>NC_069657.1:144732007-145035037 GCF_027244095.1 Hemicordylus capensis
CATCTATTTATTTCTCTTAGGCATACCCATTGCTAATTCCATGTGTGGCGGCTCTCATGAGAGTTCGCAAGCAGCTGCTTGGATACCAACAGGGATGGGGGAGAAAATGGCGGCAGCAGCTGGCTGGCGGGTGGGCAGGCAGCTGGCTGACCGGCCAAAGAATATGGTGGGTGGGTGGGAAGAAGACAATGGTGGGGGGTGGGCAGCAAAGCAGATGGCCAATGGGCAGGTGGGAAAGAACAGGTGGCAGGCAGGTAGGGGAAAAGGTGGCAGGTGAGCAGGGAAGAAGATGGCAGGCAGGTGGGGAAGAAGACGGCAGGTGGACGGGTGGGGGAAGAGGAAGGCTGGCAGGGGGTGGAGGGAAGAATGTGGTGGAGGTGGGCGGGCAAAAAGTGGTGGTGGGGGGAGAAGGCAGCTGTCATGCCCCTACCTTTGGATAGTGAAGAGGAGGAGGATGTTGGCAACTCTCCAACAGAGCATCAGGCAGAGAGTTCACCTGTCGGGCCACAGGAAGAAACAAAGGGAGGCCAAGTTGGGACTGCAGCTCCTGGGGGACCGTCAGAGGCTGCACAGGAGATGGGGGATGCAAAGCCAAGCCCAAAGCCAGAGAGCGTACAAACAATAACAACCCAACAAAGGAGATATGAGCGCCGACAATGACAGATGGAGCAAGAGACTGCTTAACAAGCAATATAAATGCTCAATCGTTGGCAGTTGATCGGAGGAGGAACCCAATTAGTCAAAGCACTATAAATCAGGGCCAGCAGGCAGTGAATGCTGCTGGAAGCAACAAGTCTCTTTTGAGCCTGCTGCAGGTGAGCCTCAGTCTCTCAGAAGAAACCCCAGCTTCATGTTTGGCCTCTAGACACCCAGACATTTCCGGATTCTACTTTGCTATCTGACTGAGTCCTGACAACTGCCCTAGCTGCAACATCTCCCCGGGGAACGCCTTGCACTCCTTTTGCTCTGGGCCCATGCTATCTGGTGAGCAGACTGAGTTTGCGGGGGAGACTGTCTGAACCTGATACAAGTTTCTCTTGTGTTTTCTTTGCAGACCAGAGAGGACACTGAGGGACCTCCAGCGGCTATGATGGAGACCTTGACTTAGACACCAGACGGACAGGCTCTTGACAGCAGCGGTGGTGAACTAAAGGTGCAGAAGCTCTGTGCCTGGCCCAGCTAATTTAGATTTAAGCCACCTCCATGCACCAATAATGTAATCAATTTGATTTCTGTGTACTCCATCTGGGGAAGTCCATGTGTATAGCCGCCACTTTGGTTGTATGAAGAATGTGTTAGCAATGAAGAGATCATTGGCTTGGCAGAAACTAAGAAGTCGTTCTCCTGCTTCATTTCTGTTTTCTAGGCCATACAGTCTGACTGTGTTTTCCTCGTTACCTTTTGCAACTTTGGCATTCCAGTCTCTGACCACCACCAGCACATCTTGCTTGCATTTTCTGTCAATTTCAGACTGAAGTTGAGCATAAAACTAATCAACTTTCTCTTCTTCTGCATCAGTTGTTGGGGCATAGACTTGAAGTACTGTCATGTTAAAGGATTGTTCATGAAATCTAATTGATATTAGTCAGTCACTGACCACATTGTACCCAAGTACTTTCATTGCTATATCCTTCCTGACTATGAAAGCAACACTGTTTCTTTGTTGTTTTTTCTGTGTACTGAGAAGGGGTGTACACGGAACTGGCTGGTCCAGTTCAGTCCGAGTCTGGACTGGACCCAAACCAGACCAGGCCAGTTCAGTCTGGCACCCCTTGAACCATCCCCCCAGTTCGGTTGAGGGGGTTCATGAATATTTTTTAAAAATTAAAAAAAAATACTTACCCCCTTTGGGGGAGTTGTTGAAGGTGGCAGGGTGGGTCTGCAGTGGTTCGCTCTCCCCCCACTGGCCTCCCTTTATGCTGCCACCAGCCATTTGGCTGGCTCTTTGGCATGGTGGCCATTTTGGAGACTACTGCACCTGTGAAATTGTCCCCCGCGTGGCATGGGCAGAGGAAAAGGAAACCAGCGGGGGGAGGGGGAACCTCTGTGGACCCTCGCTACCGCCTCCTCCAACTCCTCCCCCGAAGGGGGTAAGTAAAAATTAAAAAAAAAAAAAATCCATGAACCCCTCAAACAGGCGAGGTGTGTTCGGTCTGGGGTTGAACCAAACACAGGATGGTTCAGTTTGACCCCAAACGGTGGAACCAAACAAGTTCAATGTCGAATCTGTTTGAACATCCCTAGTCCTGAGTAGTAAATGGTAGGGTTGTGCATTTTGTTTTGTTTTGTTTTCTGTTTTGTTTTTGGCCCAAATCTGAAACACCCCCATTTTGTTCTTTGTTTGAAATCAGCCAATCCGAAACACCCCAATTTGGTTCTTTGTTCAAAATTGCAAAATCCGGATCTGAAACGTTTTGGATTTTTAAAAGTAGCCCCGGGGCAAAACTAGTGGGTGGGGGTGGTAGTGCCCAATGGGTGGAAACTACCACCCAAATTTCAGAGGAATTGGGCAAAGGGCTGATTTTTGGTGAATTTTTGAGGTTTAAGGTTTTTCCCATAGGGAAGAATGAAGGATTCAGCAAAAGTATAGCTTCATGTCAGGGGGAAAGGGGTGGCCCAGAGCAGAGTAGGGTGGGTGGTAGTGCCCAGTGGGGGCAAGGAAGCTGCCAGAATTATTTCAAAGGAATTGGACAGAGGGCTGATTTTTAAAGATTTAATAGAGTTTACATGTCTTTAAGGTTCTTCCCCATAGGGAATGATGGAGGTTTCAGCAGCCCCATAACTGCATTTGGGTGGCACCAGGGTGGCCAGAGCGAGTGGTGGTGTAGAGCACATAGGGTACCAACCACCCCCATGGGTTGCTAACCCATGGGGTACTGGGTTCTGTGTTTTCTGAAGTGTTTTGAGTGTAGATTCTCTGGTAGCATATGAGAGTGGATTCATGGTTTGTCATTCAAAATCTCATATGCTACCAGAAAATCTACACTCAGAACACCTCAGAAACATCAGAACCCAGCACTCTATGGGTTAGCAACCCATGGGAGTGGTTGGCACCCTATGTGCACTACACCACCACTCATTCCCGGCCACCCCAGTGCCCCCCAGGTGGAGTTATGGGTCTGCTGAAACCTCCATTATTCCCTATGGGGGAAAATCTTAAAGACGCATAAACCTCAAAAATTCCTAAGGAATCCTTTGCCCTATTTGGAATCTGGGTTCACCACCCCTTGGAGCAATGTCACCCAACCCACTTTTTTGCCCCTGAAGCTCCACATAAACAAGTTGAAAGAGTGAAGAGAATGATGAACAACAACGACACTTAATTTTTTGGCACAGTTATTTGAGAATTTTGCAGTGGGTGGGAGCCTGTCCCTGTGGCACTAGCACAACAGCACAACTCATTTGTGGATTCAGGCAATCTTTCAATAAAAATGCTCCCTCCCCATGGAACAGTGACCACAGGTCACTTGAGATAGTAAGATAGACCATTGACCTGCCTTAGTACTATGGAACAAATGTTCATTTAACTGAAGTGGAGTGAGCAGTAGCCCAAACAAATCAGCCTACTGTTCAGAACTGTTGAGATTGATCATCATTGCATTTAAGAAAGTGCAAAACCATGGATCATGGTTACAAGAAAGAGAGAAACAAATTCCTGGGGATGTCAATAGATTGACAGGGGTATTCCCCTCCCCACTCCTTTTGTCTCCTGTAGTCCCATGTGGATGACCTGTCCCTGCAATGGTAAAGGTTGTGAATCACTGGCTTAAAGATCATGTCCCACCAAATTACATTGTGGCCTAAATTACATTAGACTGCTCAACTTGGGCAACAAAACGTAGACACCACTATAACTCATAAAAATCAGAAGAAAAACAAAATAGCTCTTCAAAAGACCCCTGAACAAGTCAAGAGATTCTTTCTAAACCTTTGGAAAGAAAAACCGGTGTAATTTCAGAACTTTCCTAACTAGCTTGTACCCAGACCCCGGCCCAAGAAGACACAGAGACATTTATAATGGGAGAAATGGGCCACACTTTATTAATATAACAACAGGCATGGCGGACTGAAAATAAGGTGATTAATCACCAACATGAAACAGTGCGGGCACCTAGGCATGGGCTAGGATTCCATCATCCTACCCATCACCTGAAAGGGTGACACGCCCTGGCTCAGGAAAGAGGCAGGTACATCCCGCCTAATTCCTTCAAAGCCAACCACCCCCTTTAAAAGAGGGGATCTGGACAGCTTCGGATCTTTACCCACCCACCCCCGGACCGCACAGCCCAAAGGTTGGTGAAGTCCTGAAGCAGGTTTCTTGGCAATCGAAGTCTCCCCGTGCCGCACAGGCCACAAAGAAGCGATTGACCAATCCACCTTAAAATATCCAAGGATGCTCACCGATAATCTATACCACCTTACCCCACAGCCCGCACTGTTACTGCCAACATGGCCAACCTAAAAACCTGACTAACAACTGAATACAGAACGGAGTAGGTGGAAAAATACCCAACAACAGCCAATAAGTTGAGAGCAAAAAATTCCTACTCGGCCCCTAAGGCGACCAGTCACTAGACCCGCTCTGCATCAGGGAGGGAGGGAGGGGAAGCCGAAAAACGGACTGAGAAGCTGAGCGGGGAAACGCTCAGCTAAGGCCAAAGCCCCGCCCACCAAAGGCCGATCAGCCAATAGGGCTGCTTCCTGGGCCTCGTGGAACGTAGGCTGGGACAAACACCCTCCTACTTGCACAAGGCAAGGGGAGGGGGATTGTGCCCAGACCCCGGCCCAAGAAGACACAGAGAGATATATAATGGGAGAAATGGGCCACGCTTTATTAATATAACAACAGGCATGGCGGACTGAAAATAAGGTGATTAATCACCAACATGAAACAGTGCGGGCACCTAGGCATAGGCTAGGATTCCATCATCCTACCCGTCACCTGAAAGGGTGACACGCCCTGGCTCAGGAAAGAGGCAGGTACATCCCGCCCAATTCCTTCAAAGCCAACCACCCCCTTTAAAAGAGGGGATCTGGACAGCTTCGGATCTTTACCCCGCCAGACCGCACAGCCCAAAGGTTGGTGAAGTCCTGAAGCTGTTTTCTTGGCAATCGAAGTCTTCCCGTGCCGCACAGGCCACAAAGAAGCGATTGACCAATCCACCTTAAAATATCCAAGGGTGCTCACCGATAATCTATACCACCTTACCCCACAGCCCGCACTGTTACTGCCACCAAGGAAGGTTAGCCCTCGCTTGACCTTCCTGCCCCACGCCTGCCTAACCTTTCAGCAATGGCCTCCTGGATGTTGCGCAGATACAAGTCACAACCCCTTTCCGAAAGATGAACCCCGTCGGGGCGAAATAGCTCAGGAAAGCGAGCAGTTAAATCCGGCTGCCGCACAACTGACCCCCCGGCTGCTATTACAATTTTTCCAATTGCGGCCGAAATTTTTCTACGCGCTTTTTCCAAGCTTAGGCAAGATTGAGCCCCGCGCCATACTCTGCGCTGAAGCCAGTTAATCCAGATTATGCGCACACCGGGCATCCACCTGTGTAACGTCACCAAATCCGAGGAGGCTTGCTGAAAAATGGCGAGGCCAGTCCGCCGGCCCAAATCATTCTCCCCTAGATGTAAAACCAAAATATCCGGAATGGGGAACCTATCTAAATGGTCCCTTAACGCTGGAAGCAACTGATTCCAGAGCATGCCTCGCATGCCCAGCCAATAAACTGAAGCGCTGCTTCCCAATCCCAGCTGGGATCCCCAGTGGGAGGTGCTGGCCCACTTGAAAGCCCAGAAGACCAACGAATGGCCACACATCAGGACTCAGACCGGGACCGCCGCCCTGCCAGCACCTGCCAAGAGAAAATAACAGGTCAACAATGTAAAAAATTGTCCACTGTCAGCGCACATAACGCCTGACCGCCACGGACTTCCACCGACCTATCCTTCATACCTCAGACTCTTGCAGCCCCATACGAGTAGCAGTGGTAGCCGCTCCAATACGGAATGAGTGCAGAGTAAGCCCCTGGAGAGGGACCCCTGTGGCCCGCAGGGCCTTCCTTAACACCGCAAGGAATTGATATTGGGTGAGAGGGGTCTGATCCCTATGAGTAAAAAGGCACTCACCTGAGAAAGGGCCTAGCCCAGCGTAGTGCCTCAAGGCTGCAACCGGGCACACACCCGAATCCCTGGCCTCCGCAAGGCGAACGACCTGACCCCTACCCTTCTGATCTGTCTTGGAGCAGCGAAGAAACAAACAAACCTCCCCATATCCGAATGACAAATCGGAAAACTGCAAGCAGCGGTCCCTGGGAGAGGACTCACTGCGGGGAAGCAATTCACCAGGGCGGAAGGTCCCCCAAAAGGCAACCAACACCGCTGCCCTAAACAGTGACACCTCCCATGGGCTCTCACAGCACCCAACTAGGCAGCCCAAAGTGGGAGCCACCAAATCCAAAGTAAACGGGCGTCTGGGGTCCCTGGTCTTGGGGTCCCCCCTAGCCCAACCCTCTAACATGCGCCTCACCCGAGGGTCACAGGAAGAGTCACTGACTCCCCTAACCTGGGCTTCAACAGCCAATGCAGCTAAATAGCCCCCCAAGGTGGACACTGCACGCCCCGCTCTATGAAGGAGGACCAAAAACTGTTGAAGTTGTTCCACAGGGACAGGCCAAACCTCGACCAAACCTTCAGCCCTTCAAAAAAGAGAAAAAGCCTCAAGCTTGGCTGTGTAGCTCGCTCTGGTGCTAGGTGCCAGAGACGCCGCTATGGCCTGCTGTGCCTCCGCCTGCCAAGTTCCCATAGAAAGGCCGGCATGGGTTCTGGGTGTAGGGCGGCCTCGGGCGCTAACTCTCTGAACCTGTTTAACTGAAAATGAGACAGAGCGTCAGCTACCTGTATGTCATTACGGATACCCGGGACATGGCAGGACCGGAAGAGGATGTTAGCCCGCAGGCACTGTAACACTAGCGCCCTAACCAGTCCCATAACCCTCGGAGACTGGGAGGTCTGAGTGTTGACAATCTGGACCACCGCCAGGTTGTCACACCAGAACCTGACTGAAGAGTTGGCAAACTCTTCTGACCAGATATGTACAGCAACGACAATTGGAAAAAGCTCCAAGAAAGTTAAATCACGAACAATCCCCCGCTCGACCCATTCCTCAGGCCACCGGGCAGCACACCAACAGCCCCTGAAATATACCCCGAAACCTATACCACCTGCTGCAACGGAGTGAACCTGCAGGTCAGCTTCCAGGAGTCTATCACTTTGCCAGAAAGCCACCCCATTAAAATCAAGCAGGAAGGCTTCCCAAAGAGCCAAGATGGCCCGAACCCCCTCCGTAATCCTAACCCTGTGGTGAGGGGCCCAGAGACCTACCGTCAGATTGCACAACCGGTGCAAAAAGGCCCGGCCAGGCGCCACTACCTTACAGGCGAAATTGAGGTGACCTGAGACCACCTGCAATTCCCGAAGGGTGACCTTACGTGAGCGTCCAAGCGACCTGACCAGATCCAAAAGGACTAACAGCTTGACCCGAGGCAACCTAGAGCAGCCAGCCACAGTATCCAACTCTATCCCCAAGAAAGATAAGCACGTGACCGGCCCCTCTGTCTTATCCTGCGCCAACGGAACCCCTAGCTGGTCCGCTAGGTCCATAAAGGAGCGCAGCAAATGATGGCACTCTCTGGAATTCCCGCTGCCGACAAAAAGAAAGTCATGCAGCTAATGCGCTGTGTATAGAAGGCCCGCCTCCACCTGACTGCCCACTCAAGGAATGTACTGAAGGCCTCGAAGGCCGCACAAGAAATCGAGCAACCCATGGGCAAAACCCGATCAAAGTAGAACTGGCCAGCAAAGGCAAAGCCCAGCAGCTCGAAATCATCCAGGTGAACTGGCAGCAGTCGGAAGGCGGACTCTATATCACATTTTGCTACAAGGGCCCCAGGGCCCCTACTCCTAACCACTTCAACAGCCTCATCAAAAGAAGTGTAGCGCACGGAACAAAGGCTGTCGGGGATGCCGTCGTTTACCGACGACCCCCTAGGGTGAGAAAGATGATGAATCAACCTAAATTCACCGGGTACCTTTTTAGGGACCACCCCTAAGGGTGAAACCCTCAGGCCAGGGAAGGGGAGGCTATCAAATGGCCCCATTACCCTACCCGCAGCCACCTCCTTATTAATCTTTCGAATAACTACTTCCTCCTTTCCAACTACCGATTTAAGATTGCGGGGACTACCTAGACCCCTCCGAGCCAAAGAAAGAATCCGAAACCCATCTCGGAAGCCACACAACAAATAAAAAGCTGCTGATCGGTCTGGGTAGTCCAGCAGTAGCCATTCCAGAACCTCAATCTTGATAGGGCTAGGGGCCCTTACCCACAGGGGGTGGGGGAGGGCCACCCTTCTTACTGTTTCCGTGTCTGAATCTAGACCCGGGACCACCAAACTTGGCCCTGGGGCAGGAGGTGCTTGGGTGCCGTGCCCCACAGACACCGCAGGTGTGCTTGAACTGACAGGGGGACCGGGAGCACTTGCCATTGGTATTATATTCCCAACAGACAAGGTGGGGTTAAACCCACTGCTGTCCCGTACTCGCTAGAGTCGACGCCCCTGATGGCCTAGATAGCAAATGCCCGCTGTCTGACCTGTCCCCATCTATCGGCCGCGCCGGTGACATAGTAACCAACCACAATTCCTGTAAAGGAGCATCCCAAGGCAACGTGGGATCCAAAGTTGCCCTCATTCTAAAGCTCTCATCGTACCGGACCCAGGAAGATCCAGCAAAGTCAGAGACCGCCCTGTGAATAATGTCCATGTATTTCAGCAGGGCCGGGCCCCGCGCGGGCTGGGCCTGAACTATCACCCCCATGTAGATCGTGAAGCCGGATAGCCAATTATTCCAAGTCTTCTCGACCGGCTTCCTTTTAGTAGCTTCGTGTTCCTTACACGACTCCACCTCCTTATGCTTAACCTCAGGCTCCCTGAACAATAAGCTAAAGATGTCTACATATTCCCCCTTAAGAATTTTTTCTTTGGTAGATGGGAGCAGGTGATCCCCAAGAGGGAGACCCATGCCCCCGTAGGGAGCGTGTTGTGGCGAGGGAGGATTCCCATCGGGTAAAAGCCCGGTGGACCACCAGCCTCAGGTACCGGAGCGGGAGCATCCCCAGGAAGAGGGAGCGACCCACTGGAAGGTCTGCTACCCAACCAAACCTGCTCAGCAGCGCCCTGCAAACCAGCCATCACCCCAGGAAAAGAAAGTGGAGAGCCCGCACCCCAGGCCTGTGTATATGGGGGCCAGTACGAAGCTGGACCCCAGCCACCCATGGCAGGCATCGGCCAGGGAATGTAAGGCCACTGGCCGGTGATGCCGGGCGGTGTAGGTGTTGCTGGCTCACCCGGGGCCGAAGGACTAGTCGGGTCCACTGGTGGCTGTCCAACTGGTACAGCAGGCAAAGGCAGTGACGGCGCGGGCGCCTCTGGAACCGGAACCTCAGGCGCAGGAAGCGGCAACGGAGGTGCAGAAGGGCCTGGTCTGGCAGGATTCAGTCCTTCCTCAAGCGCATCCAACCTACTAGAGAGAGAGGTTAGCAGCTGGAACTTAACAGATCCCCTAGTCCTCTGAGGAACCTTAAGGGGTGGCACACCGCCCCCACCAGAAAGGTCAGCACCCTTGTTGGAAGGGGCGGCCTTAGCTTTTTCCAAAGCCTCCATCCTACTAATCAGCCCCCGAATGAGAGTCATCTCCTCGTCATCCTCCTCTGAAGAAGACTGCGGAGGGGCAGGCCTCTTGGGTTGCCTGATAGGCTGCCCCCCTTTCTTGCCCCTAGCTTTCCCCGGCATACTGCCTTACAAACCCAGGACAGCCCTCTGGGAGTGAAAAGAACATGGCTCTTCTAAAGCCAACAACTAAGTCAGCAGGGAAAAAACGAATAACAAGCCCCACAGACTAACAGTAATGCTATGGCCAGCAAATCACCACACTGCAAAAAATGCCCCAAACTCCAATCCCCTGAGAGAAGGTCTAACAAGCCCCACCAAGCTTAACCACCCGCAAAAAGGCCCAAGGCCCCAGGGAGCAGCAGGGATTCCACCAGCAACCTTCTGCTTGTTAGTCAGCTATTTCCCCCGCTGTGCCCAATACCAAAAGATCCCACAGTGCAAGCCAGAGAAACAATAAAAGCAATAATCAGAGCAGCAACACAACCACCCAGCTTCCGGGACCGCCCGGACACCCCACAAACCAGAGGGCGACTGCCCTGATGAATGATGAATGAGAGAGGCCGACGACGCCTCGCAAGGCCCGAGAAAAGCCGCCGCCGATGCGGCCGGGCCGGGAGCCACAAAGGGGAGATCCCCGCAACAACTGGACCACCGCCAACACTATGGCCCCCTCGATGGCCAACACCGCCGACTGTGTGCCTCGCCCGCTCTCGGGCGCACCCCCCACCGGCCTCTGTGGAAGGAGCTCTGCACAAAGGCTCCTTCCCTGTCGAAGCCAAAAAACGGACTGAGAAGCTGAGCGGGGAAACGCTCAGCTAAGGCCAAAGCCCCACCCACCAAAGGCCGATCAGCCAATAGGGCTGCTTCCTGGGCCTCGTGGAACGTAGGCCGGGACAAACACCCTCCTACTTGCACGAGGCAAGGGGAGGGGGATTCTGGAAAAGCTTCTCCATGCAACTTATACCATGGCTTTTAGCAAGAGCTTTGGAATTGCATTGAGCTCCCAAAGATATTTGGGTATTTCTGTCTCAAAATGCTGTCTCTCAAATCCCTTTGCAAGGTCAGTTTGCATTTCAATCAAACTGAAGGTGTTTGCTGATGAGGTAGGGTTTTTGGCAGTCAAATTGCCTTTTAGGGGGATCCCTTCCACAGAACCCTTGTTTAAAATTCTTCTAAACTAAACAACACACAACTTTGTAAATTCAATTAACCCAAGAATCCAGAATTCCAGAGGGAGAGAGAGAGAGAGAGAGAGAGAGAGAATGAGGGTTCACTCACTCAGTCTAGGGCTAGCACTGGCAGGCAGCAGATAAATTAACTAATCCATTCCAGGCTGGCACACCTTTCCTACATTCCCAAAACAAGCAGCTCGGAATAGCTAGCTTGAATTTTCAACCTTTCTTTCTAAGGAAGAAATCACCAGATTGGGAGAGAAGGAGGAGAATTCTCCTCCCCCCTCCCCGCCCATTTAACACTTTTTCTGCCTTGCAGGGTAGGCTTGCCTTGCACACTGCTGCCAGCTGCCAGGCTGTGACATTCTCTCCTGCATTTTATTTTTAATTTTTTTTAGAAAGAGAATTGGCAGAAAATATATTTATTATTATTATTTCTTCTTCTTCTGATTTATAAAAAAAACTTCTTCCTGCTGCTGAAAGGATCATCACTGCTGCATGCCTGCCTGCCTGCAGCAGCTTCCAGCCCCAGCGTGCTAGCCTGTGACTAGCCACCAGCCCAGTGGCCACCAATTTTCCAGAGAGGCTGCCCCATCTGAAGAGTGAGACCAGACTCTCAGAAGTGGACTACAGAGACCCAGCGTTTGGAGAAGCCTTCAACTAACTGAGAGTGGCCCAGCCATTTATATTTTAACACATGCGCGCGCACACACACACACACACACACCTCTAGTCTCTCTTGAATTGTGTATTTGGGGTCTGTTTTTTCCCTGTTTGGAGGGAGGTTAAGGTTTTGGCGTTAAACTGAATTTTAAAAGTTCTGTGATATTTAGAATAGGTTTTAAATAGGGGTTCTTCCGTTTGTAGCTTTAGAGTTTAAATAGGCCGGATCCCCGTTAGCTAGGTAGTAGGTGGTTCAACTTTAGACTGGTAGCGTAGCCTAGTAGTGGTTTAAATAAATATAATTCTTTTTTTCCCCTTCCAAATAATTTTTTTAAGAGGAAAGAAGCCTGTTCCAGTGCTACTAGCATTAATTAAAAAATAATTCAGCTAGGCTGTCTCAGCACTCCTGTCCTGAGTCCTGCTGGTTCTCATTGCATACCTCCATGGCTTTATGAATACACTTGTTCAGACAAGTTTCATATTCAAGTTGTCCTTCTGTGGCTTCAATGTCATTGAACATTTCTTCTGTGATATGCCCCCCATTCTGAGACTATCTTGCACGGATACACACATCACTGATATTGAGCACTTCACCTTAGCCAGCATTGTTGTGGTAACTTCTCTTTTGATTGTTTTTCTTTCCTACTTATACATAGCCATTCTCCGAATCAATTCTACCAACGGTTGATGCAAGGCTTTCTCCACTTGTGCCTCCCACTTGACTGCTGTGACCAACTTTTTTGGAATTGGGGCCTTTGTATACTTAAGACCCAGTTCTAATTCTGTAGTGAACGAAGACAAAATAACCTGTATTCTATACTCTAGTGATCCCTATGTTAAATCCCTTGATTTATGGCCTGAGGAACAAGGAAGTGAAGGATGCCATTAAGAGAACGATCCAGAAGATTTCTTTGCAATAAGCAACTGTACTAAGAAGGAGTTGTGTAATGTATATATAAGAACATATGGTGGAATAAACAGCACTAGTTCAGCGCCATTGGCAGCTCAAGGCAAATATGCCACCGGCTCTGCCTTTACCAGCCCCACCCTTTGATTTACCCATCCTGCCCAACTGAGTGGAGCTCAGCACTGACACACTCCCTCTTCATCTACTCTGCTCTCAATTTTGGGGACACGCACTGTCCTGCAACCTGCACAGCTGCTTTCTATTGCAGGCCAATCAACAGCATCCAACCTCTCGCACTGACCTGCAGTATCTGTTTCTCCTCACTGCTCCAGCACCAAGACACATGCTCTCTCACTCACTCTCAATTTCTCTCCTGATCTCTCCAGCACCAAACTGGTCCACCTTGTCTGCCCCTGAAATGAAGAAGACAAAGCAGACACGATTGGTGCATACTGTATATAAAGTGATGGTTGAAGCAAGGAGAAACAGGTGGATGAGTAATCAAAGATGGAAGGAGCTGCCTGGCTTGCAAGAACAAGCAGGGTTATGGGCTGAAGGACAGAGTATGCCCTGGGACATGAGGCTGGTGAGAGGAAGAGAAGAAAAAGTCTTCTCTGCCTCTCACCAGCGCAATGAAAAGGACTTGGGGGCTATGGTAATAGGAAGGTGAGGTGAAACCTATGAGGAAGGGTGAGGTGAAACTTGTGAGGAAGGGCCTTTACTCACTACCCCATGGTGCACCACATGCCTGAAGCCATTGCCTCATTGTGCAATATGGGAGCACCACCTCTGGAACAAACAACTCTTAGCACTGAGGATTTTTATTAGTGGGGGGGGGATAGCTGTGTGACTTCCATTTTGTTTAAATTATGTTCCACTTGAGTTGTCAAAGTTAGCAGGTATCCGTTGTCAAATTCAGTAGTATGTCAGAGAGAGAGAGACTTTCCTATAGGAGTAGTGTCACAACCGCGATTACCTAATGCTTAGTAGGCACAGAGGAGCCCCACCCTCACAGGAAGCACTGGTGTGCTTTAAAGGGCATCACAGCAGCACATAGACCTCTCTCTATTGGATCTAAGCTTCCTTGTACAGTATGTAAGCCACTGTTAGAAAGTCCTAGGAACGTTTCTATTTTTCTTAGGCAGTTCTATAATAATGGAGAATAAATCTGGGGTGATCACATGCTTGATAGAAAAATATTTGGAAACTGCAGCTAGTGCAAAATGCAGCAGCTCAGATTTCCCCCGGAGTGACACATAGGTAGCATATTGCACCTTTTCTGAAAGAGCTGTTTGGGCTGCCAATTTGTTTATGAGTCCAAATCAAGGTGCTGTTTCTGACCTTTAAAACCCATAATGGTTTGGTCCCTGGAGATCTGAAGGATTGCCTTCTCCCAAGGGTTTCTGCCTACTTGACCAGGTCATTGGAGGCAGCTCTGCTCCATGTGCCGTCAATGAGGGAGGCTCGTCTGTTGTGCATGTGAGACAGGACCTTCTCAGTAATTGCCCCCAGGCTTTGGAATGCTCTCCCAGCTGGCATCCACCACTCAACTTTCAAAATGGCTTTTAGAAAGTAAATAAAAACATGGGTTTTTTTACCCAGGTTTTTAGATGAGTGCTATGTTCTGTGTTGCTGCTGCTCTGTATATTGCTGTGTTTCATTGTGGGATTATGTATATGTTTTTAACTTTAATAGAATTGTACTGTTTTTAAAATTGAAATTAATATTTGTACTGTTTTAAAGATACTGTAAACTGCCTTGGGACTATTTTCATGAAAGGTGGTATACAAATCTGACAATAAATAAGATAAATAAAGATAAAATAAATAGGTCTAAAAGGAGCTTAAGTTATTGCTCATCGTTTTCTTCAGTGTTATATGTCTGTTCATCATATTGCTGAGGTTATCCAAGTATGTCCAAATGCAATGAGACTCAAATGTTACCTATCCCCTGAGAATATTAAATTTAGACATGAATATTCTTCAACCACTGTTATCTGCCATTCAGGAATTCTCACCTGTAAATTGTCACTCACAACAACAACAACAACAACAAATCTTCATATACCACTTTTCAACAAAAGTTTCCAAAGCTGTTTACGTAAAGAAATAATAAATAAATAAGATGGCCCAAAGGGTTCACAATCTAAAAAGAAACATAAGATAGACACTAGCAATAGTCACTGGAGGTACTGTGCTGGGGGTGGATAGGGCCAATTACTCTTCCCCTGCTAAATAAAGAGAATCACCATGTTAAAAAGGTGCCTCTTTGCCCTGTTAGCAGGAATAAGTAAAGTGTGCTGTCAAGTTGGTGTTGACTCCTGGTGACCACATAGCCCTGCGGTTGTCTTTGGTAAAATACAGGAGGGGTTTCCCATTGCCATCTCCCACACAGTATGAGATGATGCCTTTCAGCATCTTCCTATATCACTGCTGCCCGATATAGGTGTTTCATAGCAGCAGGGATTCAAACCGGCAACCTCTGGCTTGCTAGTCAAGTCATTTCCCTGCTGCACCATTAGGTGGCTTGTTAGCAGGAATAATTTGCTTAATATGTCCATAGGGGCATGGCTAACAGGAAGCAGACGTCCAAATCATTGAAGGACATACTCAAGGTGGGGTGGGGGGGACATAAAAACAATTAAATGAGACTTCTGTTGGTTTGGTTTTTTATGTTGTTGTTTTTTAAGGCTTCACAAGAAGCTAATAGACTCTATTTTATTTTATAAAGCTGTTGATACAAGCACCCATTTTCCCAAAGTGGTGAAGCAAAGTTGCTTTTCTGTTCTGTGCCTATAGAAACTTCATTTGCAAATTTAAAGATTGTCCTTCACCTAGGGCAGTTAACTTTCTGCCACAAGGGAAGACTGATTAGCACCTATTGAAGACTCCCCCTTCCTTAAGTCAGCCCTGACTGAATACCTTTTGTGATCTTTGCTTTTTATGGCACCTGTCCTGTTCAGATACACTAAGCATGTGTTGAGTGCTTGTGCAAGATAAGACCCCACTTTATTCTTCTATGAATCTGAGCATGTCTAAAGTGCCTGAGCATGTCCAGAATCTTCACAGCCACACCTGCATCCATGTAGTGGTAAAGCATTGACAAATAGGTCTGGTGGGGAAAGGACCCAAGTCCAAATTCCTCTCTCAGTCATGAAGCTAAGAATACACATGGTCACATTAGGGGTGTGCAGAACCAGTTTGAATCAAACCATGTTCAGTTTGAACCAGTTGAGTTTAACTTGTTTGAACTAAAACTGGACTGGCCTCAAAAAAAGGTGGCTGGTATGAATACAAACAGGACCGGGCCTGGTCCCTATCGGGCCGATTCAACCCAGTTTGAGGGCTAGCTTTAAAAGGAAATCTGGTGAGGAGTAGCTTTTACAAACAAAGTGGTGGGGGGATCCTTTAAAAGTCTTCTAAGGGTGGCTGAGGAGGGCACCTTACCAGCTTCGGTGGTGGTAACCCAGCAGCAGCAACTTCTCTAAACCGCACTAACGCTCCCCTCCAGCAGTGCAGACCAGTGGCGGCTCCGTTCCAGCCTCTGCAAATGCACAGTGGCTATATGCATATATCCTGTGGATGCACAGAGGCCATTTGCATGACTATGGAAATTTTTGTGGTCATGCAAATGGCCTCCGTGCATCTGTGGAGGTCATGTAAATGGAGGACTCCATGCATTTGTGGAGGCCAGAACTGGGATGCATGCTGCCAGTCCATGCATCTGTGCGGGAGTGCTGGCAGGGTTTAGAGGAGCTATTGCCAAAGCTGGTAGGGTGCCCTCTCGTCACCCCACACCTGTCCACCCTGAGAAGACTTTTAAAGGACTCCCCCACCTCTTTGTTTGTAAAGGGGAATCCTCACCAGATTCCCCTTTACAAGCATAGCCCTAGAACCAGTTTGACCAAGTTTGACTGAATGGACTGGACCACTGGCCGGTTCAACCAAACCAGTTTGTGAACCAGCAGTTCAGTTTGAATTTGGTTCTAATTCAAAACAAACCACCTAACCTGGTTCTGTGAACACCCCTAAGTCACATACCAACCTCATCTCTCTGTAAGGCTACATAGTCTGGACTCTGGCTGGAGTATGTTAGGTAAACTTCCAGTGGTTGCAACATAAAACAAAAGAAGTAAGCCCTGCATTGTAGAATGGGGGGAAAACACATTTTGTGTCCCTCTCCATCAATTCATCAATGTTCTAACCATTACATGGATGAAGGTGTGGCAGTGGAGAATCTGGACATACTCAGGAACTCTGGCTATGCTCAGCTTCATTAAAAATCAGATTGTGCTGTGTATGTGAAGACACCTGAGCTTGCTGGCATTGCTTTTGATTTGGTTTCTTTGGGGTTTACGCCCCACAAGTCCTAGTCATCCAACATCCTAACCAGTACCCTATACTGCTGCACAATCTCATCAGGCGGGTGCTACGTCAGGATATGATAGCAGTCTTCAGATATCTGAAGGGCTGTTACAGTGAAGGAGGAGTGGACATGTTTTCTGTTACTCCTGGGGACAGAACTAAAACCGATGAGTTACAATTATTGTCGAGGATCACTCTCATGAACAGATCAACCTTAGAGGTACTGTTGGTGAAACGCTGCTAATCTCATGTCCCCCAGCACAATTTGAACATGCTGAATTAAAGATTGATGTATACCAAGATAGATTTTGTATTTTTTGGTACTCAAAAATCAAAATGCCAACTAAAATTGGTTCCTAGTAGAGCTTCATGAGCAGCCTGAATGTGGAACGATGTTTTCATGTCACACTGCACGCCATATCATATACCCCCATAACTAGGAGACTTTCCTCTATCAAATGCAGAATGATTCTGCTCAGCCCAAATCGTTGGTCTCATGTAAAATGCACTAATGCACCATGCCCCGCTTGGCAACACTTATCATTAAGAAACTTGAGGTATTGCACTCCAAAATAAGCCTTGGATCACCTCAAACTACACACACCATGATTATAAGACTCTCTCTTACAAGATTTAGAACCCAATCCATTAATCAGCGTGTTGAACTGCATTGACTTAGATGCTTCACAAGGCTGTACAGATTCTGGACAACATGAGGTATCTTTGGTGGTGCCAGACACTCTCCTATCATCCTCTATCTTGATTTGGACCTCAAAGAAGAAGGAAAATGTGTGTGAATGGAGGAAATGTTGTATGTGGGCACAGTTTGTGGCATTGCATAACACTTGGAGGTCCCCAAGGAGGCAGGAGCAGCAGCAGGGCAAGGTATCTTTAAAAGGGGGGGGCTCGTGGCAGCAGTGGGACCTCCAAAGCCCTTCAGGTCCAGACTAATTTTGGACCTAGGCACATGGCAAATGTGAGTAGTGCAGTTAATCAACCCCACCACGCTCCGGCATGCTCTGCATCCATACCCCCTGCTCTTCCCAAGTAGAGAACTCTGCACTCTGAACTACCAGTAAGGAACTCTGCACTCATTACTGATCATGGAAGAAATGCGAGCCAAGTCAACAACTCTATCCACTATCTTATTTTTAAATAACAACAACAACTAATGGGAATTCTTACTGAACTCTGGATGGAGTAGTGCAGAAACAGTTCTGTTTAAAACTCATTAAGGAGAAACAGTACAAGCATGCCCAAAGCCCCACATAGCAGATCCTCAGGTGGTTATGACAAAAGAGTATACTTTAATGATATGGGCCTCACCTGAGTTTCAGGGATTTGATTACTGGCCAATACCAAACCAACTATAAAATTAGCCATGCCTTTTATATAGCTTACTTTTTAGCTTTGGGAATGATATCTTGTCCTCTTCACAGGTAAGATTCCTCAGGTTTAAGATGCTTTCTGATTAACGAAATGAACATATTAAGTGCTAGTAAAAATCTTTATTTCTGGCAATTAGATCTATGGATGACTTAATTATCTGATATCTGGAAACTAAATAAATGCTCTGGGGTTAATCTTTATTTTCCTTTTCTTCCCACTCCCCCATAAATGTTGGTTAGAGTTTGACAGCATTTTTTCTTTTTTTCTTTTTTAGTATTTTGTTAGCAATTTTCACAGAAAATGTTCTGAATGGTAATACATCCCTGGCCATAGTTGTAGTATTTGTGCAATTAAATGTATTTTGCTGTGTGAACCAACCACACCTTAATATTCATGATGCTTTTATAAGCAGCAGATGTGTTTTTCTTACACTCTGGAATGTCCTCCAGTGAATGCCTATTTCTATCCATACTGGCTGATTTCCCAACTAATAGTGCACATGCATAGCAAAAAAAAAAAAAAAGGCAAATAAACAAACCCTCAAGTGCACCATTAGTCATCCCACTTCTGAAGTGGTGATGTTCATGTGGATGGGGTATGATTTTTACTGATCCCCTCCCCCCACCAGAAGTACTGTGTTGCATGACCCTCAAGAATCTACTTCTGGGTTGCAAACAGCACTTCTGGAGAGAGAGGGGATCAGTGGAATTGTCTTCCCACCCACCCACAATTATCCCTGCTTCAGAAGTAGGACCTCTAGTGCTGCGCTTGCTCCCCGCCTCCCACTCTGCATGCACACTGTTAGTGGGCATTTCAGCCACTGTATTTAAAAGATACACACACAAGTCAGACTACAAATAATTATGTTGATCATTAATTCTATTAAGCATAATTAGAAGCTCCTTGACCTAATATGAAGCCCTTCATACTGAGGGCATTTAGGCTACCATTTTACATGGAAGGATAGAGACCAAGGCTGACACACAGACTAATGCTGTGCAAATGTAGCCCCAAAACGTGTGTGTACAGTGGCTACATGCCTGCTTCTGAAGCATGTGTTTTCAAGCACAGGAGGGCAATTTTTGCCAATCTCCCCTTCACCCAGAAGCACTCTCTGCAAAGTGAAGTACTTTTTCACACAATGTATAATCAACTTATGGAATTCTCTGCCATAAGATATGGTGACAGCCAACAGTCTGGATGGCTTTAAGGGGGGGTTAGATAAATTCATGGGGGACAGGTCTATCAATGGCTACTAGTCGGAGGGCTATAGGCCACTCCAGCCTCAGAGGCAAGATGCCTCTAAATACCAGTTGCAGGGGAGTAGCAGTAGGAGAGAGGGCATGCCCTCAACTCCTGCCTTTAGGCTTCCAGTGGCATCTGATGGGCCACTATGTGAAGCAGGATGCTGGACTTGATGGGCCTTGGGCCTGATCCAGAAGGCTTTTCCTGTGTTATTATGTAATGTGCAATAAGTCCCTGAGGATTAATTGTGGTGTTAAATAAAAAACCAAAATTCCAATGCAGAATATTGTAATGTATCTCACTGAGGAGAAAAATCAAATGATACAATATAAGCCTGTGTAGAAATTTGGCTATAATTTCTTTCTTGCTGGAATTTCAGGAACGATAGGCTGAATATTTTCCCAAAAAACTGATTGTCACTCATTATTACACTCAGTGCAATTAAAAAAAAATGTACTGTGGATGCAATTCAGATCCATGTAATCAACCAGAATGTTGCCACTGACTTCAATTGAATATGAAAGAAACAAATATATTGTTGAACTTCATTTCCAGATGATTTTAAAATAGCAGTCCAGTAATCATACTGCTGTTAACATTTTTTTTAATCCTTTGACAGATGGTAAACAATGAAGCAAAATCAGACTTCTGTAATGGAGTTCATTCTTGTAGGATTCATGGACCATCCACAACTTCAGTTCCCTCTCTTCATCTTTTTCCTGGGAATCTACCTTACCACAATGGTAGGGAATACTGGGATACTTATATTAACCATGATTGATTCTCACCTTCAAACTCCCATGTACTTTTTCCTTAGAAACCTCTCCATTGTAGATATTGGTTATTCTACGGCCATTGCCCCCAAGTTGTTGATGACCTTTGTGGCAGGAAATGCAAGCATTTCCTTCACAGGATGCACAGTGCAATTTTTCTTTTTTTGTCTCTTTGTGACCACTGAAGGTTGTCTTCTAGCTGCAATGGCCTATGATCGCTTCACAGCCATCTGCAACCCCTTGCTCTATTTTGCTGTTATGTCTAAAAAGTTTTGTACCATGTTAGTGATAGGCGCATATGCCTGTGGTGCTACAAGTTCAACTATTCATACAATTTTCATATTTAGTCTGAACTATTGTAGTCCAAACATCATTAATCATTTTTTCTGTGATGTCCCTCCAATGCTTCAGCTGTCCTGTTCAGACACCAATACCACTCGTACTATGCATTTTGTCATATCAACTATTATTGCATTGACTACTTTTCTGATTGTCTTGGTCTCCTACATAGCCATTGTTTTTGCTATCCTAAGGATTCATTCCACCCAGGGCAGGTACAAAGCCTTTTCTACTTGTGCCTCCCATCTGACCACTGTCACCATCTTCTTTGGCACCATCATCTTTATGTATATACGGCCTGGCTCTAGTGTCTCAATGAATCAGGACAAAATAGTTTCTGTGTTCTACACTCTTGTGATCTCCTTTCTCAACCCATTAATCTACAGCCTCAGGAATAAAGATGTGAAGGATGCTGTTAATAGGATACTAGACAGGATGAGATTTCTGAAGTAAAAATAGTATGAAAATGACCTTTTCTAAACACTGATGAAAGAGGGGGGGTGTTTATTGTACATAAGTTCAGTGCTACATGTTGGGATAACAAGCAGGGAAGAGTACTTTAATCTCAAACCTCAACCAGACAGGTACTAAAATGAAGTTGGAAAGGCAAACTACTCCCCTGACCACCCCGCCCCCACACACACTTAAAAAATACCTTACTTTCACCTCTGTTTAGAGTCTATTCAGATTTTGTTGCATCCCTAATGATGACATTGTGTGCAACACTGTCTGATCTGATATCTCTTACAACCCTCTGGAAATTCACAATCTCTCTCCTCATGTTCCTTTTCCCTCTTCCATTTATCTTTCTCATGGCTCCAGTGCTGGTGGCAGAATAATGCAGAGACTTTATCTTCTCCTTCGCTTCTCCTCTCTACTGCCTGGTATAGAGTCATCACACCATGCCAGCTGCAAGGAAAGTGGGAAGTATAGTTTTTTCAGCACCGCTGACACATTTTATTGTAAACTCCCCAGAGATGTGGGTTTGGGGCTGAATAATTATGATAGATAGATAGATAGATAGATAGATAAATAAATGACAGAAGTGCTGGCAAGACTACAATTCCCAGTCCTCCTTGCACCTAATATACTGCAATGACTGTGTATTGAGAACCCACATTCTGTCTGCCTCCCCTGCCTCATGTTTAATATAGCATGCCAGATACAACTATGGCTGGGAGCTGTAGTCTTTCCAATGCTTCTGCTATGAGTCAATAGTGCTGGAAAAATTACAGCACCCAAGCTCCTTTCTTCTAGCATACGGTGATGATTCCATGTCAGACACTGCAGGAAAAAAACATCTCTCCATTCTCCTGCTTCTATGACTACAGTCACAAGAAAGGGAAGTGGGGGAAGATGAGACTTAGAGGAGGGAGAGGGAAGTTCTTTCTAGCTTGAATTAAAATTCAGCATGGGGAATAATTCTTTATATCATCATGCATTTTTCACTTTGTTAGGGAGTATGATGACAGTTTTGGTTACTGACCTACCTGGAATAAAATTTAGAGCCATCACTGCACACAAGTTATCAGGTTAAGAAGAAGGTACAGTGCATTCTGCAACTGCTGTATAATATATGTCCTCAAACTTCATCCACTTTGATTCAAAATGCAACCCTCAACCACTCATCATGCTTGCCTGAAATAAGGCAAGCATTTCCATTTTCAATTACTCACCTTTTCCAGCTCTGATTTTTATTTCTTTGCTTAATTTTTAACATTTATACAAGTTCCTTGTTGTTCATGGGAGTTTGGTTCCCACCAATTAGCATGAATTTGGAAACCGTGAAGAATGAACCTTGAGTCAGTGGGAATCGGCAGGTTAGGTACCTTGCTCTGGGGAAAAAAGGCTAAAAAAATGAGGGAGGGGGAAGAAATAAGGGTAGTAAAGCATAGTACATTGGTTTCCAGGAATGCCCCACAAATTCCCCAGATCCTCATTTTAAAAAAAAATAATCTTTTTTCTCATTATTTACAAAAAAAGAGGCACAAAATGGCCATGTTTCAAAATGGCTGCCGGAAATGACATCAGAAGTTATTTACGGCCACTCAGGAATCACAGATGGGGGAAAGTGCCTATATTTCATGCTGCGGATTTTAAAAAGGGGGGTCTCTAAGACCTATCCACAGATACACGAAACCACGATCTGCGAAACCGTGGATAACAAGGATCTCCTGAATACAATTTTTCAGCTCAGTCTCCCAAAATGGTTTTCATAAAAGCATTTTTAAAAAACTATTAATGTGATTAATTAACAGCAAATAAGAGCTAGATCTTTTCATGTGGCACTCTGAAATCAGGTCATCTGAAAGGCTGTGTCTGTCTCTCCCCCATAGGGATGAGCACAAACTAATTTGTGCACTCTTGGGAGGGAGGGGTGGTTCTGTAAGGGGCAGGGAGGGTGCCCTTACCTGCCCCACTGCTTCCCCGCCACCAGTGCTCTTCCAAAAAGCATTGGTGCTGGGCAGCAGTGTACCTTCTTGCAGCCCTGGTGAACATCACCACACAAATGGCCAATGTGTGCGTGCACAGCACACACATGCATCAGCCATTTGTGTGGCAACATTTACCGGGGCTGCAAGAAGATACACTGCAGCCCCACACCAATGCTTTTGGGGAGAGTTCTGGTTGGGGGGGAGCAGCATGGCAGGTAAAGGCAACCTCCCTGGCCCCTTAAAAGACTCCACACCCCACCTCTGAACCATGTTAAAACACAGGACTTTCAAACTGGTTTGGTGCTCCAGAAAAGGAGTGCCAAACCAGTTCATGCACATCCCTACTCCTCCACTCGAGCAAGCTGGTTGTTGGGTAGGTCTGTTGTACCCAGGGACAGAATATGACGTGCTGAGACCCTAAGCATATGTCAAGCTTGAAAGGCTAGATATGGCAATGAATATAGAAATAATAAAGGTTTGCTCTTGCTTGGCAAAGTTGCAACATAAACTAATAATCTAATACAAACAGTTATCTTGCAATAAGCCTATTTGCATTAGAAATATCTTTAAATAAAAATACATTATGTAAAGCTTGACATTTAGTCATTTTAAGCCTACTTTTCTTAAGGAAATTAAGCTTATGAGATCACCCAGCATTTTGTGTATGTCTGTGTTTGTCCATGAGTGTTTATGGGTGCCCCCACCCCCCATCAATGTTGCAATGCCTGGACCAATATGAACCAAATTGAAGGGACACAAATTGAAGGCAAAGTTGAAGAGACACCTCAATGCTGTAGCTTATGGTGATGTCATCCACCCTATTCAAGATAGTGGATGTGTAAACGTTTGAGGTGTAACTGGATTAACTTATGAACTGCCTAACGGATTTGAACCAAATCTGTATTAATGGTATTGCTCCTGGGGAATTGGCAAAGACCCCGGCTATGTTTTGGGCTTGTGGGGGGAACTAGTGAGCTTGAGTGTAGCAGCCCACCTCAGAATAAATTTGTGCAAAGCTTTGGTCTTGGAAAGAACTGACAAAGAGTTTGACAAATAGGTTTATATTAGGGCTTTAGGGTACAGGGAATGAAATAATGATTAATAGGCAACACAATATTTATTAACAAATCTAAGACTAACAAATCAATAGGACTAGGTTAAAGCTCAAAAAGAGGCAATTTGGCTTGAGTTCCGAAATTGGTCCACTCAAGGCTGACCAGAAACATGGTCTTTAGAGAACAGCTTTGGATTTTAGAAGGAGCAAGGAGGGAGGGGAAGGAGAGGCTTGAGGGCAGAGATTAGCTATATTACCTAAATCTGTCCAGTGGGGTGTATGGACAGCCGATAGCTCAGCCGATGCAGAGGGACCTCTCTCCTTCAGAACAGGCAAGAAGGCAAAAGGCAGGGAGAGGAACCCAAGGGCCAAGCTAGGCTCCAGGAACTAGGCAAAATCCAATGGGAGTCTGATCTTGGGAGACCAGTATCTTGCAACCAAGTGTGCTGTGCAGATTGGGCTTGGAAAAAGGGCTGATCTGGAGGCAACAAGTGGGACAGTAGCAAAAGTCAAGGCAAGGCAAGATGGAGTGGCCAATGCCAAAATGTGCAGACACACAACTGATGAATCTGAGGAAGAGACACACTGCTTGAATGTGTCTTGACTAGAAATAGACAGCATTTTGCCCTGAGGCAGAATGCTGACCACACCTTTCTGTGGAAAAGATGGACAACAGAATACATCTTTGTCCTATTCAACTTTGCTGGGAGTGCTCTTTCAGTACAAAAGATGAATAGGTCTGAGGATCCTGTATGGGGCGAAATGTAATTGGTGCATCAGGGCTTATCTCATGTTTTTTCAGAAAAATTTAGGAGTGACTAGAAATGGTTTAACAAGCTAGCTTCCCGGGCAAGCCATCTACACATTTGTTAGCACAAGAAATGACCTGTTATCTCTTATCACTCCTTCCTGTGGAGGTGATAAGCTTGAACTGATCTGATGTGCCAACATAGGGGAGAGTATTTGGCAAGTTCTTGAGAAGAATACCACTTAATTAACTTGTGTCTACTCCAGCTTTCCCACCTTAAAGCAATCTGGAAGGTGAGCACAGGGATAGTCCTTCTGCAGTCTCATGTTAAACTTGACCTAGAGCCACCTTTCCCCAGGCTACTTGCTAAGTGGCATATCCCATGCTCATGTGAACTGAATAGTGAACTCATGATCTCGTACATTCTGAAAGGCAAAAGTGGAAACTACAAGCTTGTAGCTCCAAAGGTATAAGGATGCTCCTAGGAGCCCCCAAACAGGCTATTTTATATTTTATTTTATCTGCTACATATGTAGGGACATATAGGGATGGCTCAAGGGTGTGTAATGATGTCATCTATCCCAATTCAAGATAGTGGACTTGTGAACATTTTAGGCTGATGTGGGCTAAGCAGTGAGGATGGCAATTATTAATTAAGACTAGCTGGCCCTGCACAGAACATCCGTGCGCTAGGACTTTATTGCTCTCCTTAAAGTCCTGCCACAGCAAGACTTTATTGCTCAGCGTCAACCACTCCACTCGCAGCTACCCCCTCCCCTCCACTCCCCCACTCACAGCCACCCCTCTCCTCCCCACCACCAATTTCAGCCACCCCACTCACAGCAATCCCCTCTCCTCCGCTCCCCCACTCTCAGCCACCCGCTCCCCTTCACTCCCCCACTCTTTCAGCTCACCCAACTGCCACTCACTCCCTCAGTTCCAACCGCCGGACTCTGATGCCTCGCTGAGTCTCCTCATGAGGAGGATGGCCAAGCCTGGGCGAGAGAGAGAGAGTACCGAGGACCACCCATGAAGGGCGAATGGGAATCCCTGGCTTGGATGTCCTCCTCACCAGGAGACTTGGTGAGGCATCAGAGGCCGGAAGTTGGAGCTGAGGCCATTGGAGCTGAGGGAGTGAGTGAGTATGTGATGCTGCTGCTCTTTCTTTGCCCTCCTGCTCCTCCTTGGCAGCAGCTGCCCCTCCATCCACTCCTCAGCCGCCTCCTCAGTGCCTTCTCTCACCGTGTGTTGTCAGAACTCTCTCAAGACGTGCCATGTACCACAGGATTTGTTACATACGTCCTAAGGCTTTTATAAAGAAGATGATAGTGAAAGGAAAGTAGGCAGATTTCTTCTTACTAGAACTTGTTTTTAAATTCAGAGGCCCCTCCTATATCTTACTTAGCTTGTGCCTAAATCCAGCACTTAGCTTGTGCCTAAATCCAGTAACATCTGAGGGAAGGAAGGATTGCCTCAGCTGGAAAATGGAGAGCTGGAGCACATTATTAATCAAAGTTGGAGGAAAAACTCAAATCCCCTTTTATCAATCCACTGCTTACCCTGCTGAAAAATTCTGAAGACAGTAGGGAGGAGGGGGGAGAGATGGAGATCCCTTTTGCCTGCCTGCCTGCCATGCCTGGCAGTTGGTGCTGCTGCCACAGGAGCAGGCTAGATATGGTCACTTCCTTTTGTCCAGAAGTGCCAGTAAATGTCACAACTGGGGGGGGAATTATTATTATTATTATTATTATTATTAATTATTAATTCAATTTCTATACTGCCCTTCCAAAAATGGCTCAGGGCGGTTTACAAAGAGATATAACAAATAGATAAGATGGCTCCCTGTCCCCAAAGGGCTCACATTCTAAAAAGAAACATAAGACACACACCAGCAACAGTCACTGGAAGTACTGTGCTGGGGGTGGATAGGGCCAGTTACTCTCCCCCTGCTAAATAAAGAGAATCACCACGGTAAAAGGTGCTTCTTTGCCCAGTTAGCAGGGGAAAATGTAGAAATGCAAGTGTGCAAGGATGCTCTCCCCCCCCCCCCCCCACACACACACACTTTCCTTTCTATTTTAACCTGATGCAGAGCATCAGAAAGAGATGTTTAGTGGCTGGTGGGAGATATCTTTGCAAAGACTATTGGAGCCAGGAACACCTCAGTCAAAATGTGAATATGTTCTTACCTCTGGGTGTTTTCCAGACTATGAGATTTGCAATGGGTAAAGCATCTTGGTTTAAAACCAAGATTAAAGTGTTATTTCGTGCTTTGTTGTAGACTTGTGGCCATTCACATTTTCCATCCATTGCAACGTATTTTCAAGGCAGGACTGTCCGTATTCTCCATGAAACACATTTATCCGCCCCTCCTCCTGCTCCATTTGAGCCAATGGAGTTGCGGGGGGAGGGAGTGAATTATTATTATTATTGTTATTTCTTGTTTACACAGTCAGACAGGTGTTATTGACTGGTTTGTTTTATCCAGACATCGAGTCCTTCCCAAGGACCTGGGATGCCAGAAATTTATTGTCAATTGTTATAGATATTGTCGCAGAATATAGGCTGTTCCCAGTAAAGCTGCTTTTTTTAATTGGCTGATGGTGATTTCTGTGGCCCCTATGGTATTAAGGTGCTCTTCAAGGTCTTTTGGAACTGCACCCAGGGTGCCAATTACCACTGGGATTATTTTGGCCTTTTTCTGCCAAAGCCTTTCAATTTCAATTTGTAGATCTTTGTGTATTCTTATTTTTTCTATTTCTTTTTCTTCTATTCTGCTATCCCCTGGTATTGCTATGTCGATTATTCTTTCTTCTCGACTACAGTTATATCTGGTGTATTGTGTGGCAGATGTTTATCTGTTTGTAGTCATTATTGACCATTTGAAGTGCATCTTCTTCACTGTCCTTGATATATTCTTCAACGCCTCTTTTCTCCTCCTCTACTGTTTGATGGACTTGCAGCATTCCTCTTCCACCTGAGCTGAGAGGGAGGTATAGCCTATCGACATCACTGTGGGGGTGCAGAGCGTGATTGATGGTCATGATTTTCCTGGTCTTACGATCTAGCGTCTCTAGCTCTGCCTGGGTCCAGTCTATTATTCCTGCACTGTATCTGATAACAGGTATAGCCCAGGTGTTTATGGCTTGTATGATGTTCCCGCCATTGAGTTTGGAGTTGAGGATTTTTCTAACTCTCCTGATGTATTTACTTCCAATTTTTCTTTTAACTTCAGTGTGTGCGATGTTATCAGCCTGGAGAATGCCCAAGTATTTGTAACATTATTTCTCTTCCAGGTTCTTGATCTTGCTTCCATTGGGCAGTTCTGCTGATTGACAAAATGATTTTAGAAAATTGCAAGAGAAGGAAAAAAAATCTGTGTTGTATGGATTGACTACAAGAAACAACTGGTGTCAGCAAAAACATTCAGTTTTTTTTTAAAAAGCAATGAGCATGTGGAGTACACAGTTAACAATCAATGACAAGACACTTGGACTGGTTAGCATTAGAAGAGACATTTTCCAAGGGGACTCACTATCCCTACTGTTGTTTGTAATTGCCATGACTCCACTTTCACAAATACTAAACAAAACAGGCCTTGGATACCAAACATCTAAAACATCAAGTAAAATCTACCATCTGCTGTACATGGACGATCTGAAGTTGTATGGAAAGTCCCAGTCAGAAATTGAATCACTGCTAAACACTGTCCGTATATTCACTAGCGATATAGCAGTGGAGTTTGGACTGGACAAGTGTGCTGCATTAACAATGAACAGAGGAAAAATAACAAAAACAGAAGGAATAGGACTGCCCAATGGAAGCAAGACCAAGAACCTGGAAGAGAAAAACCATTACAAATACTTGGGCATTCTCCAGGCTGATAACATTGCACACACTGAAGTTAAAAGAAAAATTGGAAGTAAATACATCAGGAGAGTTAGAAAAATCCTCAACTCCAAAATCAATGGCGGGAATGACCATCAATCATCAATCATGCTCTGCACCTGTGCAGTGATGTAGATAGGCTATACCTCCCTGGCAGCTCAGGTGGAAGAGGAATGCTACAAGGAGGAGAAAAGAGGCCTTGAAGAATATAGAAAGGACAGTGAAGAAGATGCACTTAAAATGGTCAAGAACGAGAAACTATTCAACACCAATGAAAGAAAACAGGCCTACAAGAATGAACATGTCAGGAACCGAGCAGAAAAATGGAAAAAGAAGCCACTGCATGGTCAATATTTGCACAATATAAGTGGAAAATCAGACATCACCAAGACCTAGCAATGGCTTAAGAATGGCAACTTGAAGAAAGAAACAGAGGGTTTAATACTGGCTGCATAAGAACAGGCACTAAGAACAAATGCTATAAGAGCAAAAGTCGAAAAGTCAACAACAAACAGCAAGTGCTGCCTTTGTAAAGAAGCAGATGAAACAGTGGACCACCTGATCAGCTGTTGTAAGAAGATCGCACAGACTGACTACAAACAAAGGCATGACAAGGTAGCAGGGATGATACACTGGAACATCTGCAAAAAATACAAGCTACCTGTAGCCAAAAATTGGTGGGACCATAAAATTGAAAAAGTTGAAGAAAATGAAGATGTAAAAATATTATGGGACTTCCGACTACAAACAGACAAACATCTGCCACACAATACACCAGATATAACTGTAGTCGAGAAGAAAGAAACACAAGTCAAAATAATTGACATAGCAATACCAGGGGATAGCAGAATAGAAGAAAAAGAAATAGAAAAAATCACCAAATACAAAGATCTACAAATTGAAATTGAAAGGCTGTGGCAGAAAAAGACCAAAATAATCCCAGTGGTAATTGGCACCCTGGGTGCAGATAAACATTTACTATTATTGATATATAAGTTATATGAGATCACCCGCCTGCGGGTGCGTTATACCCAGGATGATCAATTATCAGCAGAGGTATCAGTAAATAGAGGGGTAAGGCAGGGATGTATTCTGGCACCTACTTTATTTAATGTTTACATTAATTTGGTAGTGAGCTGCCTTGATGACTCATCCTTACATCCACCTAGGCTGACACAGAAGCATATAGCAATTTTGCTATATGCCGATGACATGATCCTTCTCTCCCAGACCCTCATTGGATTATGTAGAGCTCGGGCGCAATGAACTTTATATTGCAACAGAGAGCTGATTGAGGTAAACTGCCAGAAGACCAAGGTATTAGTTTTCGCCAAGAGGCCTAAGATTCATACTTGGCATATGAACGGAAATAAAATTGAACAAGTAAAATCTTATAAATTCCTGGGAGTTGTGTTCCATGCAGTTGGCACTCGGAATGTACACCAAAAACATATTATCCAGAGCGCTCAAACCTCAATTAACGTAAACAAATCATTTCACTTCTCACATGGAGCTAGGTATATACCTGTTACATTAAAACTATTTGCTGCCAAAGTACTTCCGCAAATAATGTATGGTGCACAGTTAGGCACATTTACTAATTTTGCCTTGATCGAATCTTTGCAAACTAAATTTATAAGAAGTATACTGCAACTTCCAAGGTGTGTCTCAAATTCTGTCATTAGAAGAGAGGTGGGACTGACCACAATTGAATCCTGCTACTGGAAAGCCATTATACTTTTCTGGCTAAGGCTTGTGTTTACAAAGGTTGGGTTGGTATATCTTATCCCGGAGGATCCTTTCAAATCTAATAGGGAATTAGGAATCATGGAAAAATTATCAGCATATGGATTCTCCCTAGTGGAGATAACCAGACTAGGATTTGATCGAGCTAAGCACTTGATTATACAGCATATACAGGTTGTAGAGCTGCAAATGGAACAGGCAGACTTACCACGTGGTATGTATCTTGGAAGTCAGAACATTGAGTATAAGCCAGCTCCATATTTAAGTAATGTCTTGATACCAACGTTCAAGCGAGCTCTCACTCTCTCCCGATTAAACGCTCTACCTACATCAGTTTTATTTGGAAGATTCGCAGGTACGTCAAGTGTATCTTGAGTGTGCCCATGTGGATCTGGCCATATCAAAACAACTGCTCATGTCCTGTTGTACTGTGATCACTATAGAGAAGTAAGATATAAATTAATAGCCCCACTCTTGAATAATTTCCCGGGTCATCAAGATGAATTTTATTTAAATTATCTGCTTACCAACCTAAATTCTGATATTGTAGATACGGTGGCTAAATTTTGCTATATAATATGTCAAATGCGGACTCACATAGTGTAATGAACTTTCTATTGACGTTCCTATTTTCATTTTTATCTGTTTTTATTTTATTTTACTGGTCTATGACCAAAATAAATATATATTGGTATATTAGAAGAAAAAGAAATAGAAACAATCACAAAATACAAAGATCTACAGATTGAAATGGAAAGGCTGTGGCAGAAAAAGACCAAAGTAATCCCAGTGGTAATTGGCACCCTACGTGCAATTCCAAAACAACTTGAAGAGCACCTCAACACCATAGGGGCCACAGAAATCACCATCAGCCAATTACAAAAAGCAGCTTTATTGGGAACAGCCTATATTCTGCGACGATATCTATAACAACAGCAACAACATTGACAATAAATTTCTGGCATCCCAGGTCCTTGGGAAGGACTCGATGTCTGGATAAAACAAACCAGTCAATAACACCTGTCTGACTGTGTACATAAATAATGATAATAACAAATTAATAATACCCTTCCGATCTCCTTCCCCTCAGTCTCCCCTCCCCTTCTGTGTCAACAAGCTCAAGTTATATTGGAAGCAAGTGGCGGAGAAGGGATGTGTGGAGTTTGGGATAAGGGGGAGGAAATGAGGAGAAAGCTGAGATTTCTCCCTGCCTGTTTCTCTCCCCATGGTGAGGGGTCAGAGGAAGCAAGTATGGGCAGGGGGAGCAAAGAATTGTCAACACCACAACACTCTGTAACACATAAACTCCATTGCAAGCCTCCCTACCATGGAAAAATGCAGCTACTTTCCTGCAACCCTATTACCACATTATAGGACCATATCATTAAAATTTGAAACAAGGAATCAGAAATATGGACAGCACCCTGCTGACAGCAGAGCATCTTGTGACAGTGCAGTGAGTATGATGTCAAAACACTGGCAATACAGAGGGGCACTTATGGGACATATGGCAGCCTGTAATCTGGAAAGTGCCCTGGACAGGATTTAAAGGACTGGAATTCCTTTTCGGCTTGATTGCCCTACAGTGGCAGCAAACTTCAACACCCACCACTATTCACAGTATTGAATATTTGAAGTTCATCAAAATTAGCAAAGAGAAAACAGCTCTCAAGCATTGAGGAAAAATTCAAATTTTGAAAGGGGGCAAATTTCAAATATTCTTGCATATTCATTTCAGCTGTGCCATTCACAGAAGAAGTATGTTTCTTTAGAAATAATAGGACTTCAAAAAACATATGAGGTAATCTACGCAGAAAACCCAAGGGCATTTCTGAAACATGAAACCAATGGACCTTTAAGAGACATACTATTAAGTAAGCCACCCACGAGACATAGATGGTTTATTATCTCAAAATTGTTTCCTTCTCACAATGCAGTCAACATATTCATTTCTTCAGGGAGAGAGAAATAAAGACAGCCCTATTAAAACATCTTCTGGGATTCTTTCCTGTTCCCAAAAACAAGGAACTAAAGAGCAGCCTACAACAACCTCCACCCAGCCAGAGGAGGGAATAAAAAGGCATTTCACAAAAGGGAGGGAGCCTCTGACTTCTCTGCTAATGGGGCTGGAGATCCACCTTCTCATCCTCATAACTTACAGCTCACAATTTGAGTAGGTGTCAGGTGCAAGAAGAGAAGCCCCCTTCGATGCTTCAGTTGTACAATTATCATTTTGGTTTCAGTTTGGGGGCTTCTGAAACCCCTATCAGGACAGTGGGGTAGTTCATTGCTTGTCTCTGTGGCCGTGGAACGTATGCCTGCTGTCTGCAACTTAGGGCCAAGGCATTGTTCCACTTGACTTCAGTATCAATTTTTGTAGTAACATTTGGCTGTGGCTTTGACAGGACACCTCACTTCAAGTCATATGAGCATATCAAGCTGCCTTGTGATGAACTGGTAAGTGGTCAGTGGACTAATACATTCTGATTCATATGGAAACAGACCGTTGGTCCATCTAGATCCGTATTATATACAGTGACTGGGAGCAGTTCTCCAGATTTTTTTCCAGCTGGAAATTGCAGGGACTGACCTGGGACCTTTTGCATACAACGTATCTGCTCTACAACTGAGCTACAGCCCCATCCAGGTAAATCAAAGCTGTACGAATCGGCCTTATACCAAGTCAGAGCATTTGTCTCATGCTTGCAAGAATGAGTGGCAGCAGTTCTCCAGGCTTTCAGACAGGGGTCTTTCCCAGCCCTACTTGGAGACTGATTGATTGATTGAACACATTTTTATACTGCCCCCTGGGCGGTTCACATTCTAATGCCAGGGATTAGACCTGGAACTTCGTGCATGCAGAGCATATGCTCTACCACTGAGCTGTAGCCCCTCCATCATTGCATGGGTCTCCTCTTTCTATGTTTCTGTTTACTTCCGCTGGGCTTCTGCTACAACCCACTTCATTTAGGATACTGGACTTCATCAATTAATGAGACAGAACTGACTGCAAGGCAAGACAAAATAATGTCATTCACGGCTACTGCTGCCATTTTAGGCATACCTACTATTGGAAACCAATCTGTCATACTTCATTAACATGCTTAGTACTGGGATGTTAGCACTGCTCAGATACAATAGTTTCTTTTCCACATTGGATGAGCATCACTCAACTCAATACCAGTCTGGATTTCCTTTCAGTCTCTTGTTTAATCTATGAAGGGAGGAAATGGTGCCCCTGCCAAAGTTTAGCTGACTTTACTGGGTTTTAGATGCACTCCTTTGTAGTATTTTATAATGAAAATTGATAAATTATTGTTTTGCTTCCCTGAAGTATTAAGATAAATGAATTGGCATTAGATTCATTTAATTCACAGAAACAATGAGACGAAGGGGAATCGCTAGTCTTTGAATATAATAATGCATATCACAATTTATAGATGATCAGTGATCATTGGCTAAGATTTCTACGGGTGATGCTCATGGACCTTTTTCTTAGTTTCCTCTTAAATACAAAAAGAAAGATAATGAGAAGGACATCAGAAGCTGAAAAGGCTATGAAGATTAGAAATCCAGAGTTGTGTCCAGAGCTGCACAAGCAGAAGGAATGTTCTCTAAGGGGAATTCCTTACTCTCTCATCCAGCCAGCAACCTTCTGCATCTCCCAAAAGCCTCTCATGGGGGAACCTTCAGAAACGGGATGGGATGGGCCATGAAGGCCTGTAGTGGTGGGAGGGAATTGCTGAAAATCAGGCAGAGGCACTTCTCTGGAGCTGAACTCACAGAATGTGCTTCTACTTAAATTTTGGCAATTCCCCTCTTCACCTTCACCTCTGCACAAACCACCCCCTTCTGGATGGCCCCTCAACCTTGGGAAGAGAGAGCTATTTTTGCATAGTGAGCATGAATAGTCTCCTTTGCTAAGCAGGGCTCACCTTGGTCTGCAGTTGAATGGGTGACTACATGTGTGAGCACTCTCTGCTATAAGGGACTCGCCTTAGGGGATAGTTCCTTAGGTCAGTGGTAGAGCATCTGCTTAGCATACAGAAGATCTCAGATTCAATCTCTGACATCTCTAGGTAGGACTGGGAAAGACTTCTGCCTGAAACCTTGGAGATGCCACTGCTAGTCAGTGTAGACAATACTGAGCTGGATGGAACAATGGCTTGACCAGTATAATTCCTATTTAACCTCCAGGATATGCTTTGGTGGGGGGCAGCCTCTACAGGATGCCTTGGGGAAGAAGCAGTGCAGTTCCTTTGTGCAAGCTTCCTTCTGCTCACGCATACAGATACAGCTCTGTGGTTGCAATCTTAAGCAGAATCCACAGAAACTAAACTTAAACTGGTGGGATTCATTCACACATGATTCATTCACACACATTCATTCAAACATTATTTGGTTAAAATTGTAGACCTGTAGTCCTGTTCCATAAAACTGCAGTTGTTCTTACAGATACCTCAGCTGAACTCAGTAGAATTGCTTGCACAGACGTGTGGCACTGGGCAGGATTACAGCTGCCATGAGATACTTTTTTTCCTTCTTTTTTCTTTCCCACCACCCCATGGACACATGACTATGGGATTGGTATAACGGGTTGATCCAGCCATTCCGACTACTGTATAACAGTAAACCTAATCTAATGTTTTGTTTTAATGCTTTTTTATGTCTTTTAAAATTGATTGATTGTAAACCTAATCTATTTACTCACAGAGCACACCTCATCTGGTCTCAATGGTGAAGAAAAATCATACCTCTGTGACTGAATTCATTTTCTTGGGATTCACAGACCATCCAGAGCTCCAGATTCCCCTTTTCCTGCTATTTCTTCTTATCTATGCTGTAACGTTAGTGGGGAATCTCGGAATGATTTTGTTGATCCAGATTGATTCTCGACTTCATACTCCCATGTACTTCTTCCTCAGCAACCTGTCTCTCCTGGATGTTGCCTATTCAACTGTCATTGCTCCCAGAATGCTGATTACATTTGTAACAGAAAACAAAGCTATTCTGTTCAACGAGTGTGCGGTTCAATTCTTTTTTTTCTGCGTTGCTGTGTCCTGTGAATGCTGCCTCTTGGCTGCAATGGCATATGATCGTTTCACAGCCATCTGCAGCCCACTGCTGTATACAGTCATCATGTCCAGAAGACTCTGCATTCTGCTGGTTGTCACTGCATACCTCTGTGGCTTTGTGAATGCACTTGTTCAGACAAGTTTAATATTCAATTTGTCATTCTGTGGCTCCAATGTCATTGACCATTTCTTCTGTGATGTGCTCCCTGTTCTGAAACTGTCTTGCACCGATGCACACATGACTCATAACGTGCACTTCACTTTATCCAGCATAATTGTGATCAGCACTGTCTTGACTGTTCTGGTCTCCTACCTATACATCCTGGCAGCCATTCTCCGAATCAAATCAACGGATGGTCGACGCAAGACTTTCTCCACCTGTGCCTCCCACTTGACTGCTGTGACCATCTTTTTTGGAACAGTTGCATTCATGTACATAAGACCCAATTATAAGTTTGCAGTGAATGAGGACAAAATAATCTCTGTGTTCTATACTCTAGTGATCCCTATGTTAAATCCCTTGATTTACAGCTTGAGGAACAAGGAAGTGAAGGATGTCATGAAGAGAATGATCCAAAGGACATTTTCTTCCTAATAAGCATCCATGCTAAAAAGGACTTATGTAGAAATAAGAAGAGATTCTGGAACAAACAGCACTACTTGGTGCCAGTGGCAGCCTAAGGCAAATACCATTTGCTGTCCCATGCCAGCCTCATTGGCACTGCCTTCCACTTAACCAGCCTTGCCACTCAGGCTGGAACCTGGCACTGACACCACCTATCTTCTTCAGGGGCAGATCCAAAAGGGGCTGCCAGGGTGCTCAGACACCCCCTGTGAATTGATTGGCATTGCAAACAAAATGATTGTCCCATGGTCTGGGTCATTCATCATCCCTGGTGGCCAAGTGCTCTCTTCCACCTCCTTCTCCTCCTTCTGACAACAGGGCACCCGCAGCCTGGCCCGCCAATCAAGCTCTCTCTTCAACCCCTTCCTCTCTCCCGGTTGTCAGTCTCAATGAGGCAGAGAGTGCAGCACCTGAATTTGTGTGTCAGGCTCGTCCTTAGGGTGGGGTGACCAGGGCGATTGCCCCAGCTCCACTCTGGGACAGCACCTGCAGGGGCATGCCTGCCCTGTAAGAATTGACCTTCCTCCCCTCTCCCAGCTCAGCCAATTTGTAAAATTACAGCCTGCAAGAGCTGAGTGCAGGCTTGCCTGCTATCCAAAGGCTCTTTACAGGAGATTATACACTGCTACAGCTCCCTTTCCAGACTGACTCTCAGCTGTTCAGCAGGTGGGCAGGGCTTCCAAGGGCTTCTCTGCTGGAGCAGCCCTCCCTAAAGGCCTTCCAGTTACTGAAAGTCTCCCCAGTCCCTGAAGCTCTCTAGCAGAGAGGCAGAGTGTCCAGCACTGGCTGCCCACCAGAGTGCTGTAAACACCCTCTGCCCTTCCTGCCCTACAGCCCTGGGCTGTGCAGAGAGCTTGTACCTTCCTCCTCCTTCTCAGGGCCAGCAATGAAAGGTATGGGATTTCCCTTTTTTCATAATTCCCCACCCCCATGTGTATTTATGGAATGGCTTCCTATAGGGCTTTGATATCGGGCAAAGATATAGGGTGAGGTGGGAGGGCTCTGAAATGGATTGGACAAGTTGCTTATTTTAAATAATTTTTTTAATTTTTTTTAAATCCACAAATGTCCTGCAACTGGCTTGTTTCATAGCAGAAAATTACCAAAACCTCTGGAACTGAAGCCCCACCTTAGACCATCATTCTATCCCCGTGTGGAGGAATCTTCCCTTTGCCTTCATAAAAAAGGGTAAAAGCACCCCACTTTTTGCCCCACCCTCTAGGTCACCTGGAATGACTTGGCATAGGGCTTTGAGATCAGTCACAGATATAGGGCAGGGTGGGAGAGCTCTGAATGTTGAAATTGAAATGGTTTGGACGAATTGTTTATTCTTAATATTTTTTGGATTTTTTTCTAAAAATATCAAAAGTCCTATACGTGGCTTGTTTCATTATTTTTAATAATTTTTCCTACAGTAGTCAAGCTGCCAGAAAGAGTTCTCTCTTTAAGCATCTTAACTCTCATCTTAAACCCAAGGTTTTGGGATTACTGAAATTCTAGTCATTTTAAAAAGTAAAATCTGATTAGACACTATGGGGAAGAGTTTACCAAACCACAAAGAAGGACTTCCTGATTTTGTACACCAACAATTTTGTACAACCTTCAACTAAGATCCAATCACACTCCTGTCCCCTCCCGTCCCCCCAAAAACACAATGTAATGAAATGAGTGGTTTCAGTAATAGTGACAATGTGATCTCACCTCATGATTATTCAGCAGTGTATGACACAACAAGAAACAGGTAATTTGTGTTCACTTTAAATATGTACTTCATTTCCCCCTTTTTAAAACACACACACATACAGACACCATTAAAAATAACAAACGCTTTCACAACAGTGTCCAAAACTACAAATCCCCCCCCCCCCCCCCCGAATTTCCCATTAAAACCTAAGTTCTCCTGCTTGATTTAATTTCCTCCAGGATAGTGTTATCAGCAAAACAGTGGTAGGCCTTAAACCAATCTGACTGAAATAGTCAGAGGTACTCTTAGGACCGGGCCATGGGGATCTGGCCCAGTCCTTCACCACCTGGGGGCCCTCCAAATGGTCCCCTCAGTGCCGGTAGTGGTGGACATCTGCGCAATTTTCACTTGTGCTCTAAAAAGAATGGAAATGGCAACTTAAGGTGCCCATCTTCATGTCTGTACCAGGCTTGACTACTGTAATGCACTCTATAATTATTAGTATTTATTTACACACTCAGACAGGTGTTATTGACTGGTTTGTTTTATCCAGACATCGAGTACTTCACAAGGACCTGGGATGGCTGCATTTTATGGTCAATGTTGTTGCTGTTGTTATAGATATTGTTGCAGAATATAGGCTGTTCCTAGTAAATTTTGTAATTGGCTTTTTGTAATTGGCTGATGGTGATTTCTGTGGCCCCTATGGTATTGAGGTGCTCTTCAAGGTCTTTTGGAACTGCACCCAGGGCGCCAATTACCACTGGGATTATTTGGGTCTTTTTCTGCCACAGCCTTTCAATTTCAATTTGTAGATCTTTGTATTTGGTGATTTTTTCTATTTCTTTTTCTTCTGTTCTGCTATCTCCTGGTATTGCTGTGTCGATTATTTTGACTTGTTTTTCTTTCTTCTCGCTGACAGTTATATCTGGTGTATTGTGTGGCAGATGTTTGTCTGTTTGTAGTTGGAAGTCCCATAATATTTTTACATCTTCATTTTATTCATCTTGTTCAATTTTATGGTCCCACCAATTTTTGGCTACAGGTAGCTTGTATTTTTTGCAGATGTTCCAGTGTTATCATCCCTGCTACCTTGTCATGCCTTTGTTTGTAGTCAGTCTGTGTGATCTTTTTACAACAGCTGATTAGGTGGTCCACTGTTTCATCTGCTTCTTTACAAAGGCGGCACTTGCTGTTTGTTGTTGACTTTTCTACTTTTGCTCTTATTGCATTTGTTCTTAGTGCCTGTTCTTGTGCAGCCAGTATTAAACCCTCAGTTTCTTTCTTCAAGTTGCCATTCTTAAGCCATTGCCAGGTCTTGGTGATGTCTGATTTTCCCCTAGCAGGCCACCATACCAACACACAGTGACACAACTAAGAAGACAACCAACTGGAAACCAAAAAACCACCACAGAAACAGACCTGCTGCTGTGTCCGCACAACTGCAAAGGCAAGGGGACCAAAACAAACAACAGCACAGACTACACAACAACAGCCACAACCCAGCAAGACCTAACAAGATGGCTCAAGGCAGTAAAACCAACCCAGCATGCAAACTGCAAAGAAAGAGGAGCAAGGCAAAAAAAACCCACAACAACACACTGAAGGAGAACTTAAAGTAACACATGACACGCACCTGGTTATTTTGCTCTTCTCTTCATGTGCAATGCATGTGTTTTGCCTGTGGGGAAAGAAATGCCTGAGTGTCTGGTCCACCACATCTTTTCTGGAGGCTACACAGGGCCCCAGACACATGGTGGCACCAGAGCACATATAGTCATAAGTGGTGTGCGTGCATGTTTGCATTTCGTGTGTGCGTGTGTGTGCTGCTAGCTAGAAGACGGGAAAGAGAAGGGGGCTCTGAAAAAATTAAAGGGATAGGAAAATCTGGCTCAGAGGCGGGTCAATGGAGGCCACACATGACGTAGTGTGGTAGGAGACCACTTAATCATCATGGCCGGTGCATGCGTGTCTGGTGTGTGTTTTTGCATCGATGTCAGCAGAACCAAATGAGAGGGAAAGGGGGGGGCACACTTAATAAAAACAGTTCACAAATACATATGTACACAAGTATATATACAAATAGATCAATACAGCAGCTTTACAGTAATATTTACACCACCAACAACTATCTACACAAACCAAACCAAAAATATTATCTACAGAAAGGAAAGGAAAAAACTCTCCTACTGACAACATTCACCACCACCCCACACAAACAACAGAAGAAACCTCCATGCACGCACACACTCTTACACACATATGCACACACACAACACTTCTACCTACACAAGCACATATTTACATACACTGAAATATTTACAAATATACATGTCATCTACACAGTGCCACATTGGCAAAACTGCCTAGTGTCTGTGTGCCCACGGCCACCCTGAGTGCTGTGCTCAGGTGGAACCAGGGGCTAGTTCAGCACTGGGTTACACCAGTGGGTGGGTGTGTCCAGTGCCTAGTCATGGCACTAGTGGGCATGCTGCGACATGGCACGGCTGAAGTAGGAAATGGGGAGGGGAGGGATGAGTGGGAAGCTACTGCCAGGCAGGTGACCGACACCATGGGTCAACCATGGGCCAATCACTCACCCAGCTCAAACTCCAGCTCGGGGTAGTAGAGCAGGGGGAGATTAACCTTGAGGAAAACCAGCTGCTCAACCAAGCCAGGGACCAACCGGGACTGAGTGGGTGTTACCATGTCGCCAGCATGTGAAAACACCTGCTCACTCTGGACACTGGTTGGCGGACAGGAGAGGAGGCATGCAGCAACCACCACCAGGTCCAGCCAGACTTGGCGATGTGTTCCCCAGAACTGAGCATGGTCCATCTCTGGGTCTTCCTCCACAGGCTCCTCCAAGTATTGGGCAACGCATTGCACAGCACTGGTGGGCCTGGTAGGCGGAGCTTCCCATAAACCGGGCAACGTGTCAAGGCACACCCGCTTAAACCACTGGGCTGATTTAGTGGGAGGAACTACTTGTTGCATTGGTGCCACTGCCTGGGATGCTGCGCCACCAGACTGGGATGAAGAAGAGGTGGGAACTGAAGGGTTGCCCACACTGCTGCTGCTGGGTGTGGGTTGCGCACGCTTGGGGAAAAACCATCACCACCTTCCTGGTCTCTGCCAGTTGTAATGACCTCCTCTTCCTTAACTCTGTTGACCAGGAGGACCCTCCACCTGGACAAGTCATCCACCCAAACGACATTGCACTTGATGGTTGGGTCACATAGATAAGCCAGGACATACTCCTCCCTCTCACCCAACTCCTTGACCAGCCTGTCAACAACCCCGGCCCTTAGCCTTCCAGACAGATCATGCCCCTCTGGCATGGTCAGCAAAGTCCGGAGTTCACCCATCAGCTTCTCCAGGAAGAGAGCTGCAGGCAGGGCTTGGCTCAGAAGAGTGGTGTCATCACACAAGCGCTTCATGGCAAACAGGAAGGGCTTGACTGCCAACACCATCTCGGACGTGAACATCTACTCCACATTGGATAGGTCGCACATGCCCAAGGACTCATTCCTCACCAGGTCATCAAGAGCCACCTCCTGCTCCAGCAGGCACTGGAACAAGAGGAAGGTGGAGTTCCACGGGGTATGTACATCCGTGGGGATGAGGTGTTGTGGAAGCCCATGTACATGCTGCTGCTCATGAAGTAGACACCTGGACTTCTCACTCTGGTGGAAGTGGGCTGCAACCTTGTGGGACTTCTCCACAAGCACAGCTGTGGCAGCTACAGCACCTACCATGGGGCGGTCATGTTCCCTAGATGCCTTGGCCTCCTTGAGGCCAAGGGCGTCCCTGACAGCCAGGTGGAGCGTGTGTGCCATTCACCGTATATTCACACACTCCATCACTGACTCTACCACTGCCATTACGTTGGAGCCATTGTCTGTCACAATGAAGCCCGAGGTGAGGTGTGACAACCCACCTACCCACTCCTCAGTTTGGCAGCTGAGTACGGCTGCCACCTCCTCCTTTGTGTGCTTGACATCCAAGGTCTCCATGTGCAGGATGGCCACCTGTGCCAAAGTGTGGTGTGGGATGCACTGGAGCCAGAGGCAGCACTGGAGGCTCCCCCCCCCTCTCTCTCTCTCTCTCTCTCTCTCTCTCTCTCTCTGGACCTCACCAGTGGGTGATCAGGGCCAGGAATCCCACTCACACTGTTCCACAGATCAGTGGTGAAATGCACGCTGTTGCCGGCCGGTGCTGCATGCAGCATGGCTGACATGAGCTCCCTGCACCGCCTGTATAGGGAGGGGACCATGTTCCAGCTGAACGTGGTCCTTGAGGAGATGGTGTAGTCGGGCGCTAGCAGCTGGAGTATCCAGTGGAAGCCGGAGTTCTTTACCACCTGAAAAGGCTGGTCGTCAGTGGCCATCATCTCCCCTATGAGGTGGGTAAGAAGAGATGGGTCCACGTGACCAGGGCGCTTCTTGCCAAATGACTGTGCCCACTGCTTGACTGGCTGCGTGCCCTGCTTCATGGAAGCTGGTGCACTGCCCTTGTCAATACTAGTCGCAGACACATGAGGCGTACTAGTGCTGTTAGCAGAATAAAGGAGATCCAGGGGATACCATCACATGTGTCACCACATGGAGGTCGTCCCCAGATGCAGTGGACACAGCGAGCAGTGGTTGGGGCATCTGGAGGGGCCAAACATCGCTGCTCTGGGTGGCCTCCAACGCCCTGGGTACCATCTTGGGCCCCTTGGGTGATGGCAGACATAGGGGGGCTGCTGGTGCTCACTCACCACCATCACCCACCCCCCTTCCACCCTTCGTGGAAGAAGAAGGGCCCAGCTTCACTGGGGGAGGGGCCACTCCCTCCACCGGGGCCACTCCCTCCACCTCAGCAGCAGACCCTTCCCCCTCGGAGTCAGACTGGGAGGACCCAGCACTGTACTCCTCCATGACCTGGGCATCATCAGTGTGCCCCCCACTGAGTGGCGAGAGGAGCATTGGAGGGGCAGAAAGAGGGAGGGAAAATCTGGCTGCACTGCCAGCTGTCAAGCCCCTGCCCTCCACTCCCACAACGGAAGGAGCTTCCCTGGCAGGAGATCCCCACACACTGCCAGGCTCTGCACTGGGCACCAGCCCCGGTGGTGCACCACCCAATGGACCCGTCACTGGTCCAGGAACTGGTTTGGTGGCAGCACGCTCTTCCAGATCGGAAAGCCTTCATGCCACTGCCTCACCTGGGCCAAATAATTCACCAATGGGGGCCTGTGGGACCCCAGGATGGGGTCTAGGACAACTCTCTGTGGCCAACTCACTGTGGGACATCTCAACGTGGCTGACTAATTGCAGGGACAACTCAATGTGAATCTCTGGCAGACACTTCAAAGCAGCTCCCTGCTCTCTCTTCGTTCTCCAAGAAACCCGATAGTGCCCTGCACTTCAAAGCAGTTCCCAGCTCTCTCTTCGCAAACAAACCCGATAGTGCCCCACATTTCAGAACAGTTCCTTGCTCTCTCTATAGGGCTTGGAAGTGGGAGAAGGAGGCACAGAACAGTCCGCCCTGCACTTCAAGTGGCCTGCACTTCAAAACAGTTCCCTGCTTTCTCTATAGGAATGGGAAGTGCGCTCCTGTCAGGATATGCTGGTGCTCATGCAGCTAAGCTTGGCTCTAAGCCTCCTTGATTTGAATTTCCACATTAAGACAAAAAGGGCTTTGGAGAAGCATCCAGGCAGTAGAGGACACGGTAGACTGGCTCTTTTGTTTCCTGCACCAATGTGGAATCTGTTCGACAGAACACTGAATGGCGATGATCGCACTAACAACCATGCCGAAGCTGCTCATCATTGCCTCCGAGCCGAACTTGGAATGTGCCATCCTGTGATCTGGAAGTTCATTGATGGCCTCAGAAAGGTGCAGAAGGGCAGAGACGCCTATTACAAACAGCTTGTTTCAGGCCACAGTCCTCTGGTCAAGTTGAAGAAATACTGCAAAGCAGATGAGCATCTTTCAAAGATTGTGTCCAATTACAGCAATAGAAGCCGCATAGAATACTTGCGTGCTATGGCTCACAATTATCAAATAGTTTAACAAGAATGTTTTTTTAAGTTCAAATAAAGTAATAATTGCATGTCTGCTGGTTGCTGGCAGAAGCGGGCTGCTCTCCAACTCCTCCGCCCACTTCTCATCCCTACAGAGATAGCAGGGAACTGTTTTGAAATGATCAAGGGTGCATGGAACCTCATTTCTAAAGCCATCATCATATATCAGACTGTACAAAGTCTTTACAGCTTAGGAGTGGAATTGAGAGTGATTTCTAGCCAATACCAAATCAACCATAAAATAAGCCATGCCCTCATTATGCCTTGATTTTTTGCTTTGGAAGCGACATCCTATTCTCTCCACTGGTAAGTCCTTAGATATCCTGATAGACTTATCCTGAAAGACTCTCAGCATGCTCCTGAAATGCATTTCTGGCAATCATACTTCTCAACCATACATTTGTGTAAAAACTTATTACATTTGCTGGCATTTATTTTTCTTTTTTCCCTACAAAAGCCACGTAGTTTGGTAGCCTTTCTGTGATGCAGCTGCAGAAGTCTTCCTGTGTCTCTAAGCAACCAGCATATATACTGATCTCTATAAAGTCAGACTGAAGTCAGAAAGTCAGTTTCTGATGGACTTCTGAACTTCAATATGTTTTGTTCTCTTTTTGCAGCCGGCATTTAAACGTCAGCCACAGAAAAGTGCCAACAGAAGTGAACAGAATGACCCATCATACCTTTTGTGAATTCAAGGAGAGAGGGGTTTTCAACTCAGTCAAAATATATTTTAGTTTGTTTCTCCCCCTTCTGTGATTCCACAGAGTTGAACATCTTAATTTGACTCTGTGTTTAATTCTATTATTATATTGATTATATAATATTTCAACTGATGTTTGTGAGCCACTTTGGGGGCCCCACCGGCTGAAAGAAAGAAAGAAAATCTATATTGGCCATGATCTAGCAAACCCATTTGGGCACACAAAGGCTTGCATGCCTTGAGATGGTTTATTTCTTCATTCAACACAAGTTATCCCTTAGGAGTCAGGGGAAAGCCTCACTATAGGAAGAAAAGAGGTACACTTGGCAACCGAGAAAAGCTGTTCTGCTACTTCTTCATACACAATGGGGGACAGAAATTGTCAGTCCTCATCACCACCTCCAAAAATGTATCAATGGAATGTATTTAGAGTACAACTGAACTCTAAATACAGAGTGGAGGAAAGTCTTTCTCCCCTCCTCCCTGCCTACAGTATGAGAAATCATTTCATATCCAAATTTAACAAAGCATGTGTTTGGGAGCCCTTATTATTTTAACCCCATCTTCTCTCTTTCTATGAAGTTGTTAAAATGGTTTGTCTTAAGCTGGGTTCTCATGGAAGCAATGAAGTTCTGTTTGGGCCTTATCACTTGAGACTGCAGATGGGAGTTCACAGGATGGGAAGGCTTGCCTAAATACACAAAGGTATCCTATGCACAGAACACTAGCATGCAGGGGAGAAAGCTACTGGGAAAGCCACTGGGATTATTTTGGTCTTCTTCTGCCACAGCCTTTCAATTTCAATTTGTAGATCTTTGTATTTTGTGATTTTTCTATTTCTTTTTCTTCTATTCTGCTATCCCCTGGTATTGCTATGTCGATTATTTTGACTTGTTTTTCTTTCTTCTCGACTACAGTGATATCTGGTGTATTGTGTGGCAGATGTTTGTCTGTTTGTAGTCGGAAGTCCCATAATATTTTTACATCTTCATTTTCTTCAACTTTTTCAATTTTATGATCCCACCAATTTTTGGCTACAGGTAGCTTGTATTTTTTGCAGATGTTCCAGTGTATCATCCCTGCTACCTTGTCATGCCTTTGTTTGTAGTCAGTCTGTGCGATCTTTTTACAACAGCTGATCAGGTGGTCCACTGTTTCATCAGCTTCTTTACAAAGGCGGCACTTGCTGTTTGTTGTTGATGTTTCAACTTTTGCTCTTATTGCATTTGTTCTTAGTGCCTGTTCTTGTGTAGCCAGTATTAAACCCTCAGTTTCTTTCTTCAAGTTGCCATTCTTAAGCCATTGCCAGGTCTTGGTGATGTCTGATTTTCCACTTATATTGTGCAAATATTGACCATGCAATGGCTTCTTTTTCCATTTTTCTGTTTGGTTCTTTATTTGCTCTTTCTTGTAGGCCTGCTTTGTTTCATTGGTGTTTAATAGTTTCTCGTTATTGACCCTTTTAAGTTGTTTTTTAAATTATTTTTATTTATTTATTTATTTATTTACACAGTCAGACAGGTGTTATTGACTGGTTTGTTTTATCCAGACATCAAGTCCTTCCCAAGGACCTGGGATGGCTGAATTTTATTGTCAGTGTTGTTGTTGTTGTTGTTATCTTTTCCCCTGAGACCTTTTTAATGTGCAGATATATTAAAAACAACAGATGTTCCAAAGTAGCAGATGTTTCCCCCAAGTAGCAGTTCCTTTTAGAAAACGGGCGGCAGGAGAACTCCCTGCCATCCCCTTTGCCGTCCCCTTGCTTCTAAGAAGCCATTTGCAGCCAAGCTGGCAAAGGGGAAGGGGACGGCAGGGAGTTCTCCTGCCGCCCTCTTGCAATGGGAAGGGATTTAGCAAGAAGGGGGTGGCAGGGGTCTTGGGGGCGGCAGGGGGTTTGAAGGGGGCGGCCGCCAGCCGAGCGGGGTTTTGAAGGGGGCGGCAGGGAGATATCCTGCCGCCCGATTCTGTATAGAAAAGGAGGAGCTGCCAAGCGGGGAATGAAGCGGGTGGCAGGGAGATATCCTGCCGCCCGATTGCTCAATAAAATACGGAGCGGTTGTTGGGAGGGGTAAGTAAAGCCCCCCCCCGTCCTTATTGGAACCCCCCACCCCATCTTCCCGAACCGAACCACCCCGTGTCCAGACCGGTCTGGAGGCCTTTAGAATGGCCTCCGAACCAGTCCGTGCACATCCCTAGTATCAGCACATTAAAGAGGTCTCAGGGGGAAGCTGGTGAACTGTGGAAGATGTGTATGTAATCACTATTATACCGTCATTAATTATTAATTATTATAATGCTTTTATAATAAAGGTGCAATGCAAACCCATTAACTGTCTCATTCCCAAATTTATTGAATTTGGTGGACAGATTATTTTGTAAATGCAGTCAGGTAACCATCCTGCTATAAACATACCTTCTTTATCCCATTACAGAGCAATAAACAATGAAGCAAAATCATAGCACTGTGACTGAATTTATCCTTGTGGGATTCATGGACGACCCAGAGCTTAAAGTTCCCCTCTTCATCTTATTCCTGGGAATCTACCTTACTGCAATGGTGGGGAACACTGGGATAATCATATTAACCAGGACTGATGCTCGACTTCAAACCCCCATGTACTTTTTCCTCAGAAACCTCTCTATTGCTGATATTGGCTATTCTACTACAATTGCCCCCAAGCTGTTGAGCACCTTCATTGCAGAAAATGCAAGCATTTCCTTTACAGGATGCACGGTGCAATTTTTCTTCTTTGCTCTTTTTGTGACCACTGAAGGCTGCCTCTTGGCTGTGATGGCCTATGATCGCTTCACAGCCATCTGCCACCCCTTGCTCTATTTTGTTGTTATGTCTCAAAAGCTTTGCATCACTTTAGTAATGGTTGCATATGCCTGTGCCCTTGCAAGTTCAACTCTCCAGACTATTTTCATATTCCGTTTGAATTTCTGTAGTTCAAATGTAATTGATCATTTTTTCTGTGATGTTCCTCCAATACTCAAGTTGTCCTGTTCAGATACCCATGTCACTCACACTGTGCATTTCATCTTGTCCTCTACAATAGCACTGACTACTTTTCTGATTGTCTTGGTCTCCTATGTCGCCATTGTTTTTGCCATCCTACGGATCCACTCCACCCAGGGCAGGTACAAAGCCTTTTCTACTTGTGCCTCTCATCTGACTGCCGTCACTATCTTCTTCGGCACCCTTATCTTCATGTATATACGGCCTGGCTCTAGTGTCTCAACAAATCAGGACAAAATAGTTTCTGTGTTCTACACTCTTGTGATCTCCTTTCTCAACCCATTAATCTATAGCCTGAGAAATAAAGATGTGAAGGATGCTTTTATTAGTATGATATACAAGGTGACATTTCTGAAGTGACTATGACTATGTCTACAATTTTTATTCTAAACAATAAGCAAAGTAACCAAAAGACTGTATCTTATTGTGCATAAGCTGTTATAGTACTAATTAAAGTGTTTACTAGCTAGAGAGCATCCTCGAGTCCCAGCCATGCTAAGTGATGTATAGGACGGATAGTTCTTTCTGTTAAACTGCAACAAAATATTAACAACTGAGTATTTATCTTGAATAAATGAATGGTATCATCATAAAACTATAGATTGACTTGACCAAGTCCACTAGAAAGTGATCTGAAAACTTTGTTTAGGTGACTCTACAGTCTGCATTCCCATTGGTGTCCATTTCAAAATTTCATATTGATTTTTATAGATTACTGGTGAATGAAGACAACAATTTATGAAGCGCTAGCTTACCACAGCGGTTTACATACTGTGCAGCAAGGTGTCTATCTAAGTGACATATAAGCTTGCTGTTCCTGAACCCCTTTAGACCCTGCTCTCTATGCATATTATGTCACATGTCTTCTTTAACTAAATAGTTCCAAACGTTAGTTCTGTAAATTATTACAGCCCACTGTCTGTAATACTGCACAGAGTAATGTTGGTAATTCTGAACCATCTGCACCACTGCAGACATCTAAAACAATGCCCACAGTGATGCAGAAACAGGGCTAGTGCACTACTACTTAAAACTGTGCCATTGCACTTTTGCATCATGATGTAAATTGGAAATAATGGCTGACATGTCCTGCTGCATAACATGAGCATTGTGGATCCAACGATGCTGTGGGACTCCAACACATACAGCAGTGGTGCTGTGCAAGAGGACAATACTACTTGTGTAATCATGCATAATGCCTATCCACATGATCCCTCACACTCTTAACCTTGGCTAAAGCCTGGGGTTAAAGCTCAGACTACCCACGAGGGCAGCACCACGATCAGGCTTAATCCCAGCAGTGCACACGAGCAAGCCTGGGGTTAAAAGACTACCTGCTAGGGTAGTGCAGGGATTGGGCTCTATCCCAATGATGCACATGGGATAATGGGTGATCACACATAATGATACCTATCTACACAATTCCTGCAAGGGTGGGGAGGGCAGCAGAGGTGCGGAGGCAGGGTTTCACTTACCTTCCCCTCAGATGCTCTTCTGAGAAATATTCAGTGTGCCATCATGCACCTAGAATGTCCACACTGACCAGGGATGCCCCTGCTAACTTGGCAAAGAGGCACCTTTTAATGTGGTGATTCTCAGGGGGAGAGTAACTGACCCTATCCACCCCCAGCACAGTACCTCCAGTGACTGTTGCTGGTGTCTGTTTTATGTTTCTTTTAGATTTTGAGCCCTTTGGGGAACCGCCCTGAGCCATTTTCGGAAGAGCGGTATAGAAATAGAATTAATAATAATAATACTAATAATAATAGGGATGTGCATGAATCTATTTTTTCAATTTGATTTGTACCCAAATTAAATGACCTCCCGATTTGTTTTGGGTCCAAATCTGCCCCCCGAATCACTGCATATTCGATTTGTACCCAAATTTTCTGTATACAAATAAATTGGGTGCAAAAAAGCAATTCTGGGGCAAAAGAGTGGGGTGGGTGGTACCCAATGTGTGGAAGTTACTACCCAAATTTCAAAGAAATTAGGCAAAGGGACGATATTTAAAATTTTTTTGAAGTTTGCTCTTCTTTAAGCTTTCCCCCATAGGGAATAATGGGGATTTCAGCAGCCTTATAGATCCATGTGGGGGGCACCAGGGTGGCCCAGAATGGGTTGTGGTGGGTGGTAGTGCCCAATTGGTGCAAGGAAGCTACCACCCAGATTTCAAAGAAATTGGGCAAAGGGGTGATTTTTAACAATTTTTTTTAAAGTTGGCATGTCTTTGTGGCAGATTCGGGGCAGCTAAGGAGTTTCAGGGACAGAAGAGTGGGTCAGAAGGTAGTGCCCCAATGGGTGCCTGCTACCACCCAGTTTTCAAATAAATTGGTGAAAGGGGTGATTTCCCCCCCCCCGAAGTTTGTGCTTCTTTAAGCTTTCTCCCCATAGGGAATAATGTGAATCTCAGCAGCCCCATAACTCTACATGGGGGTAGGCACCAGGGTGAGAATCCACTCCCATTTCCTACCAGAGAATCTACTCTCAGAACACCTCAGACATTAAAAAAAACAAAACCCAGTGCCCCATGGGTTTGTAGGTTTGTTGGCACAGGTTTGAATTACACCACAACCTGCTCTGGGCCACCCTGGAGTCCTCCACATGGAGTTATGGGGATGCTGAAATCCCCATTATTCCCTATGGGGAAAAGCTTAAAGATGCACCAACTTCAAAAATTCTTTAAAAATCACCCCTTTGCCCAATTTATTTGAAATATGGGTGGTAGCTTCCACACATTGGACGCTACCACCCAACCCACAAAATGGAGGTCCAAATCTCCAAATTTGTTGGGTCTGAATCTGGGGTGATTTGTTTTGTACCCAAATCTGGGCAATTGAGCACAGGGGTGATTTAAATGTCTACAAATCACCTGTATCAGCCAGATTCGGGTACAAATGGTTTTGTACCCGAATCGTTTTGCACATCCCTAGTTTCCTAAGAGGTCCTGGTTGGTATTTCAGGTGTCCTCCCACTGGGAGATAACTGGGAGGAGGGGGTCCTGGGAAATCCCAAGAAGAGGATCTTCTTCTGGGCGTTGCTCTGAGAAGAGTTCTGGGGCATCTGCAGGCAATAGTGTCCCTCACTCTTCATCCCCCAAGTCTGCTATGAACTCTTGCCCCGCCCATTGTCTTCAGGCTTGGAAGCCTCTCAAGATGGATTCTGAAACTCTCAGGTAGCCATACCTCAATCTCACACTTGATCTCAGGGATCTGTCCATCTGGTTCCACAAAAATGCCCAAGTATCACACACAACCATTTTCAACACTCTCCCAAAGTGAAATCTTTTAAAGACATGTGTATCACACACTAAAGACCAATGGTCATGGGGGGAAAGCTGAATAATACTCCTGGATATATGTATGAATAAAGCTAGTGGCTGTATGCCACTGGCTATATGCAAGCTTGCTGTTATTGTACTGAAGTTGCTGAACAACGCCCAACCCTAATCATCGTGAAGCAGGAGTAAATTGCTCTTTGGAAAACCTCCTGGTCAAGCCAGTTAAGCGTGGATTTGAAGTATTACAAAATACTGCACAACATAACCAGAAATGACAGTGGGACAGCAAGAACAAAAATGAATTTGAAGACCACAAGCAAAATTATTTGCCAGTAGGGATGTGCAAATTGATTCGGGTACAAATCGATTTGTACCCAAATCTAGCTGATTTGGGTGATTTGGAGACAAAACAAATCACCCGTGTGGTCCACTGGCCAGATTCAGGTAGAAATCAAATCATACCTGATTTGATTTGAATTGATTCAAGATTCTGATTCCTCCTATTAATTTCCCCAGATTCTCAGCTTTCATTTTTTTAAAAAAGCTATGCTCTAGCCCTTGTAGAAGTGGAGTTATGGAGCAAAATGTGTGGTCACTATTTTTCAAGTGTTTTGATTCTTTGGATTCTTTGGTGTATAATAACTTTCCCTCAATGAATCCCTATGAGGATTCATTACACACCTTCATTCCTTCTATTCATTTTGACTGTCTTTTCGGCAGTGCCAAGTATCAACTGCCATGTGCCAATTTTGTAAATCTGTCAGGCTAGCCAGAGGAAGTGTAACAGAGGCAGAAGCAAAACAGCAAAATCTAACAGGAATAAATTCTCCAAACCAGGTCCAGTCAAAGTCAATCCAACAGAGTCCAAAAGAGTCCATAAATCCAACAAAGTCCAAAGCAAAATCCACAGGCAAGGTCAACACAGTCCAGGGTCCAAACACGGTCAAAGTAATACACAAACACAGCTGATTAGCTCACAGGAAACTGTTGTTGCTATCAGCAGGGTAGCTATGTTACAGGCATCTTAAGTAGGCTGGCCCCCAGTGCTGTTAATTAAGAGTTGCTGAGTCAGCAGCTTTGCCTGTTGTTCTACGCATGTGGCTCCTTAACTCTTGTTGTCTCTTGGAGCAGCGTCTCTCCACAGCTGAGATCAGTCGCGCCTCCTCCACAAGAGCTGCCTCACCCAGCTCTAACCCATCCTCAACTCCCTGTGTGTCGGACCCACTCTCCTTTGGAACTTCTGGTCCTTGCCCACCCTCCTCTGCTGTCAGAAGTGTTTAGGATCTTTAATGTCTAATAACCTTTCCTCATAATGAATCCCTATGAGGATTCAATACACACCTAAGTCTAAACACCTCAAAAATTCCTAAAATATAAACTGAGTACCCAGTGGCTTGTGGGTTGTGGGGTAGTTGGAACATGGGATGCCACTAATTCTCTACCCCCACCTGAAAAGCAGTGGGGTCAAAATAAGCAGAACAAATGAAGGTGTGTAATGAAGACACCAAAGAATCGAACCACTTCAAAAATACCTAAAAAAATAAACTGAGTACCCCAGTGTGTGGGTGTGTGTGTGTGTGTAGTTGACAAATGGCAGTTGGCAGTTGGCACTGTCCAATGACAGTCAAAATGAACAAAAGAAATGAAAGTGTGCAATGGGATTCATTATGAGGCGAAGTTATTAGATATCAAAGAATCCAAACATTTGAAAAATGACTGCACATTTTGCTCCATAACTCCACTTTGACAAGAGCTAGAGCTTAGCTTTTTAAAAAAATGAAATCTGGGGATCCATTTTAGGGTCAGGATATGGCAACTTTGAATCCCCATTGTTTCCTATGGCAAAAATGTTCAAAATCAGTAAAACCTTTTTAAAAATCATTTAATATCAACCAAGTGTCCCGCTGCCTTTAAATTTGGGTGGTAGGTGACATCAATGGGGACCTACCCACCACCCAAATTTGGTGCCCCTAGGAGCTGGTTAAGTGGTCTGAATTGGTCTGAATCCAAAGCAAAGCAAAAAAATTGAATCGGCATGATTTGGAGGGGGTAGATTTGGATAGAAAATAAATCAGGGGTGATTTGTTTTGGGCACAAATTGAATCAAAAGAATTGATTTGTGCACATCCCTATTTGCCAGTCTCCACAAGTGATTGTCACAGATAGTCTTTCCATGCATTATGCAAAGTTAAACCCAAGTTTTCTGCTGAAAATAGTGAACCATAGACAACCATGGCGTGTGTGTGTGTGTGTGTGTGTGTGTGTGTGATGCTTTCAATTTCAAATTCAAGTTGTTCCTCACTTCTAGTCCATACTTCACAATTCCAAGTGTGCACGTTAAGTATTTTAGATGTGCACTTTAAAAATGTAATGCATGAATCAGCCCACAATATTCTCCAAGGTTCTGTGGGAACTAATTAAAGAGGAATGGTGCAAATATGCACACATTTCCCTATAGAATACCCCCAGGTGATAATTATGATAAAAGGTCATACAGAGCATTTAAAGTGGAGCCCTTATCATTTTTATGATTAGGGTTCCTCATGAGAGTTGCTTTCTAGCCAATACCAAACCAACCATTAAATGAGCCATGCCCTCATTATGCCTTGATTTTTGGCTTTTCAATTGACATGCTGTCCTCTTCACTGGAAAGAGTCCTTAGATAATTTCCACTTATCCTGATAGACTCTCAGCATGCTCCTGAAATGCATTTCTGGCAATTATACTTCTCAACCATTCATTTCTGTAAAAACTTAATATATTTGCTGGTGTTTATTTTTCTTTTTCCCCTACAAAAGCCATGTAGTTTGGTAGCCTTTCTTGATCCAGCTGCAGAAGTCTTCCTGTGTGTCTAAGCAACCAGCACGTATACTGATCTCTATAAAGTCAGATTGAAGTCAGAAAGACAGTTTCCGGTGAGTTTATGAATGTCAACTTGTTTTGTTCTGCTTTTGCAGCCAACATTTAAACTTCAGCCCCAGAAAGGTGCCAACAGAAGTGAACAGAGTGACCCATCATACCTTTTGTGCATTTAAGGTGAGAGGGGTTTTCAACTCAGTCAAAATATATTTTAGTTTCTTTCTCCCCCTTCTGTGATTTCAACATCTTAATGATTTGACCCTGTGTTTAATTCTATTGTTTCATAGATTATATAATATCCCTACAGATGTTTGTGAGCTGGCTTGGGGCACCACCAACTAAAAGAAAGAAAGCCCACTCTCCCCGCAGATGATCAGCAAGCCCTGCCTGGGAAGCCGGATTGGCCACCCACATGACTGCCGGCTCCATCATGGAGCCAGCAGGGGCTTGGGAGTTTGGGGGCTGTGCAGCCCCTGGAAGTTCCAGCATGCTCTGCGCGAGTGCGCAGAGCATGCTGGAGAGACTCCTGAGCCAGGAGGCTGCTTTTTAGCCTCCCGGTTGGGGGTCTTCTCGTGAGTAGCTGCGGTGCGGAGCCATGGTGCAGCAGCACACAAGCTGTTAAACCCGGTTAGCGGAGCACTTGCTCCACTAACCTGGGCTAAGGGGAGAACTTCTCGAGTGGGTTAGCCGCCTGTAAACCACCGGGCTCGCCTACGAGCCCGGTGGTTTACACAAGAAGCAATTTCTAGCCCCATTTTTGCTGGTCGTGAGAATAGTCTCATAATATCTTCTTCTATCAATACTGGCCATGACCAACCAACACATTTGGGCACACAAAGGCTTCCATGCTTTGGGGTGGTTTATTTCTTCATTCACCACAGCAGCCTCAGAGATGAATGGTGTAGGTAGGGGAATTGCCTTTCTGTAGATGTAATAGCAAGAAATTGCAGAGCCACAACCCTCTCTTAATTTAAATGTCTGATGAGCCTGGGGCAGTGCTGCATCTGATTGGTGCATTGCACTAAAAGAACAACTGAAGTTTCGGAAATGAAATGGGTAAGGTCAGTAGCCTTTCTGTAGATGGAATAGCACATTGCAGAGCATGGCCACAACTTCCCTTTGTTTTAAAGGTGTGATAACTCCAGCAGTGGTGTAGATAAGGTTAGCACATTGCACTAAAAGAATGAATGAAAGAACGAACCATGGAATGATAGGGAAGTCTTACTTTTGGACAAATTGGCAGGCGGGGGCGAGGAGAACTTCCTTCCTGCAATGGTTTCTCGGGAATTGATCAGCCTTTTAAAAGATGTTCCTTAAAGAGTGTGTGTGTGTGTGTGTGTGTGTGTGTGTGTGTGTGTGTGTGTGTTAATGTCCCAAAATCCATGGGGCGGCAGTGTGCCTCCCTGCTGCCCCTTCCCCTGTTGGTGGCCAGAAATAAGGAAGTACCATGTGCGTGAGCACCCGCGACATGCGTGCGTGACATGTGATGTGTGCAGTGGGCGCAGGCACACGACAGTGGGCGCACATGCACACAGTACTTCCTTATTTCTGGCCACCAGTGGGGGAAGGGGTGGCAGGGATGTACACTGCCACCACATGGATTTTGGGACGTCAACAGAGCGCCGGTGGGGGGGAAGCAGCGGGATGGGTAAGTGCACCCCCACCTTTAAAGAGCCACCCCCATTGATGTCGGACTGGTGGAACCACTGATTCTTAGAACCGGTTTGGAGGCCCATGAAGGGCCTCTGGACTGGTTCTGTGCACATCCCTACTAAAATGCACAACAGTGGTGCTCAGCTTGGGTGGGAGAATTGTGACACTGGTCACTAGTGGTCTCATGGATATTAGCCAAAAGGAGTGTCTGCCTCTTGCACAGAGGCATCCCACAGACCACTCAGAAACACAAGCCCTGTTCAGACATTACATCGTGCATGTGCTAAGATGTCTGTACACATGTTTAGGTATTTGTGTGAACACCTTTAAAAAAAAAAGTTCCTTTTACAACTGAACCTAGGTACAGGACCCCTCAGAGGCAAGATACAGCTAGGAATTGTATTGCTATATGTACATTTAAGATAAGGTATCAATAACCATAAGTTCATTCATGGTTGCACACTGTACACAGACTGTATATGTATCCTACTTGACAATAGTTATTTCCATATTCTTTCTTTGGTCTGACTCTACAGAATTCCCTGGGTTAGGGCACCTAACATGTTAGAAAGCTAACTCAGTAAGCAAACATTGGACAGTGGAAAGCAGCCCATCAAAAGCTGTTTTCCAGATCATGCAGAGCCAGCCCATGATAAATTAACTGAAAAATAAATAGAAACAGTTAAATTAAATGAAACAGGGGCTTACAGTAGAAGGTTGGAGGCTCAGAAATGTGGAAAACAGCCTCCATCTTTTCATGTAAAATGATATTCTGGGCACCTTTTCCACTTTCTCCCACCCCCATTAGAGATATGCAAACTAGTTCTAGATAGAAGCACCCTGGCACAATTGTTCTAATTAGCGCCTGAACTTAAAAAAGTAATAATAGAGCCTAGTCTAGGTCAAACCATACCGTGCACGGTTCTAATAGAGCCAATTCTAACTGGCTTGAGAGGCTTGACCCTCCATTTTGTGTAAGAAAGGGACTGTCATCCATTTTGTGACACTTGTGTCATTTGGAGCAATTGCCTGTGCTGCAGATTCTGATTGGCCAGATATGTCTGGCCCTCTGAGTGGCTTTGAAAGTGTCGCTCAGGGACACCTGTCACCTCATTGGCCAGGGGAGGGACAAGGGGGTGCTTCAAGGAGGGTCATTCAAAGTATATTTAAAGACCATCTTGTGGCTTTGAATCTCTCTCTGCCTCTGCTGCTCATGTCTACTGATGCTATGCCTGAGACAGGGCTGGACTGGGGGCACTGAGAGGGTGGTGGAATGTATGTGGGGAGGGTGCTGGGTTTTGAGCAAAATTACGCTGCTCGCTGCTCAAATGAGCAGCGCAGCGCTCTTGCCTGGCCCCCTTTGAGAAGCACGAGGCTTCTCTTGACCTGATTGGTCAGGGGGCCCGTGCAGGGGGCGGGGCTTCAGCTCCGCGTCCTGCTCCGGGCCTGGGAGAGCTCAGTTCGCTCTCGACAGGCATCGGAGCAGGACGCCTTTTAAGGCTCCTGCTTAGTCGGCCCGGCGCGAGATCGGGAGCGGGTTTTCGCCACTTGGAGCGGTGGCAGCGGCAACGGGGGGTGGCTTTTTAAGGCCTCCCCCGAGGTTTGGAGTGTTTCTGGGGGCGGGTTGCCCTCTTTGTGTACTGGGCCCCGGAGGTGCTCCTTCTGGGCAGCGGGCCCTGGGCGGCAGCGGAGGCCTGGGCTTCTCTCCCCCCCCTACTTGAGCGGGCCTTTGGCGCCCCCCCCCCCCGGCGACGCTTTGTGGCTTTGGGCGGGACACTTTCAGCTCCCCCCCCCCACTGCTGGAGCAAGATTGCGGCGGCGCTCCCCCCCCCTCCTCGGCGTTTCTCGGCCCGTGGAGGGCCGCTTTCACAGTGGTTGGGCTAGTCCTGGGCAACGTGGTGGGTTGTTGAACGGCCTGCTAGGTGGCCTAGGCCAGTTTCCGGTCAGTTTAGCAGCAGCCTGGGTTTGCATTGGCCGGTTTCTCCCTTTCTGGGTTCAGTGGGTTGGTTTGGGAGCATCCCTGGTTCCAGACTTTGTTTGGAGCTTTGTTGTTTGCTCACTTCAATTGCCTGTGCCATGGGTCCAAAGAAGGCCAAGGCTAAGTCTGGCGGGAAGCGGGTTCGTCCTCCCCCACGCCCTGCGCCGGTTTCTGATTCTTCTGATGAGGATTGTGACATGGGTACCGTGCGGGCACTTATAGCACGCTTGGAAGCACTCGAAAAGAAAAAGCAGGGTGGGGCAGCAGCGGCAGAAAATGGCGGTCCCTCTGGTATTCCAGCTAGTTCCCGAAGCTTTACTAGGGGGGCAAAACGTGCTAAACTCATACAGTCCCTTTCATCCAGACTTGACGCTTTGGAATCGCATGAACCATGCCCTACAGCGCCAGCAGTGGACCTGACCTCGGATGGGGATGGTGCCCAGGCCACCTCTGAAACGTGCAGCAGAGACACGCATCCTTCGGCTCCACTTGGCCCTGGTGAGTCCTCGCACCACACCTGGCCCTGGGGGTTTTCCCCCTGGGCTCAGCCATTTCACATGTATGGGTGGCACCCGGCCGCCGTTGCCTCCCCACCTCCTTACGGGGCATGCACACAGGTTTGGCAGGGAGCAGCACCTGCTGTGGGTACCATGTCGCCCGCTGCCTCGGGTGCTGTGTTAGATGCTTCGGGGACACAGATTCCTTACCCGCCATGCGACACCTCTCTGCCGCTGGGTGATCACCTGTTGCCCGCGGTTAAAGAGCGCATTTGGCGCGGAGAATTTGTAGATATCTTTCACCTGCTCTTTCGAGAGCCTGAGCCGGCCCAAAAGGAGGGAGAGCACAAGAAGGATGAAGGGAAGTCCAAACGCAAGCCTGTGGAACATAACTGGGCTAACTGGTTGTCGGGTTACACGGTCTATATGGGGGTCGTGCTTCAGGTGCACACATCCAGAGGACCTGCCATGGTTAAGTACATGGACATCATCCATAGGGGGTACATGGATTTTATGGGCAACGCCTGGGAGCGCTATGATCGCTCTTTTCGTTTGCGGGCCTCCCTTAACCCGGCTATTCCGTGGGACAGGTAGCACCAGGAACTCTGGCTCCTAATTATGACCCCCTCGAGGCCCATTCTGGGCGAACGGGCTGACAGTGGTAATCTGATTTCTAGAACTCCCGCAGCGCAGTCCTCAGGGCCTGCAGCTGCGCAGGGTGTTCAAAGTACCCTGCCGTGCTGGGCTTTCAATACTAGTGGCAGCTGCAACAGGTCCCCTTGTAGGTTTAAGCATGAGTGCGGTTTCTGCGGTGGAAAACACACCAGCATTCATTGTCAGCGAGTCAGGGGCCCCCGGGCGGGTCCGAGAGAGCAGCAAAGCAGTAGCAGAAGGGGTGGAGGCACTGTACAAGGTGCCACCCCTGGAAAAGGGCCCTAGCCCGGTGAAGCTTCCGGTCTTAGAACGGCTCCTGCGGGACTACCCGCTTAGAGAGCAAGCACAGTATTTGAGCCAGGGGTTTACTTTTGGTTTTCGCATTCCCTACATTGGTTCGAGAGTTCACAGTATGTCCCCTAACCTTAAGTCCGTGGAGGGGATGGAAGCGGTGGTGCTCCGCAAGATTAACAAGGAGGTAGCTTTGGGGCGGGTTCTAGGCCCTTTCCGGGACTTGCCCCTACCAGATCTGCGCATTTCGCCATTGGGGGTGGTGCCCAAGAAGGCACCAGGCGAATACCGCCTTATTCACCACCTCTCCTTCCCACATGGTTCCTCTGTTAATGATAGGATCCCAGACAGCCTGTGCTCTGTGAAGTACACGTCCTTTGACCAGGCTATCAGAGTAGTTCGTTCTTGTGGGAAGGGTGCCCTCCTTGCAAAATGCGACATTGAGTCTGCTTTCCGCCTCCTCCCGGTTCATCCTGGGGATTTTAATCTCTTAGGTTTCGCCTTTCAGGGGCAGTATTATATTGATCGGGCTTTGCCCATGGGCTGCTCGATTTCTTGTGCAGCCTTTGAGGCTTTTAGCTCCTTTCTTGAATGGGCCCTTCGGCGGGAGGCGGGTCTTGTTACCACGTCTCATTTTTAGACGATTTTCTCATGGTTGGCCGGCCTAGAACCAACCAATGCAGGCATCTGTTAGAGGTTTTTCAGCACCTTTGCGCAGACCTAGGTGTCCCATTGGCTCAGGAGAAGACCGAGGGTCCTTCAGCTATTCTCACCTTTTTGGGCATTGAACTTGATACCATTGTGGGCTGTTCCAGACTCCCCCAGACTAAGTTGGACACTTTGCGGGCCTTGTTGGCATTTTGCATCCAGGCACGCAAGGTCACCCTTAAGCAGCTTCAACAGATTATCGGGCATTTAAATTTTGCATGCCGGGTGGTGGTGCCCGGCCGGCCTTTCCTGCGCCGCCTATGCGACGCCGTTATAGGGGTCAGGTGCGGTCATCATAGGATACGAGTCACTGCCCCCATGCGGGCTGACCTCCGTCTGTGGGCATCCTTTTTGGAATCATACAATGGGGTTTCTTTCTGGCGCGATTCACTCCTCTTGGAAGCAGATCTACAAGTTCAGTCCAACGCTGCTGGAGGTTCAGGCTTTGGCGTTTATTTCCGTGGCCGCTGGTGCGCCGAGCAGTGGCCGGCCGCTTGGGTAGCTAGTGGGGCCACCAGGGACTTGACATTCCTGGAATTTTCCCCCATAGTCGTGGCTATACATCTATGGGCAAATCTCTTTAGGAACCATACGGTGCGCTTTTGGTGTGACAACCAAGCCACTGTACAGGTGATCAATAGGCAGACTTCCAGGTCCCCCAGGGTGATGTCCCTAGTCAGAGCATTTGTCTTGGCCTGCCTGTCTAATAACATCCTTTTTCTGGCTTGCCATGTACCTGGCGTGCAGAACGGCCTGGCGGACGCGCTGTCTCGTTTTCAGGTTCAGCGCTTTCGCCAGCTGGCGCCAGAGGCGGAGAGCTTGCCCGACCAGATGCCGGCGTGGCTTTGGAGCCTTGGCGCCTAGAAGCCCAGAGGGCGGTCTGGGCCTCCTTGGCCCCCAGCACACGGGCAGCTTACTCTAGGCAGTGCAGGGCCTTTCAGGATTTTAGGACTCAGGTAGGATTGGGCCAGGACTGCCCCCCCCCCCGCGGAGCAGCTGATGCAGTTTTTGGTCCACCTTAAGGGTAAGGGTTTGTCTCCTGGGGCCATGGCGGGTTATTTAGCAGCTCTGGCTTTCCACGCTAAGGCACAGGGAATGTCCGATACAACCGGGGATTTCAGGGTAAGGAGGATGCTGGAAGGTTGGACACGGGAACACCCGGTCCCACTTGACAGTCGACGGCCCCTTCTTCCCGCTGCCATACAGGGTGCGGTCGGGCAGTTCTCAGCGATCTGCCGGTCTCCATATGAGGCCTCTCTTTTTCACGCAGTCACTCTTGTTCTGTTCTTTGGTGCCTTTAGAGCCGGTGAATTGCTCCCCAGGGGTCATCGCAGCCCCGTACTCAAGGTGGTACAGTTTGGGGATGTCAGCTTGGGGCCGGATATAGCACAGCTGCGTCTTAGGTTTTCCAAGACCGACCAACGGGGCAGGGGACAGTGGGTGTCATTACACAGAGCCGACAATGCGCTCCTCTGCCCGGTACATGCTTTGGGTAGTTACATGACCCGGCGGGGATCCGCTCCCAGATGCCTATTCGTACACGAAGACGGGCGCCCCCTTTCCCAGTACCAGTTCTGGACGGTGGCACGGCGCGCACTGAGTGCGGCCGGGGCAGATACTGCGCAGCTGTCTCTACACTCATTTCGCATTGGAGCTGCTTCAGCTGCCTCCCGGTTGGGTCTTTCGGGTGAGACCATTCAGCGCATTGGGCGTTGGCGGTCTGCCACATACAAAAGATACGTGCGATAGAGCATTGGTGACGGCACTGACAGTTTTTTCTCTTTACAGGCCCTGAGCGACGGGCGGCGAGGGCTTGTGTACTCATTTTGGGCCACTCCATTGTTTTCTGGGCGCATAAGGCGGCTCGAGTGGCGCAGCCTGGAACGCAGCTGGGACTGGGTCAATGGGCAGACATCTCCTGGATTGGTCGCAGGGGCATGGTCATCGCCCAGTTTTTACCCATGCTGCAGGAATTTCTGGCAGTGAATCCGCCGCCTGACATTTTGGTTCTTCACCTGGGGGAGAACGATTTGGGGTCCAAGTCAGGCTTGTCCATTTTCCATAGCTTGCGCAAGGACATTTTACTAGTCCTGGAATGGTGCCCGGGGATTCTCATTCTATGGTCGGCCATGCTCCAACGCAGAGTTTGGAGAGGCGCGAGGGACACTTACAGGGTGGAAAGGGCTAGGAGGAAGGTTAACGCACAGATGGCACGTTTCGTAGCGGCCATCGGAGGGGGACCTATAGACCATCCCAGTATTCTTTTTTCTGAGCCTAGTTTGTTTAGGGGGGACGGTGTCCACCTTTCGCCCAGTGGCACCAGTTCGTTTTTACGTGAGCTAGAGCAGGGATTGGCTGTTTATCTGCGCTCTTGGTGGGGTGGCTCGGGTTAAGCTAGGCTAACCCGTGCTGTGGCAGGTGCAGTACGGTTGGAAAATGATTTTAGGCTGGTGAACACCTTCGGGTAAGCGTTTGGCTATGGATTGAGAAGGGCATCTCCCTAGAGACTGCACGGCTCAGGGAGATCTGCCCTTGTTAACCTACCCTGGCAGGCTAAGCCCTTAGGAATCGCTGTACGGCTACCTTGGGGTGATGCTAGCCAAGGGCCCGGCATTAGGCTGGCTAGGATAGGCAGCCCTGGATTTGGGAACATTTAGGGTTGCCTGGAGCCAAGGTGTATCGCCCTATACCATAGGTTAGGCATGCCCTGGGGGCGCATGCCTATAGTTACGCACTGCCAAGAGGGAAGCCATCCCTGCTCTTCAAGTTCTTGTTAAAGTTAAATAAATTGTGGCCCAATTTTATACCAAAACCTTGTGTCTCGTGTCTTCTTGGGTGTCGGGCAATGAATAATTAAGGGTGGGAGTATTATTCTCTTGTTTACACAGTCAGACAGGTGTTATTGACTGGTTTGTTTTATCCAGACATCGAGTCCTTCCCAAGGACCTGGGATGGCTGCATTTTATTGTCAATTGTTATAGATATCGTCGCAGAATATAGGCTGTTCCCAGTAAAGCTGCTTTTTGTAATTGGCTGATGGTGATTTCTGTGGCCCCTATGGTGTTGAGGTGCTCTTCAAGGTCTTTTGGAACTGCACCCAGGGCGCCAATTACCACTGGGATTATTTTGGCCTTTTTCTGCCACAGCCTTTCAATTTCAATTTGTAGATCTTTGTATTTGGTGATTTTTTCTATTTCTTTTTCGTCTATTCTGCTATCCCCTGGTATTGCTATGTCGATTATTTTGACTTGTTTTTCTTTCTTCTCGACTACAGTTATATCTGGTGTATTGTGTGGCAGATGTTTGTCTGTTTGTAGTCAGAAGTCCCATGATATTTTTACATCTTCATTTTCTTCAACTTTTTCAATTTTATGGTCCCACCAATTCTTGGCTACAGGTAGCTTGATGTTCCAGTGTATCATCCCTGCTACCTTGTCATGCCTTTGTTTGTAGTCAGTCTTTGCGATCTTTTGACAACAGCTGATTAGGTGGTCCACGGTTTCATCTGCTTCTTTACAAAGGCAGCACTTGCTGTTTGTGGTGGATTTTTCGACTTTTGCTCTTATTGCATTTGTTCTTAGTGCCTGTTCTTGCGCAGCCAGTATTAAACTCTCTGTTTCTTTCTTCAAGTAACCATTCTTAAGCCATTGCCAGGTCTTGGTGATGTCTGATTTTCCACTTATATTGTGCAAATATTGACCATGCTGTGGCTTCTTTTTCCATTTTTCTGCTCGGTTCTTGACTTGTTCTTTCTTGTAGGCCTGCTTTGTTTCATTGGTGTTGAATAGTTTCTCGTTCTTGACCATTTTAAGTGCATCTTCTTCACTGTCCTTGATATATTCTTCAAGGCCTCTTTTCTCCTCCTCTACTGTTTGATGGACTTGCAGCATTCCTCTTCCACCTGAGCTGCGAAGGAGGTAGAGCCTATCTACATCACTGCGGGGGTGCAGAGCATGATTGATGGTCATGATTTTCCTGGTCTTATGATCTAGCGTCTTTAGCTCTGCCTGGGTCCAGTCTATTATTCCTGCAGTGTATCTGATAACAGGTATAGCCCAGGTGTTTATGGCTTGTATGGTGTTCCCACCATTGAGTTTGGACTTGAGGATTTTTCTAACTCTCCTGATGTATTCACTTCCCATTTTTCTTTTAACTTCAGTGTGTGCAATGTTATCAGCCTGGAGAATGCCCAAGTATTTGTAATGTTCTTTCTCTTCCAGGTTCTTGATCTTGCTTCCATTGGGCAGTTCTATTCCTTCTGTTTTTCTTATTTTCCCTCTGTTCATTATTAATGCAGCACACTTGTCTAGTCCAAACTCCATTGCTATATCGCTACTGAATATACGGACAGTGTTTAGCAGTGATTCGATTTCTGACTGGGACTTTCCGTACAACTTCAGATCATCCGTGTACAGCAGATGGTTGATTTTACTTGATGTTTTAGATGTTTGTTATCTGAGGCCTGTTTTGTTTAGTATTTGTGAAAGTGGGGTCATGGCAATTACAAACAACAGAGGGGATAGTGAGTCCCCTTGGAAAATGGCTCTTCTAATGCTAACCTGTCCAAGTGTCTCGCCATTGATTGTTAACTGTGTACTCCACATGCTCATGGCTTTTTAAATAAATATCTGACTGTTTTTGCTGACACCAGTTGTTTCTAAACTTTTTAGTATCCATGTGTAAGGCAATGAATCGAAGGCTTTCTTGTAGTCAATCCATGCAACACTTAGATTGTTTTTTCTTCTCTTGCAATTTTCTAAAATCATTTTTGTCAATCAGCAGCTGGTCTTTTGTGCCTCTGGTGTTCGGAGTATTATGTTGGAGTATTATTATTATTATTATTATTATTATTATTATTATTATTATTATTATTATTTTACATTTTATATTCCGCTCTTCCTGTGAAGTAGGTTAGGCTGAGAGAGAAATGACTGGCCCAGAGTCACCCAGCTAGTATAATGGCTGAATGGGGATTTGAACTCGGGTCTCTCCAGTCCTAGTCCAGCACTCTAACCACTACACCACGGTGGCTCTTCTCAGTAGTATTCACTGCTGCCAAGTGCAGCGGAGCACAGGGGCGCCCCACTGATGAGGCACACCGGGAATATGACCTGTTGCCCTGTGGGCCAGTCCGATCCTGGCCTGAGAGAGACTGAGCAGCAGCAGCAGCAGCTGCTGCTGCTGCTGCTGCTGCTTCTGCTGCTTCTGCTTCTGCTGCTGCTGCTACAACTTTGGTTTCCTTGCCTTGTGGTCTGGACTGGTGGTCTCCAGAGAGAGATTTGACTGACTTCTGCTTTCCCAACGCACCTCTATTTTTTATTTAATTGCAATATTTTAAGTTTTTTTCCTAGCTGGCTATAGTGTGCTTAAATTTTGTATGTGTGTGTCTAGTGAGTAAGTGTGTCGTGGGGCCCTAATCCTCCCTCCTGCTTGTTGCCCAGCCAGTTAGCCTTGCTTCAGGCCTCTGGTCCATTTTTCTGGCTCATTTTTTCTACATAACAAATCCCTCTGTAGAATCTATGTACCATCATGGAATCCAACACATGTAGATTCTCTGATGTCAATAGTTTTGGATTATCTCATGGCACATATATTCTACATAGGGATTAATTATGTAGAATCTATTTGACATTAAAGAATCTGATCCCCATTATTCTTTATGGGAGAAGTATGAAAACTTTAAAAAATCTTTTTAAAATCATTAAAAATTACCCCCTTTGACCAATTGCTTTGGTGCTTGGGTGGTAATTGGCAACCATGGGGGCCTACCACACACCCCACTTTGACACCCCTGGGTGCTACCCATAGGGAATAATGGGCCAGTTCATCCCATTATTCCTTATGGAGAACTTTTTAGAATCGGTAATAAGAGGTTGTAATTTGAACCAAACCACAGGCTGGTTCTAACAGTTTGGAACCCACATCAGTAGAACTGCTTCCAAGTTCAGTTCTAATTAGAACTGAAACACAAAAACCAGTTTTGTGCACATCACTATCCCCATGTTCTGCAATGGTACCCTTTACTTGATTCCCATAATTCTTATTTGAGAACAACTGTGACAAGTAAAGCCTCCAACACTAAGTTCCTCCAATGGCTCTTGCTGAGGTTTAACTTTTCTTTCTTTTTAGAATTTGAGAATCATCCTTTTCCTGCTATACTTTCTTCTTTGTAAGCTGTTTTGAGAACCTTTCTGTTGACAGAAATTATATATTTAAAAATTCTCTAAGACGTACCCATGGCAAATCCCATGCTCTCGTGAGAGTTCACAAGCAGCTGTCAGTTAGCCACGGGTACAGGCAAGAAAAAGACAGTGGCAGTGGCAGCAGCTGGCAGGGAAAGAACAGTGGTGAATGGCTGCTGCCGCCACCAGCCAGAGAAAGCAGCTGGCAGCCGGCCGAGAAAACTACGGCGGCTGATGGGCAGTTGCGAGGGTGGCACACTCACTCTCTGGCCCGCCTGCCAGGTAAACTGAAGGATGGCCCGGCCTGCTGGGCAGAAGAAGGCAGCCATCCGGTGGGCAGGCAAGTGAAACTGGCTGGCGGGCAGCGGCCTCTCTTGCCCACGTGCCAGCCAAACTGAAGGATGACTTGGCCACCGGGAGAAGCAGTGGGGAGAAATGGGGCTGAGCGGGAGAACAAAATGGGGTGGGGGAGGATGAAATAGGGCTGGGGGAGGGAGAGACAGGGAGAACTGGAGGCACAGATGCTCTGCATCAGGTCAGCTAGTTAATAATAATTCTGCTTCTATAATTTGTTTTAACTGTAAACTGCCCTGAACCATTTTGGAAGGGCGGTATAGAAATTGAATGAATGAATGAATGAATGAATGAATGAATGAATGAATATAATAAAGTTGCACTGCAAACACATTAACTGTCTTCCCATTCTCAAGTTTATTGAATTTGGTGGACAGATTATATTTAAAATGCAATCAGGTAACCATCCTGCTATAAACATACCTTCTTTATCCCATTACAGAGCAATAAACAATGAAGCAAAATCATAGCACTGTGACTGAATTTATCCTTGTGGGATTCATGGACGACCCAGAGCTTAAAGTTCCCCTCTTCATCTTATTCCTGGGAATCTATCTTACTACAATGGTGGGGAACATTGGGATAATCATATTAACCAGGACTGATGCTCGACTTCAAACCCCCATGTATTTTTTCCTCAGAAACCTCTCTATTGTTGATATTGGCTATTCTACTGCCATTGCCCCCAAGCTGTTGAGCACCTTCATCGCAGAAAATGCAAGCATTTCCTTCACAGGATGCATGGTGCAATTTTTCTCTTTTGCTCTTTTTGTGACCACTGAAGGCAGCCTCTTGGCTGTGATGGCCTATGATCGCTTCACAGCCATCTGCCACCCCTTGCTCTATTTTGTTGTTATGTCTCAAAAGCTTTGCATCACTTTAGTAATGGTTGCATATGCCTGTGCCCTTGCAAGTTCAACTCTCCAGACTATTTTCATATTCCGTTTGAATTTCTGTAGTTCAAATGTAATTGATCATTTTTTCTGTGATGTTCCTCCAATACTCAAGTTGTCCTGTTCAGATACCCATGTCACTCACACTGTGCATTTCATTTTGTCCACTACAATAGCACTGACTACTTTTCTGATTGTCATGGCCTCCTACATTGCCATTGTTTTTGCTATCCTGCAGATGCACTCCACCCAGGGCAGGTACAAAGCCTTTTCTACTTGTGCCTCCCATCTGACTGCTGTCACCATCTTCTTTGGTACCATTTTCTTCATGTATATACGGCCTGGCTCTAGTGTCTCAACAGATCAGGACAAAATAGTTTCTGTGTTCTACACTCTTGTGATCTCCTTTCTCAACCCATTAATCTATAGCCTGAGAAATAAAGATGTGAAGGATGCTGTTAATAGGATACTAGATAGGATAAGATTTCTGAAGTAAACATAGCATGACTCATTCTACAATTTTTATTCTAAACAATAAGCAAAGTAACCAACAAATAACTGTACCTTATTTGTACATAAACCGTTATAGTACTAACTAAACTGTTTACTAGCTAGAAAGTGTTCTGCAGACCCATCCATGGTACCATGTACAAGTATTTTCCTTAGTGATGTATAGGAAGGATAGTTCTTTCTGTTAAACTGCAACAAAATTTGAACATCTGTGTATCGTAACTGAGTACAAAATATTAACATCTGAAAGGTTGTGCTGGCTGCATCTGAGAAGATGCAGGGGATGATCCAATGGCCTTGACTCTGCTGGCCTATCTCCCCTGCCAGACTGTGGTGAGTTTTGATAACAGCTTTCCTCCCCACTTCTTGCTGACCAGAAGAAAAGCCTATACATTGGCTTGTCTCAGTATTGCAGCCTGGCTGGATTTTCTGTTCCCTCCCTTTTGCATGCTGATCGCTAACATCTGCCTGCACTCATTGTACCATCTTGCCCCAGGTGCCTCTTGTGACAGTTCAGAATAAGGCTGAAATTGTCTATGATGTGATCTTGGATGAAGGAGCTGACCTGGCATATATAACTGAGACCTGGTTGGTTTAGGCTCAGCTTCTCCCACCAGGTTACTCCGTTGTGGAGCAGGATACGGGAAGGTATGGGGTGGAGTGGCTGTGGTCCATAAGAATACCATCCCCCTTAGCAGGGGCCCTGTGAGACAGTTGATTTATATTGACTGTGTATTTTTGAATCTGGGTACTAGGGATAGATTGGGGATTCTGTTGGTGTACCGTACACCCTGCTGCCCAACTGACTCGCTAAGTGAGCTGAGGGAGCTGGTCATGGAGTTGGTGTTGGAATCTCCTAGACTTTTGGTGCTGGGGAACTTCAGTATCCACTTTGGGGCTGGCTTGTCTGGTGTGGCTCAGGAGTTCATGGTAGGGTTGTGCGTTTTGTTTGTTTGTTTGGCCAAAAACAAAGTATGGGGATGTTATCAGTATGCTGATGACACCCAAATCTACTTCTTTTCATCTTCATCATCAGGAAATGGCATTCATTCCCTAAATGCCTGCCTACAGGCAGTAATGGGCTGGATGAGGGATAAAAAATTGAAGCTGAATCCAAGCAAGACGGAGGTGCTCATTGAAGGGGCTCAGAATTTGAGGGATGAGCTAGCTTCCTGTGCTGGATGAGTTTGCAGTCCCCCGAAAGGAGGAGGTATGCAGCTTGGGAGTACTACTGTATCCAGGCCTCACCCTGGTATCTCAGGTGGAGGCTATGGCCAGGAGTGCTTTCTACCAGCTTTGGCCAATTCAACAGATGCCTCCATTCCTTGAAGAGGACAATATCAAAACAGTGGTGCATCAGCCGATAACCTCCAGGCTTGACTATTGCAATGTGCTCTATGTGGGGCTCCCTTTGTACGTTGTTCAGAAACTTCAATTAGTACAAAATACAGCAGTCAGATTGGTCTCTGGGGCAAGCCGGAGAGACATATTATGCCTGTTTTCTCCTCGGCCTGCTGGCTGACCCGCCAGCGGCCACTTCTCCTCGGACCACCAGCAGCTGCTTTTCCTTGGCCCGCCGACTGGCCTGCCAGTGGCCGCTTCTCCTTGGCCAGCCCGGCAGCTGCCACTTCTCCTTGGCTGGCCCAGCAGCAGCCACTTCTCCGCCGGCCGGGCCACCCATCCCTGTTGTTAATTGGCAGCTCTCTTGTTAGAGCTGCCACGCATGGGATTATTGATGGGTATGTTTATGAGAATTATATAGATTGATAGATTCCTCTCCTCTACAATCAAGAACATCTTCCGACCAGTAACAGTTGCATTCCAACTGACCTTAACCATCAAAGGCTCCTCCTCCCTGTCTGCATATGGAATCTCCACTACCCAATCACCATGGTGCTTCTGCTTACGAATTCTCAAATATATATATATATATATATATATATATACACACACACACACATACATATATACACACTAGCTGGGCCAGGCCTTCTTGCTCCGCCAGTCTGCACTCCGCCTTTTTCTTGTCCCCTCCACTGCCTTCTGGCCGGCTGGGCACTGGCTTCTTCTCCCTCCCTCCCGCTTTTTGATGGGTTAGGAGTGCCTGGATCAAAAGAGACAGCTTTGGGGTGGGCAGGTGGGCAGGCTTCTTCTCCCTCCCACCCCCTCCACCCCGTTTCTGGCCCTAGCCCGCCCACCGCTTTCTGGCCAGCCAGGCGCTGGCTTCTCCCTCCCCCCCCCCACTTTCTGGCTGGCTGGCGGGCAGGCCAGCTTCTTCTCCTGCCCCCACCCCCAGTTTCTGACCACCACCAGCCCTTCTTTTTAGCAGGCCACAGCCACCATTTTCCTCCCTTCCACCCATCCTGTGGCTATCTGGCAGCTCTCTGAACTCTCGCAAGAGCTGCTACACATGGGATTAGCCACACGTATGTCTTAGATAATTAAATATATAGATAGGGGTCGTGAGGGAGGAAAAAGCCCCTTCAGGAGGAGGAGGCTACCATTCTGTGAATTAGATGAGGAAACAAGATGTACAAGATCTGGTAACTCTGGATGGGGGAGGAGAGAGAGAGAGAGAGAGAGAGAGAGAGAGAGAGAGAGAGAGAGAGAAGGCGGGGAAGAAAGAGGGGAAGAGCAAATGGAGGAGAGAGAAAAAGAAGGGAGGGGAAGAGAGAAAGAAGGAAGGGCAAAAGACGGACCTAAGCCTGTCAGCAGTTTGAGGGGAACAATCAGCCATGGTGGTGCCTATTGGCAACAAGGAAGGGCCCAGTCAACCACTGATGCTGTTTGAGGCTACCGAGGCCACTGGCTATGGAGGCAGGCAGGCAAGGGATGGGTCCAGGCCTGTCAGTGTCCTGAGGCAAACAAGTGGCTATGGCAGTGGCAGCAGTGAGGTGGGACCTGGTCAACCACTGCTGCTGCTGCTCCTGCTCCTGTAGGGAGGAGCAGGAGTGGGGCTCCAGTGAGTTTGGGGAGGTCTCTGGGGATAAGAGGCTGCAGCTTGGCCAGTAAGTGCCAGCAACGCAGTAGCCGTGACCAAGAGGGGTCTGGTGGCGGGAGTAAAGGGATGGAGGAGTGACCAAGAGGGGTGATGGGGATGGAAGCAACCAGATGGAGGAGGAGGAGCAGGAGTGCAACTCCAGTGAGTGTGGAGAGATCTCTGAGGTGAGTGGGGCTGTGGTAGGAGGTGAGGGGAGCAATCAAGTACTAGCGTGCAGATGCTCTGTGCAGGTTATGCTAGCACTTAAATATTGTTGGGGGGTGGGGAGTAACAGCCAGGAAATAAGATACTTATATCTTGCTTACATTTTTAAAATAAAATAAAGGGCCCCACAGAGCTTGCTTTCAAATAGGATGCAATTAATAAAGCACACTACATTACAGCCAGCCAGGAAATAAAATACTGAAATATTTTTTTAAATTTTTTTTAAAAAATTGAGTATGGTGGGGGAAGCAGGAGTCATTCAAACTTCTCTCTGGAGACCACAACAAGCAAGGGAAGGTTGCCTTACCAATTTCCAAAGCAGCAGAAGCAGCACCAGTAGTATTAGCTCCTCAGTCAGCAGCAGAGAGAGACACAAGCAGCAGCAGAGAACAGCAGAAAAAAAGAGATTCCAAGCCACAAGGAGTTTAGGAAGGAACATAGGAAGCTGCTATACACTGAGTTAGACAATTGGTCTATCTAGCTCAGTATTGTCTTCACAGACTGGCAGCAGCTTCTCCAAGGTTGCAGGCAGAAATCTCTCTCAACCCTATCTTGGAGAAGCTAGGCAGGGAACTTGGAACCTTCTGCTCTTCCCAGAGTGGCTCCATCCCCTGAGGGGAATATCTTACAGTGCTCACACTTCAAGTCTCCCTTTCATACAGGTGAAACTCGGAAAATTAGAATATCGTGCAAAAGTCCATTAATTTCAGTAATACAAATTAAAAGGTGAAACTGATATATGAGACAGACGCATTACATGCAAAGCGAGATAAGTCAAGCCTTAATTTGTTATAATTGTGATGATCATGGCGTACAGCTCATGAAAACCGCAAATCCACAATCTCAGAAAATTAGAATATTACATGGAACCAAGAAGACAAGGATTGAAGAATAGAACAATATCGGACCTCTGAAAAGTATACAGTGTACTGTGCTTGATTGGCCAGCAAACTCGCCTGACCTGACCCCAAAGAGAATCTATGGGGCATTGCCAAGAGAAGGATGAGAGACATGAGACCAAACAATGCAGAATTGCTGAAGGCCGCTAATGAAGCATCCTGATCTTCCATAATACCTCATCAGGGCCACAGGCTGATAGCATCCATGCCATGCCGCATTGAGGCAGTAATTGCTGCAAAAGGGGCCCAAACCAAGTACTGAATGCATATGCATGCTTATACTTTTCAGAGGTCCGATATTGTTCTATTGTGAGATTGTGGATTTGGGGTTTTCATGAGCTGTACACCATGATCATCACAATTATAACAAATTAAGGCTTGACTTATCTCGCTTTGCATGTAATGCGTCTCTCTCATATATCAGTTTCACCTTTTAATTTGCATTACTGAAATTAATGGACTTTTGCACGATATTCTAATTTTCCGAGTTTCACCTGTATGCAACCAGGGTAGACCCTGCTTAGGTAAGGGGCCAAGTCATACTTGCTACCACAAGACCAGCTCTCCTCTCCTTTTTTAAACTTCTTTAAACTTTATTTGAATAACTCTCCTGGAGCACCAATCCTTGTCCCACTCCCCTGGCCAATAGGGTGACAGGTGTCCTTGAGTGACACACTGCCAAAGCCACTCAAGTGGCCAGACACATCTGGCCAATGAGCAGGGGCATATCTACGGTAGGGCAGGCAGGGCACGTGCCCCGGGCGCCACTTGAAGGGGGGTTGCCATTCTTAATTTTTTTTAAAGGCTGCCAAAAACAAAATGGCCACCTCGCATGCTCAAATGGCCTCTGTGAGGCCCTAGGCCATGCCAGGCCTTGCAGAGGCCATTTGAGCATGTGCAATGGCCATTTTCTTTTCAGCGGCCATTTAAAAAAATATTTTTAAAAACGGTCACTGTACATGCTCAAATGGTCCCTGCAAGGCCCTAGAGGCCAGCACGGGGAGGGGGAACCTTTGCAGACAACCCACACATGGCCTTTAGGAAGCCCCCCAAAGGGGCTATAGGTAATTTTAATATCTATCTATCTATCTATCTATCTATCTATCTATCTATCTATAATATAAGTCACTGTAGACATATTTAGTTTGGCACTAAGTACAGAGAATCAGGGCTTGTGAATACTGTGCTGAAGCTTATGAGCTAGGATTGAATTCATTTGCTCTCACTTTGCTTCTTGTGATAAGTAAGTTAAATGTGATGTCTTAATAATATAGCTATTAATGGTGAGTTTGTCTTTGAATCCATGTGAAATCCTTAGTATTAAGGCCCACTGGGAGTTCCTTGCTCTCTTTCTCTCATTTTAACTGTCTTTCTGAAATACTAGAATATATTCCAAGTAGTGATACAGTTTGCTTTGCATATCCTTTAATTATTTTCAGAGTATCTGGGAAAAGTCAAATTCTCCCTTTATTTTTAAAACTTATGTACTAGTGATGCTACAATGCATAGTAGAGAATTAGACAGGCACTTCTGTTTAGTTTTCTAAGTACACCTCCACATAGTATTTGGGTATTTCTTGAGCCCCAGCATCCTAACATTGGTAGTTTTCCAGCATTTTTTGGTCTGGCTACGTCCACTGCTAAATAGTTTTTGAAATATTAAAAGATTAATGAGCTTGACTTGTATTTTTCAGCTGATATTATGGTAAAGTTATTTGAAAGATGGGTGCCAGATGTTTGGACAGGGGGTTCAATTTCAGTGCTTGCCCTAGGCACTATTTTCCCTAGATACACCTCTGCCAATGAGGGGATCTGAAGTCACATGCCTATGGGACATGAAAGCCAACATTCTAGTGCCACAGAAGCATGATGGTGCAATTTTAAGTAGTTGCACACCATCCCTGTTCCACAATATGGCATGCATTGTTTCAGATACTACAACAACTTGGGTAATTCAGAATCCTCCGCATTACCCTGCATATCAGCCACTGGCTTCAGCCTTAAGCATATTTGTAATTAGATTCCATTGCAATCAATGGGGCTTGCTTCTAAACAGAGAGGAGTCTGGAGATCTTACACACTGAATGGACAGTATGCAGCACAGTCATGAACATATTTATTCAGTAATCTTATTTAATTCAATTAACATGGGCTCTCATCGAACCTGAGGAATTGTTGTTCAGTGATGGATAGTTGGTAAGAATCTATATCAAAGAATTCACAGTGCCATCCAAATCATAATTCCCAAGATCTTTTGGGGAAAGTCATGATAATATCGGCATTACCCATGGTTAGCTAAGATGACTGAGAGAGTGGTGGCTGACCAGCTCCAAGCAGTCTTGGAGGAAACTGTTTAACTAGGCCCATTTCAAACTGGCTTTAGAGCGGGCTATAGTGTTGAGGCCGCCTTGGTCGGCCTGATAGATGACCTTCACCAGGGAATGTCAGAGGTAGTGTGACTCTGCGAGTTCTTTCAGATTTCTCAGCGGCTTTCAATAGCATCGACCATGGTATCCTTCTGGATCACCTGAGGGATTTGGGGATAGGATGTACTCTTTTACAGTGGTTCTGCTTCTATGTCTCAGGTAGATTTCAGATGGTGGTGCTTGGTGACAGTTTCTCTTCAAAGCAGGAGCTATTATATGGAATCCCTCGGGGCTCCAGTCTGTCATCAATGTTTTTTAACATCTACATGAAATCACTGGGTTAAGTCATCAGGGGATTTGGGTGCTGGGTGTTATCAGTTTGCTGATGACACCCAAATTTATTTCTCCTTGTCATCAACGTCAGGAAATGGCATTGGCCTCTTAAATGCCTGCCAACAGGCAGTAATGGGCTTGTTGAGGGATTATAAACTGAAGCTGAATCCAAGCAAGATGGAGGTGCTCATTGTTGAGTGTCATAATCTGCAAGATGGGACAGAATTTCCTATTCTGGATGAGGTTACACTCCCCCAGAAAAAAAAAGGTTCTCAGCTTGGGCGTGCTCTTGGACCCGGGTCTCTCCCTGGTGCCTCATGTTGAGGCTGTGGCCGGGAGTGCTTTTTACCAGTTGCAACTGATTCAACAACTCTGCCCATTTCTTGAGGAGAATGACCTGAAAATGGATGCACCAGCTGGTAACTTCCAGGTCAGACTACTGCAGTGCACTCTATGTAAGGCCTCCTTTGTATGTAGTTCGAAAACTTCAGTTAGTTCAAAATGTGTCAGCCAGATTGGTCTCTGGGGTATCCCGGAGAGACCACATTATGCCTGTTTTCAAACAGTTGTGCTGACTGCCGATATGTTTCCGGGCAAAGCACAAAGTGCTGGTTATTACCATTAAAGCCCCTAATGGCTTAGGTCCAGATTACCTATGAGAACACCTTACTCTACAAGATCCTTTCCGCTCATTGAAATCATTAGGAAGGGTCTGTCTTCAGGTGCCACCAGTTCATGTGGTGGCAACCTGGGATAGGCCCTTCTCTGTTGTCACCCCTAGGTTGTGGAATGTGCTCCCCTTGGATATAAGAGTATTGTTTACATTGGAGGCCTTCAGGAAAGCCATAAGGACTCATCTTTTTAGCCTGTCTTTTAATGATATTTAGTTTTAATGTTATCTAATTTTAATTTTAAGTAAGTAAGTAAGTAATAAAACTAATATAAATATGTAGTGCCGATATGGTGTATGAAATTTCTATTTTTTAATACCGATAAAGTTTGAAAAATTTAGCATCTTTCAGTGGGCAAATTCAGAGATGTCACATGGCCAGTGTGAGGCATTCCTATAAAAATCTCTTTAATTTGTATTATAATATGAGCAACGGAGACAGGGTGATCTAATGCAGGAATTCCCACCCAACATTGGTTCCCAGATATTGTTGCCTTGGCCACTGTGGCTGGGGATGATGGGAGTTCTAGTCTAGCAACATCTTAGGACACAAGCATGGTGAATAGCAGAGCCCAGCATTCACTGTAGCATTCTCCTGATAGAGACACCCTGTGGCATTTGAAATCTCTAAAGTAAGGAAATAAATACAAAATTGCCAGGCAACTTTTGCTATTGAGGATTATAATAAATTGCTCTGAGCATTATCATGTTTGTTTTTCCAATTCTTTCATTTACGTGTAATTTTTCAAGTTGAAGCCGAGAGAATTGAGAGTATCTGGATACAGCACCTGAAGAGCTTGTTCTTCTGTATAAGGAAATAACAGTCCAAATCCAGCTCGAGCTGGATTCCCATTTGAGACTTGCAAAATAATTTAGTCATGACAAATGTAAGTCGCTTTGAAAGTAACATGCAAAGATTTTGCTGCAACCCAACCACATTTACTCAGAAGTAACTCCCATTGGTTTCAATGCAATTTACTTCAGCGTATTTAGGACTGCAGCCTTACTCACAACTAACTGTAGCTGGATTGGGGTCAATGTAGGTATGAACAGTACTGAGTAAGACCATTGGTCTATCTAGCTCAGTATTGTCTTCAAAGACTGGCAATGGCTTCTCCAAGGTTGCAGGCAGGAATCTCTCTCAACCCTATCTTGGAGAAGCCAGGGAGGGAACTTGAAACCTTCTGGTCTTCCCAGAGTGGCTCCATCCCCTGAGGGGAATATCTTACAGTGCTCACACTTCTAGTCTCCCATTCATAGTGTAAGAGATTTTTGTCACCCCAAAACTTCTGCAACCAGGAATAAATGAGGGCTCCAAAAATCCTCACATTACCAATGGGTTCTTTTTATGGTGCTGGCTGTCAAGAATCCCAAGACTCAAGAAGACACGAGGAGAGGTGAAGGGATTATATTTAATCAAAACAGATTTATTTTCTTACCAAAATTCAGATGAATCACAGCATGCAGCAAAATTACTTCTCTCACACAAAGCAGACACAAAACTAACAGCCTTGTTTCAGTCATAATACTCACAGCCTCGGACCAATTTCCTCCTTTCCTACTTTCATGTGCTGTGCCTGCGCCACCTTCCCTGAGGGAGAGAGCCCGGACGGCCTTGCATCCACTGGTCCCACCGACCCCCTCTTTTCCCAGATCAGGGTCCTAAGTATCCCTACTCTATCCGCCCACGCACTAACGTGATTGGACAAAGAGAGAGGTCTTGACCATTCCTCACCCCCGGCTAACCCGAAACTGCTGACATTTTACACCATTGGCTAGAGAAGATGTCATCGGCTAGGGAAGATGTGAAAGAGGAACAAGGTGCGTGCCAAACGACCCCTCCTCCCAATGGAACATCGAGCCCTGGCCAGTTTCGATCTGAGAGATCGAAAAATGAGGAAGTGTGTCCGAGCCGACAGGCCGACTTTCACTAATATTAGACAACGGCACTAGGTGGGGGCCGCCCTTGACAGCATGGAAAGTTTGCTGCAACAGAGGAACCTGGCCTTCACTCATAGGACCCAAGACCAGAGCCTAAATTGTGTCAACCAAAACTCATGTCAAGCATCTATTCAATAAAATGTGGTTAATCTATCCATACATCTATTTAATATAAAATTGAGCCGAGCAGGCCTTACAACTGGCAACCAGAGCAGACCCTGCTTAGCTAAGGGGACGTCATGCTTGCTACCACAAGACCAGCTCTCCTCTCAACATCTGCATTTATTAAGCTGTTGGTCTGTCCTTGCTTGAGAGGGCAGACTCCTGGTGCCTCTTGCTCCAAAGAGTGTTAGAAGTCAGAAAGGTGTGAGGAGGAAAAGATCTAAACTCTACCTATGTGAGATAGAAATCAAATTACTTGTGTGTGTAAATCTACCTAACATGCATCTGTATAGGTATTCCACAGTGATAGCATTTGAATATATGTGAGACAGGAAAACAAGGCTTGTCGTTGTGTTTCTTGATTACAAGAAACATTAGAGCAAAAGAACATAAGAACAGTCCTGCTGGATCAGGCCCAAGGCCCATCTAGTCCAGCATCCTGTTTCACACAGTGGCCCACTAGATGCCACTGGAAGCCTACAGGCAGGAGTTGAGGGCATGCCCTCTAGCCTGCTGTTACTCCCCTGCAACTCCCTTGCAACTGCCGTTGAGGCTGGAGGTGGCATATAGCCCTCCAACTAGTAGCCAATGATAGACCTCTCCTCCATGAAGTTATCCAAACCCCTCTTAAAGCCATCCAGGTTGTTAGCTGTCACCACATCTTGTGGCAGAGAATTCCACAAGCTGATTATGCATTGTGTGAAAAAGTACATCCATTTGTTGGTCTTAAATTTCCTGACAATCGATTTCATGGGATGACCCCTGGTTCTAGTGTTATGTGAGAGGGAGAAGAATTTCTCTCTATCCACTTTCTTCACACCATGCATGATTTTATAGACCTCTATAATTTCTCCCCGCAGTTGTCTTTTTCTAAACTAAATAGCCCCAGGTGTTGTAGTCTTGACTCATAAGAAAGAAAGGTGCTCTAGGCCCCTGATCATCTTGGTTGCCCTCGACTGCACCTTTTCCAGTTCTACAATGTCCTTTTTTAGATTTGATGACCAGAATTGTACACAGTACTCTAGGTGTGGTTGCACCATAGTTTTGTATAAGGGCATTATAAATATTAGCCATTTTATTTTCAATCCCCTTCCTAATAATCCCTGTCATGGAATTGGCCTTTTTCACAGCTGCCACACATTGAGTTGACACTTTCAACAAGCTGTCCACCATGACCCCAAGATCCCTCTCCTGGTCAGTCACCGACAGCTCAGATCCCATCAGCGTATTCTTGAAGTTGGGGATTTTCATCCCAATGTTCATCACTTTACACTTGCCAACAATGAACCACATTTGCCATTTTGTCACCCACTCACCCAGTTTTGAGAGATCCTTTTGGGGCTCCTCACAATCCATTTTGGATTACACTACTCAAAAGAGTTTGGTATCATCTGCAAATTGGGCCACCTTGCTGCTTACCCCTACTTCTAGTTCATTTATAAATCAGTTAAAAAGCACCGGCCCCAGTACAGATCCCTGGGGGACCCCACTTTTTACTTCCCTCCATTGTGAAAACTCTCCATTTATACCTACCCTCCATTTCCTGTCCTTCAACCACTTAGCAATCCACACATGTACTTGTCCCCTTATCCCATGACTGCTAAGTTTTCTCAGGAGTCTTCGATGAGGAACTCTGTCAAAAGCTTTTTGAAAGTCCAGGTATGCTATGTCAACTGGATCACCTTGATCCACACATTGTTGACACTCTCAAAGAACTCCAAAAGGTTCATGAGGCAAGATTTACCTTTGCAGAAGCCATGCTGGTTCTCTCCCAGCTGGTTCTCTCCCAGCATAGAAGAAAATTGTTCTTCTATGTGCTTTACAATTTTATCATTGGGGATGCTTTCCATCAATTTGCCTGGAACGGACGTTAAGCTATCCGGCCTGTAATTTCCCGGTGTTTCAAACAGTGTGAAACACCTTTCCCTAGGAAATGCTGGATTACCCCTACCTTTACAAAGCAATTATCATTTGTCACAAAATCAAGTCATGAGGCCTGGATGCCATGTACTGATCAGTTCATTCAGAGTTGGGTCAGACCTTGCATCAGTGCCTCTCTGAGCTGAACATTGCTATCAGAAATAGGCCTGAGTTCTGAACCAAATTCTGGGTCCAGTCCACTAACTTTGGCCATGCTGGCTGTAACACCATCACCCCCTGCTTTAGGTTAACATTCTCAGTGGACTGGTTTCAGTTGATCCACTGGGAAGGGACTGCATCTACATTCACCCTTCATTATCAGACTGTTGTCTAGTTTACAAAAGATGGCCTTCAGGTCTATAAGGAATCATATGGAAGCAATGTTATTTATTCCTTTATTGCATTTGTTTCCCATCCTTTGTTCAAGGAGCGCCTGGTTCAAAAGAGACTTGAACCCAATCTCCTGCTGCAAGTCCACACTTATCCCAGCATTACAATGGGTCCTCCCACCCACCCACCTGGTATTTTTCAGTAGCTTTCCATCCATTTCCATACCAGATGGAGTGCAACAGTGTCTGGTTTCTTCCTATTTACAGTCCAGCAATAATTCTCTCTGCCTTCCTTCACCTATCCAGCAGCTGAATTTTTGCCTGAATTCTTTGCCACAAAGATCTGTGGTTCAGTTAACCTCTGCAGGCAATCATGTGAATAATCACCACTGAGTCAAAAGGCTTCATCCTGGCCCACCACTGTTTCCAGCAGTGAGCTGAGGGAAGGAGCAGATTATTTATTTGATTGATTGATTGATTGATTGATTGTATTTCTATACCATCCTTCCAAAAGATGAGCTCATACACCAGCATCAGCAGAGGGAAGAAGAGAGAGGAAGGGAGTGTGTCATCTACCCTCTGTCATCCTGCACTGGAAGACAGTGAGTATAACTTGTGGTAAGTACCAGCAGCTGCCTCCCTGTTTTCCTGGGGCTCTCTCTCTTGGGGAGGGGGCCTTTTTTGGTGGTTGCACCCCATTTATGCAACAGCCTCCCCAGAGAGGTCTGCCAGTCACCATCACTTTGTTCTTTTAGTTGCCAGGTAAATGCTTCATTTTTCACTCTGTCTTTTTAAATTTTTAAATTTGGTTTTTAATTTTTAAAAAGAAAAGAAAGAAAAACAAGTTTTTAAATTGTTTTGTACTGTATTTTGAATTCTCTTTTGTGTGTGTGTGTGTGTTGTGATTTGATCCACTTTATGTGTTTTTATTGGATGTTTTACACAATGATGTGTTGTGATCTGCCCACAGAACAATTTGTTATGGGGTAGCTAACAAATAAAGCTTGTTTGTTTGTTAATAATAACAATAACAATAACAACAGCAGACAAAAATGTAACCATTATGCCAGAGTTCATCTTGCTGTGATTCACAGAAAACCCAAGTCTGCAGATTGTTCTCTTCATTGTATTTTTCTTGATTTACTTGCTGATCCTGGTGGGAAACATTGGCATGATACCATTAATCTGCATCACACTCCCATGTACTTCTTCATACTCCCATGTACTTCTTCCTATGCAATCTGTCAGTTATTCCAAGGTTTTTCTAGTGTCATTGTTCCCAGAACATTGATTACCTTTGTTGCAGAAAGCAAAGCTATTTCACTCACTAGTTGTGCCCTGCAGTTTTTCTTTTTCTGCATTGCTGTTACTCTGAAGGCTGCCAGCTAAGAGTGATGGTGTATGACTTCTTCATAGTTCTCTGCAACCCACTGTTGTATACTGCTGTCATGTCCAAACCGTTCTGTAACTTGCTAGTGGCTGCCTCATATCTAACAGGCTTTGTAAATGCAATCCTTCAGACTTCAGTTATATTTAATGTGTCATTCTGTAAATCTAATAGCAACCATTTCTTCTGTGATGTGCCCCCTATCCTAAAACTATTTGCATCACAGCAATTGTATCAGTCACTATCCTGTCTAATCTCATTTCTTACATAATCATACTTGTAGCCATCCTCAGTTAAGGGCTCAGGTATAAAGCATTCTCCACTTGTGCCTCCCACCTTACAGCTGTCACTGTTTTCTACAGAACTGCCATTTCCATGTACTTATGACCCAGTTTAAAATATTCCATGGAATGGGACAAAATTATCTCTATGCTTTACACCCATGTAATATCCATGCTGAATCCACTTATCTACAGTCTGAGAAACAAGGAGGCCAGCGAGGCTTTCAAGAGGATGCTTGAGAGAACGGTTTCCTCTCAGGGACAGTAACTATCACAGGGTTGGTCCCATACTTTGTCATATCCTTTTGTGGGATGTCCATAGGCATTAACTATTCGTCTTCACAACACCCCAACCAAAACACGAAAGTACTGGAATCTCAGTTTTATCAACTATGCATGTACTGAGATGCAGTTTAATTCAATTCAATTCTGCCTTGTCCTGTGTCTGAAAAAGAGGCACACGTAATTTTGTTTGACAAGAGAGAACTAAATGGGCAGGTATATGTTGATTTCCAGGTATGGTCCCTTGAATACACTAGGAGATGTGAAATGAAAGTATCACATCAGGAATTATCCACCTGAAAAACCTATTGAGCAGGCACATCTTATAGCATTTAAGTTCTAACAGGTCTGGGGGGAATGGTGTCAAAAGGGGGATTAATACTTTGATAAGTGCCAATTCCCTGACGTAAACCCTCATTTCCCCAAAAGCGGGTATTAGCTATGGAGGGGAAAACTTGCAGGCACAATTTTATCTGTAATTTCTCTCCTTTGGTTAATAGCACTTATGCTGAGTGGAGTGATTAGATTGCTGCCACAGAGAGGACAGATTTGAACCTCTCTCCCCATACTACAATACCAATCCAAACTGGACCCCCTCAGCAACTGTTGGAAGACAAAAAAAGTTACACTGTGAGTTCCAGAGATGGAGTTCAAATGTAATATGAAGTGTGGCCCTAATGTAACAAATTATAGTAACTATCCTCACAGATCTGGCAGATGTTACCAATATTTTCCCAGGTTACTCTAGAATTGATTAAAGAAATCCCACAGCCTTTACATTAGAGACAGCATGAATTATTTCATTGGTTACTTGGTTCCTGGGTAAGGTCCTTGCTGCTGTCTTGGCCCCATAAGTTGGGGAAGGCAGTAAGGGAACAGGGCTTGGGGGAACATGGGAGCTGGATGAAGGAGACAGAGGGGGTTTAATTGGAGGGGTAATCTGGGAATTCTTCTTAGACTCATATTTTAATCCAAGCTAGACAGGTTTTGTGATGCTGATTTCTTCTTTGAGGCTAGCATTACAAGCCCCTGAAATTTGTTCCTGGGACTTTGCCAGCATCTCTACTCCTATTTGATGTCATATGTTAAGTGGAAACTAAAGCAAACAAACCTTTCCAGAATGGTCCTTCCAATGACCCCAATGGGATTACACTAACTTGCATCAATTGCACAAGTACTGCTTGAGTGAACAACAGAGCCCATTTGTTATAGAATTCTCATGTAGAGACTATCTGCTGCATTTGAAATCTCTGAAGTAAAGAAAGAAATACAACTCTGCCATAAACTTCTGTGGATATAATAAATTGCTCTGGGCATTATGTTTGTTTTTCAAATACTTTTGTCTGTACATAATTGTTCAACAAGAAGCAGTGGGAACCAGGGATAGTGGCTGACATGAGGAAAATTATTCTAAGTAGTCCCACTGAAATTACAAGAATTTAGAATAATTTTCCTCATCATGTCAGCCAGTAGGTGAAACACTAAAAAAAAAAAAAGCATTATTTATTTAGGAATAATGTCCCCAATCCAATTTAGAGTAGTTGTGACTCTACCAGTCCCCATTAAAACGAACAGATCAAATTAGTCAAGCATAATTTAAGCTCCTTTGAAAGCAACAAGCAAAGTGCCCTTTGAATCCTAACTATGTTTACTTAGAAATACCTCCCACTGATTTCAATGCAATTTACTTCCAAGTAAGTGTATTTAGGACTGCTTTGTTACTCACAATTAACTGTAGCTGCACTGGGGTCAATGCTGATATGAACTCTTGCATTGCACAATAGCAAACAAAAAGAAAAAGGCCAAGGTAGCAGCCATAGGCCCAGGCATGCAGTTTTGGATCACAGCCAGTTATATAAAAGCATCACTCTTCCAATATCTTGGCTTACTAGAGGGTATAGCTTCATGCTAACTCTCTCTCTCTCTCTGCATTTTAAATTTTTATTAGATTTTACAATCGCTTTTACATTCAAATTACATTCATTTATCTAATTCTACACATAAGTAAATATTGACTTCCCGCTTACCTGTCTGCACGGTTCACGTTAACTATACATATAAACCATTGCTATAATAATTAGGGATGAGCACGAAGTTTCTTCGGCACCAGCGGGGGTAGTCCTTTAAGGGCGGGGGAGGGTGCACTTAACCCTCCCGCCGCATATCCCCAGCCGGCGCTCCATCACTGTTAAGCCCCTCGGGGCGGCAGCGTTCCTCCCTGCCGCCCCGTTTCTGTCATCAGCCGGAAGTGGCCGGAAGAAGCAAGTGCGCGTGCGTCCGTTGCGGGCGTGCACGCGCCCGTCTGCCATGCGGGTGCGCGCGCATGATGGGCGCACGCGCGCTTGCTTCTTCCGGCCACTTCCGGCCAATGACAGAAACGGGGCGGCAGGGAGGAACGCTGCCGCCCCGAGGGGCTTAACAGTGATGGAGCGCCGGCTGGGGATATGCGGCAGGATATGATTTCATTTGTTTGAAACATTTTTATACATTAATGCTAATTTTTTCATTGTCAGATACCACCTATACATCATCTTATAATAATTTTATTTTAAAGTATAACATGCAATAAACTTTAAATCAGTTTTCCATAATTTTTCCCAAGCAGCCATATCTATATTATGACCCACTTCTTGAGCCCATTTTATTATAGTCATTTTAACCACTTCATCTCTTGTCTCCTCCAAATGCAACAACCTATACATCTTAGAGACTAATCTTTCATCATTTTCACACAGCTCCTTCTCAAATCTCAACATTTGATCCACAAACCCAACCTTAAGATCCTTTTTATAAATTTCATTTAGCTGATGATACTGAAACCAATTACTAACCAAATTTTGTACTTCATTTAATTTTTTAAAGTTAAAGCCCTTCTCTTGAAAACATAACAAATCCCTAAAAGTACCCCATTCCGATTGCATATTTATCTCTTTACGTGCCAAAGCCTCTATCAGGGATACCCATAGTGGAGTTTTACACTCCAACCATATTTTATATTTTGCCCATACTCCCATCAGACTCCTTCTTACATAGTAATTAAGAAAGTCTTTATGCACTTTGCTTTTATCATACCACAAATATGAGTTCCAGCCAAACCTTCTACCAAATCCTTCCAGATCAAGTATTCTGGGGTTTCTTAATGTTATCTATTCCTTCAACCACGTCAAACAAACAGCATCAAAATACGGCAGGGTAAGACCACCTCTTTCTTTAGCATCTGTTAAGTTTTTAATTTTAATTCTTGATCTTTTCCCTTGCCAAATAAATTTAGTTATATCCTTTTGCCATTGCTTGAAACAGGTTAGTGTATTAATCATAGGAATAGTCTGAAAAAGAAACAACATTTTACGTAAAACATTCATCTTCACAAGTGAAATCTTCCCATTAAAGATAAGTTCATTCTAGTCCATCTTTGCAAATCAATTCATACTGTATTCCATATTTTAATATAATTATTTGAAAACAACAAAGAGTTTCTATTTGTTAGCCAGACTCTCAAATATTTGATTTTCTTCTCCACTTTCAATTCACTTATCTCATAAGCTCTATCATTTGATTTCTGGTCCATATTTTTTGTCAATACTTTCAGTTTACTCTTCTTAATATAAAACCCGGCCAATTGGCCAAATTGTTCTATTTTCTCAAAGAGCCTGCCAACCTTTCCTAATGGATTTTCTAGAAAAAACACCACATCATCTGCGAAGGCTCTGAGTTTATATTCTTGTTTGCCCGTTTCTACAAAGCACTTCCAGAACTAATATAAAAAGTAATGGGGAAAGTCGGCCACTGTGTGAAACAGGATGCTGGACTAGATTGGCCTTGGGCCTGGTCCAGCAGGGCTGTTCTTATGTTATGTTATGTTCTTATGTGGACAACCTTGTCTAGTTCCTTTTTGTATTTTACAGTTATTTGATACTTCCCCATTTATAACAATTTTGGCATATTGCTCTGAATATATTGTCTTAATGGCCCTAATAAAATTGTTACAGTACCAACTCCCATTGCATCCAATAACTTCCACATAACTTCCAGGAGACATTGTCTCCAATAACTTCCAATAAGTTCCAATAACTTCCACATAAACTGCCAGGAGACACTGTCAAATGTTTTCTCTGCATCCAAAAAGCTCATAGCTATTTGTTTGTCACTATGTTTTTCATAGTACTCCAATACATTCAAGACTGTGCTCACATTGTCTCTTAGTTGCCAATTTAGAAAAAAACCTGCTTGGTCTTCATGAATAAAAGCTCTTAATACAACCTTCATTCTTCTTGCCAAAATGGCAGCAATAAGTTTATAATCATTATTTCACAGTGAAATTGGCCTGTAATTCTTAACTTGCATTAAATCTTGATCAGGTTTTGGGATTACTGCAGTGTTGGCATATTTCCAAAACTCCGGCATATTCTTTTTTCTTTTCTTTTCTTTTCTTTTTTTGCAGAAAATCATTCATCCTCCATTGCAAATGCTGTAGTAGTTGATCTTTAAAAGTTTTGTAATACAAAGCTGACCAGCCATCCGTCCCAGGTGCTTTATTGACTTTACTTTGATTTATTGCTTCCGTTAATTCCATTATTGATATCGGTGCATTCATAATTTCTATATGTTCCTTGGTAAGTTGTGGAATATTTTTTGTCAAGAATTTATCAATTTTTATATCCTCCACTTTGTTTTCTTTATATAATTCAGAGTAATATCTGAAAAATTCTCTTTTTATTTCCCTTTCATCATAAGAAAGTCCATTTTTGGTAGATATCTTGGCTATGTAGTTATTCTTTCTCTCACTTCTAATTTTCCAAGCCAATAACTTGCCTGGTTTGTTTGCAAATTCAAACAAATTCTCATTCACATACTTTAAATTCCTTTCAATTTCATTTAATATCAACATAGAAAGTTGTTGTTGAAGCATTTTAATAACTTGAATAGTTTCTTGCTTATCCTTAATAAATAAGAGATTGCTTTCTTTTTTAGAAATCTCCATCAATAATCCCTTTTTCTTCAGTCCCCTTTGTTTTCTAAGGTATGCATTCTGTTGTATTAAAAAAACCTCTCATAAGCGCTTTTCCTGTGTCCCAAACTATCTTATTATCCATTACTTGATTTAAATTCAATTCAAAATAATCATTTAACTTCTGTTTAACTTTCTCCACAATTTCTGTTTTTTTCAACAAATATTCATTCAATTTCCAATGAAAGGATACCATTCCAATCTTCTTCCATGTAAAGGAAACTGCATTATGATCTGAGAAAGTTCTGGACAAAATATCCATTCAGTTCATGCACAGCATAGTAGATTTAGATGTCCAGACCATGTCTATTCTTGAATGGATTTATATCTTTCAGAAAAATAGGTATACTCCTTTGCATTAGAGTTTTTGATTCTCCACAAATCATACAAATCCATATATTCTGCTAAATCAAAAAAGGCTTTTGGCAACCTGCCATCTAAATTCCTTTCGGCCATATCAGATTTTCTATCCAAAGTTGTAGAGATGACCCCATTAAAATCTCCCAGTAAAACTAAATTAGCATTCAATAATTCAGCCATTTATTGTTATAAATATTTATAGAATTCTACTTTTTTTTCACTGGGTGCATAAATTCCAATTATCACTGTTTTAACTCCGGAAACTATAATTTCCAGAGCTAGCACCCTACCTTCTTCATCTTTAAAAATCAACTTGGCTTCAAATTGCTGCTTCACATAAAATGCCACCCATCTTTTTTATCAGAAGAAACAAATTCTTGCCCCAAGGCCTTATTAACCAAATACTTTCTGTCTTGTTTTCTAATATGTGTCTCCTGTAAACATATAATGTCCAGTCTTTGTTTTTTAAGAAAATGAAATTATTTTGTCCTTTTAATTCTATTGTTCAGTCCATTGAGATTCCATGACACAATTTTGTAATCCATCTTGACTAATTAGAATTGTGTGTTGAAGGCACTGAATGTTCTGGGGTTAAGCTTTTTTTGTATTTATGCCAAAATTGTTGGGCTTTGAGGAGCTCCCTAATTCTATTTCTCTTCCCTTTGTAAAAAAAAAGAAGAAGAAAAAGGAGACCCCTTCAGGCACTTCCCATCTAAAGCATGTTCCATTGGTGTTTAAGGTATCTGTTAAAAATTTGTAATCCTTACGTTTCCTTAAGATACTGGATGGTATTTTTTCAAAACTTTTATCTGCTGGCCTTCAATGGTAAGGGCTTTAGCAAAATGCACTTGAAATATCTGCTCTGTAATTGATTTGGAGTTAAATTGAACCATGCAGTCTCTCGCTGTATATGCTGCATATGCTGTAGCATATGCAGAGTTTACTCGAAAAACTGAATCTATCTGCTTCTCCATCTCTTCACATTGAATTCCCGAAAGTATTGCTAGTTCCTCCATAAGAACTTTCTTTATATCTTGACCAGTTTTTTCTGGGATCCCTCTGAACCTCAAAAAGCGCTCTTTTTGTCTCAATTCCAACAAAGCCATCTGATCTAATAATTTCTCCCTGTCATCTCTTAATGATCCCAGATCTTGCTCCAACCTTTCCACCCTTCTTTTAAATTCTTTATTGTCATCAGCTAATTTTTTCACTGCCTCCTCAATGTTAGATGTTCTTTTATTCAATATTTGTATGTCTTGGCTGACTTGTTGCAAAGTACCAGAATTTGCTTCCAATAACTGTTTTGTAGCAACTAGTGTCTCATTCAAATCTGAAGGCATTTTTCCTTCACTCAGGCCTGGGTTTGGAACAGAAAGTCTTCTGGCCGTTTGTGTTTGTGATTGGTTGTGCTGCTCCTTACCTTTACCTTTTTGCATTGTTTCCAACTCTTCTTCTCATGCAGCAATGTATAAATGTTCAAACCCAACAACACAGCTCTTACAGCAACTTCCAATCTCCTTGTTATCCAAAAATTTACAGGCCTCCAGTTTTTTTCAAATAGAATCAGCTCCAGACCGCAACACTTCTATCTTATCACCGAAACTTTAATCCTCCCACAGTTCAATGGTCCGCCTTCTTTGTCTAATTCAGGGGTGGGGAACCTTGGCCCGCCAGCTGTTTTTGAACTACAACACCCATCATCCCCAGCCACAATTATTGTGTCTGAGGATGGTGGGAGCTGTAGTTCAAAAACAGCTGGAGGGCCAAGGCTCCCCACCCCTGGTCTAATTGGTGCACAGACATTATTCACCACCAGTCAGCAGTTCAATTCCTTCTTTAGCTTAACTCTCTCGGGATGACTAACAAAATAACCCCAACAATTTTGCTTTTTAGGCTTGTAAGCTTTTAACCATCAGTTCAGTTTTTAAGCTCCAGCCTTTACTGCTCAAACTGAATTCCCATCCTTAATTTACGGCTGGCAGACTTTTACATGGACTTCACGGCAGCAGCTTGTCTGCCATCCACTCATTACAACAACAACAGATAGAATTCCAGCAATTTATCACTGACCATGCTTCAGGGCGAGCTTCTTGATCTTTAACCATTAATTATAATCCAAACTGAAAGAAATCAGGTGCCAGGCAGGCTTCTGTCCATAAATTTCCAAAGGAGGGTTCAGCCAGCTGTTTCCCAACCCCCACCGCTCAACTTAAATCAAAGCTGCGCCTTCCGGCACAGCGCTTGAGATAAGGAGCAGGCTCTGCAAGGTGCAGGTGGGCAATCTCCATTCAAACCCTTTAATCCAGGGTGGTTGTGGAGTTATGAAGACTCAACGACCCACCCACCCCCGCTGGAGAGGACAGCATTTACATTCCTCCTCCACCCAGTATTTTAAAAGGCTGTTGCCTGGTAAGTTGACCTTTAGATCCATAAAGATATGTATGGAAACCATGTTATTTATTCATTTATTCCATTTGTGCCCCATCCTTTGCCCTCACACCAATGAAGAAATGAGGCATAGTTGGAGATAGAGGGGTACAACTTTATTTAATCTAATCCAATCAAACAACATGGGGATTGACTCTCTACCCTACCACACCCTTACAGTGCAGTTACTAACAACATTGCATCCAAAGTGCAAGTTTCTGAGCAATTACATCCTGGCTCAAATTAGCCAGTCAGCCTTCTGCCAATTGCTGTGCTTCTTAGCCAACCATGGGCATCAAGGCAGATGCAGGGAATATCACCCCACATCAAACTTCACAGCCTTTAAGGCTGGCAATACTTCTGCAATCTAGAGAAAACTCCAGCTAGCATTCCAGGGATTGATGAATGGCTTCTTATTATGCCAAACGCACACCTTGAGGTGCTCACCAAATAATTATTACTCCCATTCCTGCACTGTACCTGTTGTAATCAGGAAGGAATCTAACCAATTAAAAAGATAGTATGAGGTAAGCAAAAAAGCACTGGCCAAAACATTCCTACCCATCCCTTAAAATGTTGCTCTTTAAAAAACACAATGCTGCCCATTCTATTAAAACACATGCACACACACAGTCTTTCTCTCTCAGCAACATTTCACAACACAACAGTTTAGCACAACATTGCAGCATGGAAAAACCAGTCTTTCTGTGTCCACCTGGATATTTAGTGCAGCATCAACAGAAGCTGGAGGGCTGGGGGGTGGGTGCTGTAATTTATAAAAGCTCTATTTTCATCTCTAGGCCCCCAGTCCAAGTGAGTGCCAGTTCAGAGTATTTGTACCTGGTGTTGGGCTCTTGGGACAGAGTGGGGATTCTGTTGGTGTACCACCCACCCCTCAGCCCAATTTTGAAACAACCCACTTTGGGTGGTTTTTGGCCCATTCTGGGCCTCTGTGTCATTTCGGTGGCCATTTTGGAGGCTGCCATGCACACTCAATGGGCCCCAGTCATGCAGGCGTCCATTGCGCATGCACGGGGGCCTCCAAAATGGCCACCGCCACTACACAGCTGCTCAGAATGGGCTGGAAACCACTCAAAACAGGCCTTTTTAAGACTGGAGAGAGACTGGTGGTGGGAGGGGAACTGCCAGAGACCCCACCATGGCCACAACAATGCCCCCCAGATGTGGTGAATCCTTAAAAAAAATTATGTCCAAACCTCCAAACCGGCTCGAATTCAAGCTGAGCCAGGGATGTTCGGGGGGGTGTAAAACTGAATATGCCCAGTTCTGTTTGAGTCTGGTTCAGACTAAAACCGAACCGGCAAACTGGTGTGTGCACACTCTTACAAAGGAGCACTGCTAGCCTACAGAATAGCCACATCGGTGGTCCTTACATATGTGCCAGGGTGCATATGGTGTCCCAGCCACCCACATTCCCTTGCACTAAATGTAGCCACTGTGTGCTGGGAAGTTAATCAGCCACTTTTCTGCTTGCCATCATGGAATAAAAAGAGAATTTTAATGAAGTCATCCCTGTGTGGCTTCATCATTAGTGTCCTGAGAGCTTTCAGGGACTCAGTGGCAAAATACATTCAAAATAAATGCAATCCCAGCTCACATCTATCCAATCAAAACCACTCTGGGACCAACAAATAGCATATATTTCCCTTCTACACAGAGGCTTACTCACTATTCCTCAAACAGATATAGATGTAGAATATAGAAACAGATCACTCTAGTAGTTGACCTATGCCAGGAGCTTGCAAGGGGGTGTGCATCCCTGTTGATTCTGCTGGACTTCTCAGTGGCATTTGATACCATCGACCATGGTATCCTTCTGGATTGCCTCTCAAAAATAGGGATTGGAGGTGATGCTTTGAAGTGGCTTTGGTCCTTTCTTGGGAGGAGGGTCCAAAAGGTGGTGCTGGGGGTCTACTACTCAGTTCCTTGGCCATTGACCCGTGGGGTCCCTCAGGGTTCAGTTTTGTCCCCCATGCTATTTAACATCTACATGAAACCACTGTGAGAGGTCATCCAGGGACTTGGACTGAGTTGTCAGCAATATGTAGATGACACTCAGCTCTATCTCTCCTTGTCACTTGATCCTAGGGAGGCAGTGGATGTCCTGAAACAGGGGCTGGAGGCAGTGATGGGTTGGATGTCAGTTAATAGAGATTGAATCTGGGCAAGACAGAGGGCTGTTGGTCAATAGGAGAGACAATAGGGATGAGGGAATTCAACCAGTTCTTGATGGGGTTTCACTCCCCTTGAAAGAGCAGGTGCACAGCTTGGGGGTATTACTGGACCCAGCTCTGCTTTTGAAGGCTCATGTAGAGGCAGAGGCTAGGGGTATCTTTGCATGGCTTCAGCTAGTGTGCCAGCTGCATTCCTTTCTCGAGAATGCAGAACTGGCCAGTTACCCATGCCTGTCATGTCATGGCTGGATTACTGTAACACGCTGTATGTGGGACTGCCCTTGAAGCATATTCAGAAATTGCAGCTAGTATTGGAAGCTGCCCACTGGGATCATATTACACTCATTTTGAAAGAGTTGTCCTGGGTGCCAATTTGTTTCCGGGTCCAACTCAAGGTGCTGGTTTTTACCTTTAAAGTTCTTAATTGTTTGGGCCCTGGATACCTCAGAGACTGCCTGCTTCCAAGGGTTTCTGCCCAATTGACAGGGTCATCAGAGCGGGTGCTGCTCAGCATGCCAACAATTAGGGAGACTCAGCTGTCATGCATGTGGGGCAGGGCTATCTCAGTTATTGCCCCCAGGTTTTGAAATGCTCTTCCGATGGACATCCGCTCCTCAGTCTCCATCACAGTTTTTAGCTAGCAAGTGAAATCTTGGTTTTTTACCCAGGCTTTTATATGAGTGCGTTTTTGTTGCTGCTGTTCTGTATTTTATGGTCCTATTGTGTATGTTTTTTTTAATTTTTAATTAGATTTGTATTTTTATATTCCAATTTAATATTTTATTGTGTAAGTTTTATAGTCTTATATTGTTTAAATGTTTTGTAAACCACCTTGAGGTTGTTTTAATGAAAGGTGGTATAAAAATTAACAAGAGATAGATAGATAAGGATCATGTTCCTCTGATGCCACCAAAAAGCCACTGTAAGCCACCATATCAAAAAACATAATGCTCCTTTTTCTTGCTTTGTTTTAGAATGGAAGAGAATGCAAAGGTAATGTTCATGGTGCTGCAAACAGAGTGCTGAGCATAGCTGGGGAATTTTTAGGTAAGATGAATGTGTCATACAACTTATGGCAGCTAATGGCTAGGAATATCAGACTGTTGAGACTGATATCCCCTTACTATCTACTTCTGGTCTTGGTGTAATGGCAGGGTTCCCCAGAATGAACAACTCAGCCAGGAAGCCTGATGTGGTGCATGTCTATTGAAAATGATTGGTCAGTGCTGCAGCTCCTTTGCAGCCCAATAGGACCAGCTGAATGATGTTTAGAAGAAAGGCAATGATTAAAATATAGTTTAGAAACTGAGGGACCCAGGTGAATCCGAAGTGGATGAACAGGCTATACTCCTACATTTTATAATGATTGTTTGCCATTCATCTGGTAGCATTGTTATCATCATACTGGACCTAAAATTGCTAAACCCTGAGCATAAATTAATAATAAACCAGGTCCTTGCTACAGGATGAGCGAAGACCATGCAGACACATCTGAATGTAAGAAAATCCCTGTTGCGTGTTGGAACAAATGTCTTTCCAGTCCAGCATTATATTTTCAGCCGTGACCAGCCTGATGCCTCCAGGAAGTTTGTTTGCTTATTGCATTTCTATACCTCCTAGGCAGTGTACAGATTAAACCATAATATAAAACAAAACATTAAAAATTCATAAAAACAGATAAAAATCACAATAGAAAAAACATACATTAAAATTTAAAATTTAAATTTCAGTTAAAAGCCTGGGAAAACAGGTACATCTTCAAGGTCCTCCTAAAAGCAAACAGAGAAAGAGATGCTCTTATTTCAGCAAGGAAGCTCAGAAATATGTAGCATTATGAGGTTCAAATCAATGCCATGTGGGCTACAGATGTACAATGATTATAGCAGTACTGCCTGAGAATCTTTTATTGGTACTGACTTCATCTCCAGACTTTCACCTTGAATTCATCATAGGAACATTTCATAAAGCAGACCTCAATGATCCACGTCAGCACCTACATGTCAAAGTGGGAATGTTCTTGTTGACTGTAGACCTGTTACTCACTGAAAACCAACTGAGGTCTTAAAAAATCTAGTGCAATGTAGTGCTTTACATTCATACTTTATATAAGGAAATTGTAGCAAAGGTAGAAAAATATGCTCGTAATATGTTGTCATCTCTTTAAAAATCCATCTTGCTTGGAATATGTTAATTCCCTGCTAACTAGGCAAAGAGGCACCTTTTAAAAGTGGTGATTCTCTTTATTTAGCAGGGAGAGAGCAACTGGCCTTCTCCACCCCCAGCATAGTATCTCTCCAGTGACTGCTGCTGGTGTCTTTTTAGACTGCGAGCCCTTTGGGAACATGGATCCTTCCTTGCTTCCTTCCTTCCTTCCCTCCCTCCCTCCCTTCCTTCCTTCCTTCTGTAAACTGCTTTGCAAACTTTTGTTGAAAAGTGATATATAAATAGTAGTAATAACTCTGTGATCGCCAGGAGTCAACACCGACTCGACAACACAACAACTTTAGTAGTAATAGTCTAGGCTTCCCAAACCAATCAGCCTATGTTCCTGGAATATATATTGCAAGCATCCAGCCCTTTGGATTACTTCTGCTCTGAGCAGATTTTTAGCTTTAACAAACTCAAGTGGGGGGGAAATGTGACTGTGTGTCACATCTAGTTTGGACCTAAATGCTCTTTCATGGTCATTCCCATGTTCTTGTTTACAGATGACAGCATACCTTGCATAAATGGCAGACAGAAATTTCACCATAATGATGGAGTTCATTTTCCTGGGATTCACAGAAAACCCAAGGCTGCAGATTGTTCTCTTCATTGTGTTCTTATTGATTTACTTACTGATCCTCGTGGGAAACATTGGCATGGTAACTTTAATCTGGACAGACTCCCGGCTTCACACTCCCATGTACTTCTTCCTAAGCAATCTATCAATCTTAGATATCTGTTACTCCACTGTCATTGCTCCCAGAACATTGATTACCTTTGTGGCAGAAAGCAAAGCTATTTCATTCACTGGTTGTGCCCTGCAGTTTTTCTTTTTCTGTATTGCTGTATCTTGTGAATGCTGCCTGCTAGGGGTGATGGCGTATGACCGCTTCATAGCTATCTGCAACCCACTGTTGTATACTGCTGTCATGTCCAAACCATTCTGTACACTGCTCGTGGCTGTCTCATATCTCACAGGCTGTGTGAATGCAATCGTTCAGACTTCATTAATATTTAATTTATCCTTTTGTAGATCCAATATCATCAACCATTTCTTCTGTGATGTGCCCCCCATACTAAAGCTCTCTTGCTCAGATACACATGTCACTGATATAATTCACTTCATCTTTTCAACAACAATTGTATCAACAACCCTCCTAACTATTCTTATCTCTTATGTGTACATTCTTGCAGCCATCCTCAGGATCAACTCAGCTGAGGGCAGGCATAAAGCCTTCTCTACCTGTGCCTCCCACCTTACAGCTGTCACTGTATTCTATGGAACTGCCATTTTCATGTACTTACGGCCCAGTTCAAAATATTCCATGGAATGGGACAAAATTATCTCTGTGTTTTACACACTTGCAATACCCATGTTGAATCCACTTATTTACAGTCTGAGAAACAAGGAGGTCAAGGAGGCTTTCAAAAGGATGCTTGAGAGAAGGGTTATCTCTAAGAGACAGTAAGTATTATGGGATTGGCCCCTAAATTTGCTATAACCTTTTGTTGAATGTCCATTGACCTTAACTAGTAAGCATTAATATTTGATGTCACAATACTGCAAGCAAAGCACAAGCATACTTAGTTTAATCTATAAATGTAAAATTGCCTAATAAATAATAACCAAAACCCCTATGCATTTACTGAGACACAGTCAAATCCAAAGGTCTGTCCTGTGTCTGAAAAAGAGATGGACACCATTTTAGTTGACAACCGAGAATTACCTTTGGTGATGGTGGTGGTTATATCTGCTAGGTTCTTTAGTTTTTTATAATTTTCAGTTTTTAGCTTTTAAAATAACCTTTAATTTGAATCTAATAATGATTGTGGTTTTTAATCTGACAATTTTTTGTTGTTTAATTTAGTTAATTTTATTACGTATCTTGTGTCTGTCATATGGTTGTGAGCCATCCCGAGCAGTAGTGCACTGGAGGGGTGGAGTTTAAATATTTTTAAAAATAAATAAATATGTAAATAATGAAAACAGGTAGGTGTTTGTTCATTTCCAGTTATGGTGAATACACTATAAATCATGGGAGATGTAAAATGAAAGTATCACATCAGGCATAATCCAACTGAAAAACCTAATGACTGAGCAGACGATTGTGTGAATTGTAACAGCATTTCTACAATATGAAGAAGGGCCCTCATTGCTGAGATGAACATATTGTGCTCATTGTCTAAAGCAGTGATTCTCAAACTTGGGTCCTCAGGTGTTATTGGACTTCAACTCCCATAATCCCCAACCAAAGGCCACTGAGGCTGGGGATTATGGGAGTTGAAGTCCAATAACACCTGAGGACCCAAGTTTGAGAATCCCTGGTCTAAAGTATCATTCTGCAACATTGTAGATTTCAAAATAAGCTATTTGTGATAAAGCAGAGGGATGTTCAATGTGAGGTCTCATTCTCATGCAGAGCATTCAGATTGTGCTTATATAACTAATAAAATAATTTTGAATGGTATAATATTGAACATGTTTGTGATAACTTTTTAGCCTCCTTTCCTTAAGGAAAGTAAGCTTATGAGATCACCTGGCATTCTCTGTGTCTGTGAATCTGTGTGTGTCCATTTGTGTGTCCATGTGTCCACCGCTATCAACTTTGCAATGCCTGGACCAATATGAAGCATATTGGGTACAGTTGTAGGGACACATAGGGACCCCTCAATGGTATAGTTTGTGGTGATGTCATCCACTCCAGTTCAAGATGGCAGACATGTAAACATTTGAGATTCAAGTTGTGAACCACCTAACTGATTTGAACCAAATTTAATACAACTCTAGGGACACATAGGGATTAACAGCGTAGTTTGTGATGATGTAATCCACCCCAATTCAAGATCGTAGACTTGTGAATGTGTAAAGCTGAAGTGGGCAAACTTGTGAAGATCTGTCATGGCTCAGACTTCTGACTCAGAAGAGTCAGAGAAGGAGGATTCACCTGCTAGTGAGGGCTCAGAGGCACAGCAACAGGCTATGGCAGGGAGACCAGACTCTGGAGCTGAGGATTCACAACAGCTGCCAGACATGATTTCTGATGAGGAGGAGCCTGGGATTTCACCTGTCTTGAGAAGACATCTCAGTGGGAGTCACGCAGGCGCAGGAGATAACAAGAGAGGAAGAAGAAGTGCTGACTCAGGGAAGCCTGATTGGCTGCTGGTTCTCTTGAACCATACTAGGCTGGATTACTGTAACGCGCTCTACGTGGGGCTGCCCTTGAAGAACATCCAGAAACTACAGCTAGTGCAAAATGCGGCAGCTAGGGTTTTATCCGGAGCTGCCCGGTGGGAGCACATCACACCGATTTTGAAAGAGCTGCACTGGCTACCAGTTTGTTTTCAGGTCCAATTCAAGGTACTGGTTTTGACCTTTAAAGCCCTAAACGGTTTGAGCCCGGGATACCTGAGGGACCGCCTGCTCCCAAGCATTGCTGCCCGCTTGACGAGGTCATCTGAGGGGGCTCTGCTCCGGGTGCTGACAATGAGGGAGGCTCGGTTGTCATGCACGCGGGACAGGGCCATCTCTGTTGCTGCCCCCAGACTCTGGAATGCTCTCCCAGTGGCTATTCGCTCCTCAGTTTCCATCACAGCTTTTAGAAAAAATGTAAAATCTTGGCTTTTTGCCCAGGCATTTATTTGATTCTCTGCTGCTGCTCCTTATAATCTTTATTGCTTTTATGCTTTTTGTTTTAAATTTTTTAATCAGATTTTTAAAATATTTTTTCCCTACTTAATATTTTAATTGTGTCTTTTTTACCATCTTGTGTTAAAAAAATTTTTTGCTGTAAACGGCCTTGGAATTGCTTTAATGAAAGGCGGTATATAAATTTAACAATCAATCAATCAATCAATCAATCAATAAAATATTTAGCAGTCTGTCAATTGCTCAGATGCTGTTAGCAACATCGCTGACCGCAGTCCATGTGCTATTCTGAATTCCTAACTTTTCTGAATTCCGGTTTGCCCTTGTTTATGCTTTCCTGCTTTGTTCTGTTAATTCCTTGTTTCTGGTGTCCTTCGCTCTTTCATTCTTCGCTCTGTGTTTTCTTTTCAGTTATTACTCAGTTATTGTTAGGGGGGTACCTAGTTCAGTTCAGGGGGACTTAATTCATTTACTATTTTCTTTGTGAGCCTTTTATTTTCCTTTGTGTAGCTTTGCAGCTTTCTGTTAACTCACAGGGGGAGTGCTGAAGGGGGTTGTAAATCCTGTTGGGTGAGCTGAGCTAACAGATTTACGACAAGATGGTAATTATCAATTAAGATTATAGTGAAAGGAAAGTAGACAGATTAGTTCTTATGTAATGAATTAAAGTTTTTTTCTCAGAGCAGCTCACGTGAGCAGGGAAATGTGGAATCATCCCTGGCGAGTATACAGTGTACTGTGCTTGATTGGCCAGCAAACTCGCCTGACCTGACCCCATAGAGAATCTATGGGGCATTGCCAAGAGAAGGATGAGAGACATGAGACCAAACAATGCAGAAGAGCTGAAGGCCGCTAATGAAGCATCCTGGTCTTCCATAATACCTCATCAGTGCCACAGGCTGATAGCATCCATGCCACGCCGCATTGAGGCAGTAATTGCTGCAAAAGGGGCCCAAACCAAGTACTGAATACATATGCATGCTTATACTTTTCAGAGGTCCAATATTGTTCTATTCTTCAATCCTTGTCTTCTTGGTTCCATGTAATATTCTAATTTTCTGAGATTGTGGATTTGGGGTTTTCATGAGCTGTACGCCATGATCATCACAATTATAACAAATTAAGGCTTGACTTATCTCGCTTTGCATGTAATGCGTCTGTCTCATATATCAGTTTCACCTTTTAATTTGCATTACTGAAATTAATGGACTTTTGCACGATATTCTAATATTCTAATTTTCCAAGTTTCACCTGTATACTTTCAGTTTAATTCCCAAACTCTTAGGAAGTTATGTCAGTGATATGTGGGATTTGTAGCAGGACTTTGATTAAGGGGTTTCCTGCTGAAGGTGAGATCAACATGGGAATCAGGGAATCAGCAGCTAGAGAGCCAACCTAGCCAGTCAGCAGCACAGGTGCCAGAGAAAGGGTAAGAATATGGGACTTTTGAACACTGACACCATGTAGCTACACTGTCTGGAGAGAAGCACCTGAAAAAAATCAGTAGAATTCATTAAAGCAATCTTCCTGCTCAAATTCCTGGACATTTCATACCCAGAACAACACTTTTCCTCCATCCTAGACAGGATGTCCAATTCCTGAACTGCCCAATCTTGGACATGTGGCAAACCTACCATATTTAGCAGCTTTTTAAGGCCCATCGGCCATTTTAATAGGCCTGTATACACTTTTCAGAGATTTCACGGCTTTTCAAAAGAAGCTTGTAGCTTGACAGAAGTTAGCCTGCCAAGCAATGTTTTAGGTATTAAAAAGGTACACCAAACTGCAGAAGGAGATTTGGAATAAGAGCAACAAAGACTGCCCAGACTCTTCATTAATTTATATTTTATGTGTTGCTGGTTCTGTGTGATGATGTGGCTACAGAACAGGATTGTGCAGACGTTACATGGGGAGAGAGTGAATGTGCATAGAGGGGATGACAGTGGAATTTCACCTACTGGTCCCACTCTTGAACTTGTTCAACATAACCTCTAAAGTGCCTACCTGCCTAGAAAAAGTATGTATGATGTCCCTGTGTAATAACAAAGATAACAATCTTTGTTATCTCCAGACATGGACTGGGAAAGACTCTTGCCTGAACTATCAGGGACCTTGCTTTTTACAGGGCTCCATATCTCACTAGCAGAAGCACCTACACATGTATATTTGGTATGTGCATAGCTTCTTACAGAAACAATGTTGTATTTGTGTAGGGGGTAGGGGTAGAAAAAGCCTGCTGTCCCCCATCTACATTTAGTCTACTCCAGTGTAATGTCTGCCCAGTCCTGTTGCAGACACACAACCCTGGCTGCTTGTTGTTAGGTGGAGCAGCAGGTGAGGTGGGTAAAGCAAAAATAATGTGTTGGAGAATTACCCAAAATCTAAAGCTCTAAAGCACAATATATGAATAATCTGTTCTCATCAGTGCCCACTAGATGACAGTGCCCACTAGGAAATCTCAGTTCAAAAGTGGCAACATAAAAACTCACCTAGCATTTTTCCTCTGACTAGTTTATTATGGTGTCACAATAGAAGGAAAAACCCTGGATCCTTTCACTTGTCATCTGTAGTATGCATGCTGGCATTATATGAATTTAAAAGTTTCCAGGGTGATGTACACGGACTACAATAAGAGATGATACGTGTAGCAGGTTGAACTTGGGTCACACTTTATTAACTATTTACAGGCTCTATAATGGCATAATATCACTAGAGTGCAAGTAATAACCCTCCAGGGAGCTTTCCAGATTAGCCAATCAACAGCAGCAAAATGCTTCCATTCAGGCAAATCGCTTTCAAAACATAAATAGCAAAGCACACAGCAGGGGGAGCAGTCTCGCAAAAACTAACAACTAAAAAAACCAGCAACTTTTTACGCCAGATATAAGATGTCACAGCACTATATTGCAGTGATTAAATTCAACTCGCATTGGAAATATGAATGGCACCCTGCTGTCAGCGTTGGGACTGCGGTGTCACAACACCGGAAGTGTGGAAACACACTTCAAAGATACAACATGACCCTGTTGCAGAGTCTAATCTGGACAGCATCCTGGGGAAAGAGCTTCAGACACAATGACTGCCTTTCCAAGTAATAACCAAACTTGGAAACTGTTAGTGCTCCTGTGACTGCTCCAACCTGGATGGAGCTGCTCTGGGAAGAGCAGAAGGTTCCAAGTTCCCGCCCTGGCTTCTCCAAGATAGAGCTGAGAAAGACTCCTGCCTGCAACCTTGGAGAAGCCGCTGCCCGTCTGTAAAGACAATACTGAGCTAGATAGACCAACGGTCTGACTCAGTATATGGCAGCTTCCTATGTTCCTAACCTCTTCCAAGTCACACAGTTTACTGCATTGAGGGAGGATTGCTCAAGGCACCACCCACACAAGCTGCAAAGCTTTGAATGGGTGAGTCAAACAAATCCCTAATGGCATTTCATTCTCTAATGAAATCCCTAATGGCATTTCATCCACAAAACCCTGAGTGGCTGTCCCATAGATTTCCCCTTCCATACCTATGGTGCCTCTGCGTGAACACCAGGAGTTGGGTTTAAAAACCCCATACCTGCACTCACCTGACTGGGGACTACACAAATTACTGAAAACCAGTCACCAGGCACAAGGTACTTAGTGAAAAACAGGTTTTACCCCCAAAAGACAAGCCAAACAGGGGTGGTTAAAAAAAAATGTTCTTGGCCCTTGAAGCAACCAGCTGTGTCCTCAATGAGAAAAGGAGCCGGTGGGTGAATGTTGTGTTTATGTTGGACTGTGCAGGACATGGGCAGGGTTAGCTTAAAAGGCAACTGCTCCACTCCCTGGAAATTGGTCACCTCACCTCACCTGACTCAGGCAAGTGTACCGAACAAGGCCTGCTGCAACCCTGCCCACCCCAACACTGCATTGGGAGTCATACAAGGAGTGGCATTGTGGGAGTAAGTGTCATGGATCTCAATGAAACATAGTCCTTTCATTTAGGAGTGCAGCAGAAGTCCCAGCTCTTCCCTTCTGACTTATTTTACAATGAATTCTCGTCTTCATTCTCACCGGCTCTAACCCTAACCCTAACCCTAGGGTTAGGGGTGAGAATTCATTGTAAAAGTGCTGTGCACTTTGAGTGCCAGCATCATTTATTTACCCCAGCAGATCTGATGTTTGATAGTCGCACAATTACCCTCCAGGTTGTGATGAGAAAAATGCAATGTGTTACAGTTCTCCCCTCAGACACACTTTTTAAAAAATTGAACATGAAAAGAAAATACAAAATGTAGCAAAATGCCACTATGTGCATTTAGGAACATTTAAAAAGACCAGTTTCCACCACTTTCATACATAGATAATTATTACATCATCCTGATAAGAGCACAGCAACAGATTACATTAGAGAGCTAGACTCTGCATCCTTGAGATGCTTTCACTTTTGGCTGGTGTCTCTGTGTCAACTCCTACAATATCTCAAGTCTTGTCTCACAGCAGCTTGCCTATGAATTGACACATACCTTTGAAATAAATGCACCCAGAGTAGGGGAAGAAACATTTATACTTTTTCCCCATCAGCCCCTTTTGTGAGATACATTCTATGCACTTCTTACAAGACCCATCATGGAGGTAAGTGATTTTAAAACATCTCTAATGTTATAATACAGCACCTATGAAGGTGGAAGCAGTAGTGAGTTAGGTGAGGCTTGGAGCTCTCTCCCCTGCTCCATGCAGGTCCTCCACTGCTGCACTTCCTCTCTGGAAGAGGTCATGGAGGAGGAAGGTGGCTGATGGGATTTGGGGCTCTGAGCAAGGGAGCCCATCCCCCATGGCCAACCCCTAAAGGCAGCCCGGCTTATGAACCATTTACACAGTCTCCCAGTTATTAACTGGTGCTTCCAGAACAATATTCTGTTTGCTATCTTATTTCTGTGTTTCATTAAGGAGACACCTTTTACAGTGGTGATCAGGGGTGAAGCTACCATTGAGTGGACAGGTTCAAAGAACTCAACCATGAGCCACAGATGGACCATGCATGCTAGCCCTCCACAGTTCATTCCCAGCCAGTGTTGGCTAGCTGGGTGCATTTATTTTCTCTCCTCTCCCTCCCTAGGAGATGAAGGGAGATGAAGGGAAATAATTGTGCCCAGGCAGCAAACACTGGCTGGGAATGAGCTCTGGAGGGCTTGTGCAGGCCCTCTGGAGACTGGGCCATGCCTTTTTTGTGCATGATGCGCATGTGGGCATGGACCAGTCTCCAGAGGGGTCATGCTCATTCCCAGCCAGCATTTGCTGGCTGGGTGTATTTTTATTTCCCCTTCTCTCCCTCCAGTGAACGCTGGCTGGGAATGCACTCTGGAGGGCTTGTGCAGGCCCACTGGCGAACAGGCCATGCCCATTTGCGCATGATGTCATGTGCAAGGGGCATCACTGGTGTGAGCGGCTCATGCAGGGCAAGGCCACCGGGGATAGGGAAGAACCCATGCCTCCCTTCCCTGACTCCACCACTGGTGGTAATTCTTTTGTTTATCAGGGGGTTGGATAGCAGCTGTCCTATCCACCCCAAGCACAGCATCCTTCCAGTGGTTGTTGCTGATGTCTACCTTATATTTTCTTTTAGATCGTGAGCCCATTGGTGACAGGGAATGTTGGGGACTCCCCCCTTGACCTCAACATTCAACCCAGAGCTACCAACCCAGAATTATATGGAATTCAGGCCTGTGTCTAGTTCCATTTTACTAAGGAATAAATTGTGGAAGAGACCAGGGGCTGATCTCCCCTTTCCTGTTGCAAGAAGTCTATGTTAATCTTTGTCAATGATTGCTCTGCTATGCCAAAGAGGATTACTCAGTTGCTGTCTATAGAAATTCCACCCTAGAAGAACACCTGTAGATTTAGTCCTTTTACTAACACCTTCTGGGACCAGGCCCAAATCTGGGGACAAGAGAAGATGCCCATTTGCAGCTCAGAGATGCAGATTTGCTTTGGGCAATGTCCCCTCCTCAAGATAGCAGCTAACAGAAGATGAGATTAAGATCTCCCTGGACTGGGCTAATATCTTGACTAATTAAAAGACATTATCCAGAAGGTAACAGCATTGTCACCTTTCTGGGGACTCAAGAAGGGTGAGGATTTTTCAAATAGGCTCTATGGGGATCAAAGAGTGAGCAGCCTTTTGCCTACTAGCAATCTTGTGCCTAGAAGCAAGGTCTGCTCATGAGTAATCCAAGAATTTGCTGCCCAAGCCACGGGGCTAGAGGCAGGAACTCTTTCCATGGGAGAAGAGACTGTCTGTTTGTGTCTTCTGCTGCGCAGTGAGAAGTCAAGACTTCCTCAGCTATGGTACCTTCACTCTCTGCCTCGCTCTGAGCAAACTGTCTGCTTGACCAGCCTGCTTGACCACCAGAAGCCAGACCACCGCTCCCAAGTTGCTGTTCCCAGCTACAGCCTCTCTCCTTCAGCTGAAAGCCCCACCACTCTCAAGCCTCTGATCCTGGTCATATGCTGCCTTCACAAGCCTTGGATCCCTCTTCCCTCCTTCCTACTAATCACTGCTACCCCCTTCCTAAGCCCTCCCTCCTTCCTTCTTCTCTCTAAATGTTTTATTAGGATTTGTTAGATTATTAGATGGCTGTAATTACTGATTGCACACACATATTTTAGTTAGGCACATTACACTACACTTTGAATCGGAAACATGTTTTTATTTTGTCCTGATGAGCAACTTTTTATAATAAAGCCTATTGAACTTTCTGAGTGTGTCTCTCTCTATCTCTGTTTGTGCGCCCAGATCCTACATGGTCACCATCACCAAGATCCAATTCAGTTTGTGTGTGATGTGACTTTGCCTCTTTCCCTCTGAGCATGTACAGAGTGCGAAATCAGGTGTAGTTCACAACAGGAACCATTTTTATTCACCCATCCATCCATTCATTATATTTCTATGTAAACCACTGTGAGCATTTTTGTTGAAAGAAGTATATAAATATTCATTGTAGTAGTATTAAAATACTTTCAGCTAACTTAATAATTTCATATCCATTTCTCTTACAGTTAAACTATCCATTATGTAAACAAGTACAGGCTCCAGCAGCCTAACATATTAGAGTTCAGGTGGCCGTTGATATTCCATTCCAGTCTACAGCTGTGTATAACGAAACCGCGAATAATGAAACCTTGAGTCAATGGAAATTGGGGGATTAGGTTCTGGAACACCAGAAAATGACACCAAAAAGTCACCAAAAAGACAGGGGTGGTGGTGCAGAAATAAGAATGGAGCACAGCACTAGACCTTGGCCACCCTCAGCTCTCCTACTCTCCTAATCTCCAAGTGCTCCAGCAGTGGTCCTCAGCTCCTCCAGTAATGTGTACTTGTGAAGTTTCTCCACCCCGCAGTTGGTCCAATACATAGCAGCTGTCCGAATGGGTCCACACCACCATGGCTGCGAGGAGGGTCCTTGGGGTCAAGCCTCAGAATAAGCAAGGGAGGGGGCTACTTGTCATCCCAGTTCTCCTTCTTGGCATTTGTCAGTCACCATCACAGCCTTTCACACTCTGTCTTACTGCCCTTCATCACTGGCTGTCTCCATTTTATAGGCCCCATCACATGCTTCACATTTCCAGCCACTCTTAATTAGGCCCCCTCTTTACTACTCTTATTAGGCTTTTACAGGCATCACCTGTGGCATCCCCTTTCCCCCTCCCTCCCCTCCCTCACTCAGCCCCCTCCCATCACCTTGAGGTGCATCACTGACATAACTGCAATGCCCGTCATTCTCCATCCCTGTGTCACACCATCCTTCAGCAAGAGTTTCCTGGCTTCTTGCACTGCTTGTGGCCTCCAGCACCTTGTTCATGCTGGGAGGCCCCACCACCACTTCACCTCTCAGGCTGATGCCTGCCTCTGGAGCTCTGTCAATCCTAGAAGACAAAGCCACAGTTGCTCCAATAAGGCCAGTGGACAGAGGTGCTCTTACCCCTGGACTTTGGGGCTGATGTCCAGGCCTCCACATCCCCTGGGGCCCCCCAAATCCTCTGTAGTCTGTCCCAGGTGGTTTTTTCACCCAGCAGATCATAGTTATACTTAATTTGCAGGGGAGGGCGACCTCTAAAGGCCTTTAGGTCCAGGCTCCAAAATTACCTAGGTGCACCTCTGCAGGTGGACAGTCCCAATGGACAGCAACACAAACCCATGGTCTGACTGGTTGGTAGGCTGGCCAAAGAGGCAGAAAAGAATTGGTTTCAGTTCAACTAAACAAACATGGGAGTTTTTTCACCCTCAACAGTTGAAGTCCAACACTTAGCAGCACAAACTCCTGGCCTGATTGGTTGGTAGGTTGGCCAATGAGGCAGCACAGAATTGACTCCAGCTCAAGTAAACACACACGGGGGAGTTTCTTTACTCCACTGTTCCACTGCTAGAGTTAGCAGCACTCTAGCTCTCTCCAGTATCTACCCTGCAGTCCCAAAAATCAAGTTTAAAAAGCAGTGGCGTTCCTTCACTCTATCGCTGGAGTTTGCAGCACTTAATCTCTCTCCAGTAGGGATGTGCACGAAATGAGCTCGAAAAAAAATGCAAAATGCTCAAAATGTTTTGAGTGTTTCAGGTGCCATTTTGGAGGGCGTTTTTTCCAGAGAGAGCTAGTCTACCAATGGGGATCAGTAGGCCAGCTCTCCCTGGAAAAACAGCCCTCCAAAATGGCGCTTGAGACACTCAAAACATTTTGAGCATTTTGCATTTACTAATTGGGGTCAGTGGGTAGACCATGCCTCCACTCTGGACCTGGCGTGTTGGCCAGCCTTGGTGGACTGGTCAACCTGCTGCATGAGGTGGGTGACACTGGGAAAAATATATTAAAGAATAGTGCTGGGTATGGCAGGATGTGTCTAACTATTTAATCAATGTTGATTTGATGAAACACTTATGTAAAATCCAATTTCATTGAAATTAAATACTTTTCAGATGTGTGTGTGTGTGTGTGTGTGTGTGTGTACACACACACACACAACCCCACCAAAGTTGAAATGGTGAGTAACTTTAGCTGAGAAATATGGAGCACATTGCATCCACACTAATGAAGACACAGGGCAAATATGTGGAAGGAAAAGGCTACAACTTCAGTATCCAAACAGCCAAATTAAACACGCAATGGACTTGGGCTCTCCACCCTGGACTGTCTGAAGGGAGAGTGGAGAATGTTTGCCCAGGGCATCATGCTCACAAGTAGTCAGCAACAGAGACTCTTCTAGTTCTGGCATGGCAGGAACAATATTGATTCACCACAGATACCCCCACAAATTATTATTGCCTTGGGCCCTGCATAAGCTAGATAGCCTTGTATCCACCCATTGTGCAGGAGCAAACAACTCAGCTCCATAACAGTTTTTCAGACTATCGGGTGATTACACCCCTGCTCAGAGTAGGATCACAGCCCTAATGTTGATCCTCACTCTATGAGCAAGCCCAGCTAGGCTGATTAGTCTCTGCTGTCCAGCCTTTAAGGTTAGCAGTGCCTCCATATTAGAGAAGTTCTGTACCTGCCAGTTATGGCCAGGGTGAACCTACCTAAGGAAAGCAGTGAGAGGTAGGGAAAACAACCCCATCACAGGCTAATTGAATCAGGCAAAATTCCTATCTGATTCTCAAAAGGACAGCCAGCTAACGCCCGTGCTGCTTCCTTTGATGGGTGGCATGGATGTCTCCAAAATGCCAGGTGAGCAGCCGGGCAAGCACATGCACCCAACAGCTGTAACACCATGCCCATACAGCCCTCATTGCCAAGCAGATAGCTCTGTTTGCCACGTGCTTCCTAAAAGAGGCTGGGGGAAAGGTGCTGTACCCAAGGTGCATTTGGGTGAGCAGCAGCATCTACACTATAAGAAAAAACGAGGAAAACATACTCTCATTACAATTCACAATCTATGTCAACAATGGACACTTAATTCACCAGAGGCAACAGCTTCTCTACTAGCGTTAGAATATTCAAGGCAATTTAAATGTGATTGATTTATGTACTTGGATCCCCCTGGATTTTATAATGTACCTCTGATCTCTAATAAATGGAAAACAAGCTACTAGAAGGGCTATTCACATGTTATGTTGTCCAAGCTTACAGGTATCTATATGGACATACATGTTTTAATGTAATATGTGTATATGTGTTTATTTTAGAAGTCAACATGAGGACTCGACTTTTTAAAATGTAGAGTACAGACTGTGTGTACTGTTTGACAAGAGTTGAACATAATGTGTGTACTTACATACAGAACATACAGAACTGCAGTCATATGTATACCGTGTATGCTGATTGTACATGCTTTTAACAATGTGTGAATAAGAGTAGATGCAAGAGCCCTATTCAGGCATATAGGAGCTGTACAGTATACACTGTTACAACACCAACTGAAAGCCCTGCCCCCTATACTGATGCCTGCAGAGATAAATACCAAAGCTCAGAAGAGGAATATTTGGAAGCACTAGTGCATGATCTCCTGAACAGAGCTATAGGGGGAAATGATAAATGTTAAATGTTGCTTTAAGAAATAGAAAGGGTTGGCCAGATGATCAGCATAGTTTTATGTGCATTAAATCCACACACACACCCACACACTCTCTCTCCCTCCCCCCACCCACCCTGCCGCTGTCTCTGTCTCTTCCATGTCAAAAAGGGGGTTGGCAGGATCTTCCTGTACTTGTACCCAAAATCATCCCTCCTGAAGCTCCTGAGCTCTGATGGACCAAGCATTGTCCATTGGAAATCCTATTCAGCCACCTCTCTGGTTTCTGATATTTCAGCAGGTATTGCCTAGCCAATTTCAGACATATTTTCATAAGCATAAGGGCTATAAACTTCCTCTTTTAAAACAAAAATTAAAGCTCAGATTCTTAGAAAGTCATTTGTTCTTAAGCCTCATGGTGACAACCATGTTTTTAAACCACCCTGCCCTTCATGCTGGGATACTTGCTGCTTCCTGGAATATTGAGGGAATTTAAGTGGCCTCCACAAGAGTGTTTTCCAGGTGGCAACTTAACATTGCTTGGCTACATATAGACTTGGTGTACGTTTGTACAATCTGGGTTTTGACACCATCTTGCAAATGGAAACAGCAAGGTGCCGTTTGAACAGCCACAGCCTGTATTCAGATCTTATCTTGACCTTTCAGATTTAAAGCATTGTACTTGTGTGAGAAAATAGTACTGGATTTTCTTCATTTTGAGAACAGTTTGCAGGCTTGCTCTGTTTTCCCTGGGGTGTCACATGGAGGGGCTTATCAGTGGATACATCTTAATCTCTGCCTCTCTGCTTTTGAAATCAGCCTTTTTAAAAAAAAATCCCACTGTTCTTATGCAAAGCAACCAGCCTCTGCAACTGGCTTAAAGAAAACTTTCCCCCCAGTGCTGCTCTTGTGCAACAGTACCAGTGGTGCCTCCTTCAGTTGCAATTATTTTTCCTGCACGATCCCAGCGCTCTTACACAAATTCACCAGCGGGGTCAGGACGGGAGGGAAAGCTGACACGTCACCCGCCCTCTGCTCCTCTTCTCTTTCTCTCTCACAGGGAGCTGGGGGTTGCTTCCTCTCCTCCACCTTTCTCTCACTCTCTCCCCTGAAAGTCTTAGCATGAGAGGAAGTGGTGTAAAATCTGGTGCCTAACCCTAACTGGCTTCAAAACGTGACATACTTTGAAGCTGGTTAGGTTAGCTGTCAGGTTCTGCTCAATTTCGAAGTCTGGAAAGCACCGTGGCGATTATGCAGTGGAACTCCAGCCAGGAGGAACAAATCAAAGTAAAAGATACACTCCCTTTTGTTTTTGGTTTTTTTTTAATGAAAATGAACTGTAAAATGAAAATAATTTTTAAAAGAATAAAATAAAAATGAATGGAAACAAAATGAATGAAAATGAAAAGCCAAACAAAAAAATGAAATGAGAAAAAGTTGCATATTCCTAAAGTACATTTTTACTTTCTCATTTCGCATAATAATCACAACAAATACAAATTTTGATTTATTCCCTCTAAAGATAAAATAGGATAACTGATTAAAAATCAGGTTCTGGGCTTTAGATAGATAGTTCATATGCTGCAGACATAGGAGAATATTGCATGGGTGAAATGTCAGTTGCTAATAGTCAAATGAACATTGTTATAGAAATAATAATATCTACCATGTTAATACCATTCTTTTTACCACCCTTCTCAAATCATCCTTTACATCCTTGTTCCTAAGGCTATAGATTAATGGGTTGAGCATAGGAATCACAAGAGTGTAAAACACTGAGACAACTTTGTCTTGATCCATTGAGAAACTGGAGCTTGGCCTTAAATACATGAAGATGATGGTTCCATAAAAGATTACGACTACTGTCAGGTGTGAGGCACAGGTGGAGAAGGCTTTGCGTCTACCATGGATGGAGTGGATCCTCAAGATGGTCGAGAGGATGTGCATATAGGAAACCAAGATAATCAGAAAAGTAGTCAAGGCAATTATGGTTGGCAGGATGAAGTGCACAATATCAGTGATATGAGTGTCTGAACAGGACGGCTTCAGAATGGGTGGGGTGTCACAGAAAAAATGATTGATGACATTTGAATTGCAGAAGGACAGACCAAATATTAAAACTATATGAACAGCTGAATTTACAGTGCCACAGATATATGCACCTGTCACGAATGCTACACAGAGTTTGGTGGGCATCGGAGTCAAAAACAGCAATGGGTTGCAGATAGCAGTGAAGTGATCACAGGCCATCACAGCCAGAAGGCTACCTTCAGTGGTTACAAAGCCACAGAACACAAAGAATTGCATAGCACATCCTGTGAAGGAAATAGTTCTGTTCTTTGCTATAAAGGTCAGCAGCAACTTGGGAGCTATGGCAGTGGAATAACCAACATCTACAGCTGACAGGTTTCTTAGGAAAAAGTACATGGGTGTATGAAGCTGGGCATCAATCTTGGTTAGTATGAGTATTCCAAGATTCCCCATCAGTGTGACAATGTAGATCACCAGGAACACAGTGAAAAGTGGAATTTGGAGTTCTGGATGGTCCATGAATCCCACGAGGAAGAATTCTGTCACTACAGTGTGATTATATTTCATTATTTTTTTTCCAGAATAAAGTTCTGTTGTGGGGGGAAAGTCGCAATTTTGTGAGGAAAGAGCACATTATTCACAAAGTCTGACTGCTATTTCACCACATAATACATTAATTAATTCATTGATTCAGATATGTGAATAATATTTTAGAATATGTATCACTGAAAAATTGTGTCAAACTCATTAATTAATAAAATATATTACTCTGAATCATAGATCTGTTTCACACTGGCAGTAGCAATCATGTGGGTGCAAATTTATTCATTCATTCATTCATTCTATTTTTATACCACTCTTCTGAAATGGCTCAGGGTGGTTTACAATTAAAAACAGAAACCATTAAAACCAATAACAATTAAAACAGAAACATAAATATGAACACCAGATAAAAAACATCTTAAAAAACAATTAAACTATCAGAACAATTAAAACCCTGCAGCATCTTTAGGCTCAAACACACGTGGTGATTGTTGGAAGGCTTTATCATGTGTGTTTGGGGTGTACAGAACTGGTTCAGATTGAACCTTGTTTGATTTGAACCAGCCCGTTTTGACTGGTTCAAATTTGAGCCAGACAAGCCTCCCAAAAGAGAGGGCCAGTCTGAGTTTGGACCAGACCAGACCTGGTTAGGATCAAACCAGTTTGGCCCAGTTTGGCCAGTTCAATTGCCTTGAATTCAGTAGAGATTCCCCTTTACAAGCAAAGGGGGATTGCCTATCTTAAAAAAAGGTTTGGGGTGGGCAAGAGGACACCTTCCCCACTGCCACAGTGGTGGCTATGGCGATTGCTTTCTGGCAAGGGTGACTCTATGGTGGTGGTGGCCCCTCTTGGCCCTGCTGGTTCTCCCACACACACAAACTGTGGGCTGTCCTCCAGCCTGTGGTGCAGGGAGGAAGTGCCTGTGGAGCCGAGAGGGGTTGCTGCCAAAGAGCCACTGACACCGCTGGGGAGCTACCACCACAGCCGCCACCATGTCAGTGGGTAAGGTGCCCTCAGACGGCCACCCCCTGAGCCGCTTTTAAAATAGGAAATAACCCTTTGCTTGTAAAGGGAAAAACTTACCAGATTCCCCTTTACAAGCAAAGTACTCAAACATGGTTGAACCAGGTCGAACCAGTTCAACAGCATGAACTGAACCACAGCTGGTTCTAATGAACTGGTTCACAAACCAGGCTGTTCCATGCACACCACTGTGTGTAGTTGGGTGGTTCAAATTCGAACTGAACTGCCTGTGCCAGTTCCGTGCACACTCCTAATGTGTGCAGTCACTACACATTCACTGTAAATGCCAAACCTCAGCCTTCTAACAAAAGTATCCCTTTTGTTGTCTACTCACCCTTCCAGATTAATACACAAGCCTCAGATCAAGGTTGTAGGATGTTGCTGTCTGGACAACAGTCAACGCCAGCTTTTTTGCTAAGCTAACAGAGGATCGGGTCTCACAATCCGTGAGACCCGGTTTGGGGCGGTGAGCGGGAAGAGCGGGCTAAGTCCGCTCTCCCCACTCACGAGCGGGGAGGGCTCCCTCCTGGATCGGCTGCCCACACAATTGCCGGCTCCGAGATGAAGCCGGCGGGGGCTGCGGAGCTTGGGAGCCATGCGGCCCCCGGAAGCCCCAGTCTGCCCTGTGTGAGCCTACAGGGCATATTGGGGAGACCCCCGGAGCTGGGAAGCGGCTTTTTGCTCGCGCTCGCTCCGCAAACCTGGTTTTGGGGCAGGAGTTCTTGAGTGTGTTACCTGCTCCAGAACCACCGGGCTTGCAGCCGAGCCCAGTGGTTCTGTCGATTGGCAAAAATCGGGCTAACGGAGGCTAGCCCGGTTTTTGCTGATCGTCAGAATAGCCCCAGAGTATGATTTTATGATATTCCAAATTGTGCAGCCCCAAAAATACTTGTTTTCTCATAAATAAGCCACAGTGGGACTTACTCCAAGGTAAGTGTGCTTAGAACAGCAAACTGTATTTTTTTTCTCCTATGAAAGAAATGCTATGAAAACTCACAAGGTTTATAAACTTGGACTGGATAAAAGGCAAATCAGTAAAATAGGTTGTGTCACCTCCCACTCAAAGTTTAATGAGGCCACCTCGCACCCTCTGCTCCTCTAACTGAATCCTAAAAGGGAAGGCTATCCTACTGCTGCCTTTGCTCCTGCTACCTCCATACCATGAAGTTAATTTACTACATGTTTAAAAGTAACTGTGTGATTAGGTGACATTTGGATTTTCCACCCCCATATGTTCATGCAAGGACATCTGGGGACAGGGACGATGTGCTAGGTGAGCAGGGAGGGATGGTTGTTCCTTTCCATGTGACGGGCCAGTCTGGGGGAAATATATTGTTCAATTCAGCCTAGTCTATCCTGCTGAGAATATTTTTGGTCTAATTTAATAGGTGGAAGATATAAGTAGTTATATTGCAGAATGTACAGGCAGAAGGATATAATATTCATATATAGCATATATAGATTGCACAGGACTGTATTCCATTTTTAGTAACTTGAATTTATGAATTTTTAAAAAAAATTCATGTCACACTTACTGAATCTTCCTTGCTGTTATCTGGTAGCTGTGCTGCACACAGCTTGGCTTGTTGACGTATATGCATCAGGCAGATTCAACATTACATGGGTCTAGGGTTCTGTGCAGGGCTGTCCCTAGGGTACAGCAAATCTGGTGAGCAAAAGGTTCCATTGCCCCTTTTAGAAGGGCAGTTAAAACATTTATGGCCTTTGCAGGTCACAAGAGCAAAGGTTCTTACCCTGATGCAGGTGTAAGTCAGAGGGGTGTGCCTAGGGAAACATTGGCCCAAGACTCATCCCCTATGTATCCAGTTAAAAAGCTTTCAGACTTCCTTCTGGCACCTTGGAGAGCCACTGCCAATCAAAGTAGACAGCATTGGAGTAGACAGACCAGTGGTCTGAATCAGACCATTATTCCCAATGGCAGAAGCAGTGCAGCAGTGATGACATAACAGCTTGTTAAGACATGGAGCAGCCCCCACCTTGAGAAGCTTCATGGATGGGCTCTTGGCTGGTGTGGAAGCAGCAAGCCCTCTTAGTTTGCTGAGGAATGTGTCAGATAGATATAGATATAGATATAGATATAGATATAGATATAGATATAGATATAGATATATTAAACAACTTTAGATCAGATTCTTTAAGTATGTCAAAACCTAAACATATTTTTGCTCTAGATTGTAATCTGTTGCTTCCCCACTCCCCCCCCAAAAAAAATATCAGTCTCAGATATCACCAGAATAGATTGCCAGTGATCAGTCTTCCAGGAATCTTTAGACAGAACATGGATTCCATCTCAGATAGAGCTAGGTTGAAGAAACTTACCTGTGAAGAGGAAAGGATCTTATTCATTCCAGATATCTGAAAATAAAAGGCATTATATGTAGCTGTCACGTTAGTAGTTGGTTCAGTGTCTGCAGAGAATTGAACTCCAGAGGCTGAAGTCCTGATGGCTTCATTAAAATGTTCATGTCCTCTGGGCCCAATCACCTGCAGACTTGCTGCGTACAAAATATTTGTGGTTGCTTTGTATTTGTCTGCCCATTGTCTCAACTAGTTTGCATTGAGATGTATCATACAAATAACAAAGGTTCTATACAAATATGATGAATACAATAAATATTTGTATACTGCTTTTCAACAAAAGTTCCCAAACCAGTTTAAATAAATATAAATATAAATAAATAAAATAAAATGGCTCCCTGTCCCCAAAGGGCTCACAATCTAAAAAGAAACATAAGGTAAACAGCAGCAACAGCCACTAGAGGGATGATGTTCTGGGGATGGATAGGGCCAGTTGCTCTCTCCCTGAAAATAAAGCCATTTTAAAAGGTGCCTCTTTGCTCAGTCAGCAGGGGTCTATAGATCTATTAAAACATCTGGTGCTTACCATACCTTTTGTTCTTTTCCTAATCTCTCAGAGGAGAGCAGGTCTTGTGGTAGCAAGCATGATTTGTCCCCTTAGCTAAGCAGGGTCTGCCTTGGTTGCATATGAATGGGAAACTAGAAGTGTGAGCACTGTAAGATATCCCCCTCAGGGGATGGAGCCGCTCTGGGAAGAGCAGAAGGTTCCAAGTTCCCTCCCTGGCTTCTCCAAGATAGGGCTGAGACAGATTCCTGCCTGCAACCTTGGAGAAGCCGTTGCCAGTCTGTGAAGAAAATACTGAGCTAGATGAACCAATGGTCTGACTCAGTATATGGCAGCTTCCTATGTTCCTATGTTCCTAAAAGAAATAAAAGATAAAGCGGATGATTAATCCTGGGGAAGGGCAAAGACAAGCACAAAGGCAAGGGAAGGATGTCAACAAAGCTTTCAACAGGGGCGTGGTGGGGGGGGGAATCTTCTTCTCAAGCCTTCCCAGATAATCAACTCTCACTCAGCGCCTAGCTTTTATTCTTCTTATACTAGCAGAGCCTTATTCAGTGTAGTGGTGCAATACCGCATCATCACTGAGGGATAGCTGTGCTGTAAGAGAAATAACTGTACAACAGGAGTGATGAACTTTTTACTGGGTCTATAGTTCAGTGGAACAGCACATGTTTTACATATAGAAGGTCCGAGGTTCAATGCCATCTGTCTCTGAGTAGGGCAGGAAAGACTCCTGCCCGAAATCCTGGTGAGCTGCCAGCAGTTAGTGTAGAAAATATTGAGATAGGTGCATCAAGGGTCTAACCTTGATGTACCTAACAGCCCTCAGCCATTTTGGAAGGGCGGTATACAAATCAAATAAATAAATAAAATAATAAAAATAAATAAATAACCTGGTGTATGGTAGCCCCACATGTGTTCCTGTTCTGGGGGTGGGCACAGTCACTAATAACTTGATCTGACTAAAGTTAAGCACTCTCATAAGCCGCATTCAGACATCGCAGGAACTGGCTTAGAACTGCAGTTTGCAGTTAACATTCTAAACTGGGAATTCCGTCACAGATAATCCTCCACCCCCAGTTTGGGAAACTCCAGAGGCAGGTTAGAATTTCCCCTCCCACTTTCTGGTCCTCCGAGCTTGGTTCTGCCCACTTGTACAGGCATGCTGGTGCCAGGCTGTGGGCATGACTTCACAGCTCCAGGAAATCGCTTGGGGGGGGGGTGGCGAGGTGGTTCTACAGCTCCAGCACAGCCTTACCACTGCCGTTGCTGCAAGGATTAGACTTCAAGAAGTGCTCCCTGTAGTGCTGCTTGCGCTTTAATTAGAAGAGTAGCAGGGCCTGGTGTGCCTGTTGGTAGGCAGAGGAAGTAGGGAGTGTGCAGGGAGGGGAGGGGTATTCCATCAGGGAACACACCATGGAGTGCTGGGTAAGGCCTAGAGCATAACTGCTGTTGACGCTGCTCCAAGCTGGCCTCTCACTGGTCGCATAACCTGTAACCACAGTTATAGCAGCGGATGCATGCAGGCAACACAACAGCCCCTTCTAACAGAAGTTTAGAGCAGTGAAAATGAGGAGTAATCTCAGCTCCAAATTCCAGTTTGGTAAGTAAAATGAACCCTGTGGTTTGGTTGTGAGGCCATGGTTGCATGCATTCAGACATCGCACGAAACTGGAGTTACAGGTTTGCCAGTAACCTGTAACTCCAGTTTTGTGCAATGTCTGAATGCAGCCATGGTGATGCTGGCTGACATTCTCCACAGCACTCCAGCAGTAGAAGGGTGCACAAGGAGCCTTCAGCATCCCTATGCTGAAGGCTTCTTGTGAAGTATAGCAGGTGCACAAAGAAATGGAGAAGTGATTTCCCCATCTCTCCCCTCCCTTGAAAAGGCTTTTCCACTTGTATAAATCTGATCCTGTGGGTTGCTCAGACCTTGGAAACATATTTATACAAGTGTAAAGAGTTTTTGAAGGGAGAGGAGAGAGGCAAAAATTGCACCCCCCCGGCTCGCTAAACAGGAAGCCTTCAGCACAGTGATAACAAAGTCTCCTTGCAACCCTTATCCCTCCATCTGTTGCTGGAGTGCCACCGAGAGTGTCAGCCATTAATTTCAATTACACACTTAAGCACTTTGTGATAGGGGTGTGCACAACCGGTTCATCCCAAACTGGTTCTCCTTGAACAAGGATCAGGAGAACCAGTTTGGAACAAACAGGGACAGTGGGCAGGGGTGGTAAGAGGGGAAAGAAGGCGGCTTACCCTGCTCAGCTGGCGCAGTTGGCACCACTCACCACTGCTCACTCTCCCAGTGTGGCAAGCGCACTCCCCGCTCCTTTGCCAAGCTGCTCAGTTCATGAAAATGGCCGCCATGTATGTGCCGAGGCCAGAACCAAACCACCACCGAGCTGGTGGCTCAGTAAAGGCGTGGGGAGCATTCTTGGCATGCCAGGAGGGTGAGTGGCAGCAAGAAATCACTATCTAAAGAAGATTTATATATCTATATCTATATCTATATCTATATCTATATCTATATCTATATCTACTGTATATATTGGAAAGTTCACAAAAAGACTCAGGCATGCAGGAGGACAGTTGCTGCTTATCAACCGTGATGCCAAGGGTATTATGTAATATATTCTAGCACCTGGTTTCAACCAGGGCAACTATGGGCTCTGCCTCACATTACTTTCACAGTATGGGAAGTGTTGAAACACAACTTTTTCTGCAAAGGTAATATCAGAAGACCTGGGTCACATCTGAGGGGCATGTTCTGCAAAAATTTCCCTACACAACTGTCCCATCCAGAAACTGAGGTAAGGATGGTATGGGGAATAGCTGAAGCGTGGGTTATACCTTTCCTGCCCAGCATTTCTGTTCTTATTATACTGTGAACAAAACTAAAGAACAGGCCCAGGATGAGTCCTTGCTGCTAGATCACATTCTACAATCAAAAGTCATGATTTAATCTTTCTTCTAACACATGGAGAGAATACTATTTTGAAGATACATTAATAATCTGACAAACAGTTGGAAACATGCTCTGAAAAGTGTAGCAGGGTGCTTTCCAGATTGCACACTATCACAGTGTCGCAACTGGTCCCTTGAGTGTGCTTCCAGATTCCCTGTATTTTGACATTGCAGCCCCTGTGTTGTAAGGAAGATGCCTTTCATATTTCTGACGCCTTCTTTCAGATCTTATTGCTGTGTCACAGCCCTATAACATTGCATCTGCATTGAGGAGGAGGAGGAGGAGGAGGAGGAGGAGGAGGAGGAGAAGAAGAAGAAGAAGAAGAAGAAGAAGAAGAAGAAGAAGAAGAAGAAGAAGAAGAAGAAGAAGAAGAAGAAGAAGAAGAAGAAGAAGTTGTATTTGCCCCTTGTAGGAGGCTTACCCCCTTACAATGGATCTATAATGTGGTTTGAATTCGGCACCACAAAACGTTGCAGTTTACACCACTTTTTGTGGTGTAAGGCTCACAATCTGGAAAGCCCCCAGGATTTTTTTCACTGCCATATATCTATGGAGTAGCTCACATGAGCAGCAGAGAAAGCATTGAAAAAAAGCTGAATCAAAGTAGAACTTCCTCCCTTTTGCAGAAAATGCTTTCCAGATTAGGGTGAATGGACCTCTACAGGGCGTTTTCCAAGTTACACGCTGCAACGTCATCGTAACATATCCACTAAGTGCCCCTCCATATTGCCTGTGTTTCCACTTTGGTATCGCTGCATTGTCAGCAGGGTGCATTCACATTTCCCATGCCTTGATTCAAATTTTAATGATGCATTTTTGCCCTATGATGTTGTAAATGTGCTGCAGGAAAGTAACTATGTTTTCTGTTGTAGGGAGCCTTTCCCTGTATTTTATGCATTGTAGTGTTTTGCAGTTGTGGCAAACACAGACCTCCCATCATCTTGAAGCAAGAGTTCACCAATTTCCTAATCTTATCTGGCACAGGAGATAGGGCCACTTTGCATCACACCTCCCAGTGGGGAGGAAATTAGCATACTTGTTGAACAACGGACAGGTGTGAGACCCACAGTCACCGGAACCAGATCACCCCCTCCATTATGGCTTTAAAGTCACTTACTTAAAAGGAAGCCCAGTAAACTGAAACATGATTCATTTACTTCTGTGCAATCCCACAGCCCTCATTGGTGGAGTGCTCACCTCCACCTCCTCCCTCCTATGCATGTATGTATGTATGTATGTATCTATCTGGAGGTGCACTGCCGCCATCCTTCCTCCTCAGAAGGCCAGGCATGAGGGAAGCAGCAAGGGCAACGGCAGAGAGGAGAAAGGCGCCCCACCACCATTGCAAGGCTCCCCAGGCCTAGTGAGGCTCTGCCTGGGGCCCTGACTGAGAAGGAGTGGCAGAGGCTGCTGCTGTTGCTATGGCTGCCCCCAGCAGTCCCGGAGGAGGAGCTGAAGGGCCTGTGGCCACCACCACCATAGAAGAGAGCTCCCACCCTAGTGCACCAGTTCCTCTCTTCCCCGCTTCCAGGCTCGCCACAGGATTCCCGTTCGCTCTCCCATTTAAAAAACATTTTTTTAAAAAATCATGTCACACGCACTCCACAACACATTTAGCAAAATGGAGCAGGAGGAGGGGCAGATAAATGTTTTTTCAGTGAGAATATGGGCGCTCCTGCCTGGAAAATACATTTCAGTGGATGGAAACTATGAATGGCCACCAGCTTACAACAAAGCATTAAACAACCCTTTACTCTTGTTTTGAAACGGTTGCACTATTCCGTCACAGTTTACAATGCATTAACCATTGCAAATCTCGTCGTCCAGTAGATCTTCCAGTTGCTCTAGTGTACTGGTGTACTTGCACAAGAACAGCCTCAAAAAATTATATGTATTATACAGTATATAATCCCTTAGCCCAGTTTTGCATTGCTGAACTTCTTAAACATTTAGAGTTGGAAATAGATAATACATATCATTCTACAATACACCACACCAAGAACCATTAGCATTTCTTCTTCTAATGAGGAAAAAGAGCTTGATGAATTACCCGACTGTATGTGCTTGCAGTATAATTTTGGATATAAGCTTCCATAATATTATTGTTGTTTCTCAACACTGCAAAGGCATATGATAATATAAAATGCTATCCTTATATGAGCTAGTGGAAGTGTTTAATTTGGGACAGCAGTTTTAAAACTAGATAGAAGTGGTAGATGCTTAACCTGAAGCAAGACTTATGGTAAACAGAAACTTTCCCAAGTCTTTCCCCCTCATATAAACCGGCTTCTACCTTGAGATGGAGCAGCGCTCCATCTAGAATCCTGTGTGGGGCTCCGGGGCGCCTGGCATCCCTGCGGGGTGGCAGAATGGCACTGACCTCTGTGCATGCCCAGACCCTCTGCACACAGGCGGCGGCCCACACAGGATTCCGGGTGGAGTGCCGGTGCTCAAGGCAGCTTGTGGGTGCAGCGCTAATGCCGGCTAGCACCAGTTGATTTATTTTTAAAGGTGCCTCTCCCCACCCGCCCCCCAGCGCTGCCCTCACCGGCCGCTACTGGCCATTAGGTTTAGGAAGGAAGGAAGTTAAAATAAGTCATACAAGTTGAATAAAGGGAAGGAAGCTGATCATTAAATACACAAACTAAGCTTTAACACAGATGATATAACACTAGACAAATCGTACACTATTCATTGTCATCCTTTATAAATAACTGGAGTAGCAAGAAACCTGAGGCACTGTATGTGTTATGTTGATTTAGAACTCTATTACATGGTTTATTTCAACCACACACTATATTTTTTTCCTTTTAGAAAAAGTTCAAAGAAATATTTTAAAAATATGAAAGAGACATAATTTGAGTTAAATTAAAATAAACAATAATCACTTCATATGATTCAAATAAATGCTCAGCTTTATTGGCAAACCCTCCACCTGGACCCATCTGACTCAAGAGATTTTTTTTTCCCCTGGTTCAATTTCTTACATTAGAAAGCAACAGAATAATCAGGAGAACATATTCCCAAGTGCTGAACCAGCTCCTGTAATAATAACCATAATAAAAATTGAACACTTCTCTAAGAAGCAGAACTGCTTCCCTATAATTAGAGGTAAGTTTCTCAGTGACAGCATCTATCTATCTGTATATGTATGCATTTATCCCATTCTGTTCCTCTCTCACCTCAGTTTCTGTGCGCATTTAAAAATATATTATTGGCAAATTGGAGAAGGATTGCTCTTAAAGACTGATAAAGAAAGGGAAACAGTATCAGAAGTGGATGAAAGAACTAGATAGGTCTTTCAAATGGTGGTGAAAGACATATTTATAACTTTAAATTAAAAAAAAATACTTTTGAAAGAAGTGGGAGAACAATTATTGATTTCATCCATTGAGGACAGGAAGAAATTGCTTTATATTAAGAGATGGTGCATTTAGATTAGGGTCAGTGGGGAGGGGGACCCTAACTTAATCTGGATCACATTCTGTTGCCACTCCCATACATTCCAGTGGGGCATACACAGACCTTCATGATGTGTTTGTGTACTATAAAATCATTTCATGAATAGAATGCGTTGTTCGGGGAGAATGTAGGGAGCCATTCCAAGAGTCCTCAAAGAGCTCAAAAGTGAAATTGCTGACCTCCTTGCTAAAAAATATAACTTATCCCTGCAATCAGGCTCTGTACTGGAGGACTGGAAAGTAGCAAATGTAACATTGATTTTCAAAAAGGGATCCAGGGGCAATCCGGGAAATTACAGGCCAGTTAGCTTAATATCTGTTCCAGGCAAATTGATGGAAAGCATCCTCAAGGATAAAATTGTAAAGCGCATAGAAGATCAGGCCCTGCTGGGGAGAGAACCAGCATGGCTTCTGCAATGGTAAATCTTACCTGACAAACCTTTTGGAGTTCTTTGAGAGTGTCAACAAGTGTGTGGATCAAGATGATCCAGCTGACATAGTGTACCTGGACTTCCAAAAAGCTTTTGACGGAGTTCCTCATCAAAGACTCCTGAGAAAACTTAGCAGTCATGGGATAAGAGGACAAGTACATGTGTGGATTGCTAACTGGTTGAAGGACAGGAAACAGAGGGTAGGGATAAATGGAGAGTTTTCACAATGAAGGGAAGTAAGAAATGGGGTCCTCCAGGGATCTGTATTGGGACCAGTGCTTTTAAATTCATTCATAAATGATCTAGAAGTAGGGGTAAGCAGTGAGGTGGCCAAATTTGCAGATGATACCAAACTCTTTCGGGTAGTGAAATACAAAATGGATTGTGAGGAGCCCCAAAAGGAACTCTCAAAACTGGGTGAGTGGGCGACAAAATGGCAAATGTGGTTCAATGTTGACAAGTGTAAAGTGATGCACATTGGGACGAAAAACCCCAACTTCAAGTATAAACTGATGAGATCTGAGCTGTCGGTAGCTGACAAGGAGAGGGATCTTGGGGTCGTGGTGGACAGCTCATTGAAAGTGTTGACTCAATGTGCAGCAGCTGTGGAAAAAGTCCAATTCCATGATAGGGATCATTAGAAAGGAGATTGTAAATAAAATTGCTAATATTATAATGCCCTTATACAAAACTATGGTGCAGCCACACCTGGAGTACTGCATACAATTCTGGTCACCACATCTAAAAAGGGATATTGTAGAACTGGAAAAGGTGCAGAAGAGGGGAACCAAGATTATCAGGGGCCTAGAATACCTTTCTTTCTTATGAGCGAAGACTACAACACCTGGGGCTATTTAGCGCAGAAAAAAGAAGACTGTGGGGAGACATGATAGAGGTCTATAAAATCATTCATGGTGTGGAGAAAGTGGATAGAGCAAAATTCTTCTCCCACTCACATAACACTAGAACCAGGGGTCATGCCATGAAATTGATTTCCAGGAAATTTAGGACCAGCAAACGGAGGTACTTTTTCACACAACACATAATCAACTTGTGGAATTCTCTGCCACAAGATGTGACAGCCAATGACCTGGATGGCTTTAAGAGGGGTTTGGATAACTTCATGGAGGAGAGGTCTATCAATGGCTACTACCTGGAGAGCTATAGGCCACCTCCAGCCTCAAAGGCAGGATGCCTCTGAGTACCAGTTACAGGGGAGTAACAGCAAGAGGGAGGGCATGCCCTCAACTCCTGCCTGTAGGTTTCCAGTGGCATCTGGTGGGCCACTGTGTGAAACAGGATGCTGGAGTAGATGGGCCTTGGGCCTGATCAGGCAGGCCTGTTCTTATGTTCTTATCCTTGACCATGGATTTATGCTCCACACCTTGACAATACCCTGCTTTAGTCCCATGCCATCTGTTTATATGGAAATGTTTTTCTCGCTTTCATTATATAATGCCCTGCTAACCCCTGCTAACTTGGCAAAGAGGCACCTTTTGACATGGTGATTCTCTTTATTTAGTAGGGGGAGAGTAACTGGCCCTATCCACCCCCAGCACAGTACCTCCAATGACTGTTGCTGGTGTCTATCTTATGTTTCTTTTTAGTTTGTGAGCCCTTTGGGGACAGGGATCAGTCTTATTTATTTATTATTTCTCTGTGTAAACTGCCCTGAGCCATTTTTGGAAGGGCAGTATAGAAATTGAATTAATAATAAATAAATAAATACATACATACATACATACATACATACATACATACATAAATCCTAAGAAAAGGGAGATAAACATATCTAGGCTACAGCCTTTCAATTTGTTTTTCAGTACTCAAATTCAGTCTCAGAATACGTGATATGAAGTAGTGGCACATTTGCAGTTGTTCCCATGCACTTGCCTAAGACTGAAGCAGGGATAGGAGTGGCAGCTTTATGGAGGCATGAAAAGGATTGAGTAGAGCTGGCACATTTTCCATATTTTTACTGAAGGTTAACTGCCTTTTCATTCTGGAAAATCTGTTCTTCCTTCCATAATTATATCTATCAGACTACCTATTTTATTCACTTTTGTCTTTAATTTTAAAACCCTAAAATTAAGCATCAGATGACATTCTGGGTCACTTAAGATATAAGGGATAACTCTTGTTACATTTTATGATTCTTACACCTTTATCTTATTTTATTATTAGGTCAGTTAATTTGTGTTTACAACATGAATAAAAGAAACAACTCAGTGACTGAATTTATCTTCCTGGGACTTTCCATTTTTGAAAACAGGACAAGTTTACTTTTACAGATATTGTTCCTTCTGTATGGTACGATCCTGGCCTTCAACATCACCATCTTGTCAGTCATACTGCTTGACCAGACTCTGCATAGTCCTATGTACTTCTTACTCTTTGCATTTTCTGTCTCAGAAACTTGCACTACATTTGTTACCATCCCCAAGCTGCTGGCATCCCTGTTAACAGGCAATCATTCCATTTCCTTTGTTGAATGTGCTGTACAGATGTTTTGCTTCTTTGGCTTGGGGGCAAACAACTGTTTCCTGCTAGTCGCTATGGCTTATGATCGATATTTGGCAATATGCTGCCCACTTCACTACCAGGTGCTGATGAACAAAAGGGTTTGTACCAGACTGGCAGCTGCATTGTGCGTGATTGGATTTCTTGTGTCACTGAGTATTGATGCTCTTATCTTCAGGTTGCCTTTCTGTGGGCCCAATGGAATCAGACATTTCTTCTGTGATCTCTCTCCTGTTCTGAGACTGGCTTGTACAGACACCCACCTGACTAATATTTGGATTATTCTTTTGTGTTCCATTGTTTTGCTGGGCACAGTCATACTGATTTTCATCTCATATATCTACATCCTCTCTGCTATCCTAAAGATCAACTCCAGCATGGGAAGGCAAAAGGCCTTCTCTACCTGTGCTTCCCACATCATTGTAGTGATAACACACTTTGGGTGCGCTGCCTTTGTGTATTTGAGACCTAAATCTGCCTCTTCTCTAGATCAAGATACACTAATCTCAGTAGTTTATGTCTTTCTAACCCCTCTGCTAAACCCTATGATTTATACTTTACGAAACAAGGAAGTTAAATTAGCCATCAAAAAACTACTAAGAAATTCATTCTGTTATCAGAAATTCGGGGGGAGGCATTGTGGCCTTTGTTAAAGCTCTGGCATAAAGATCCGCCAGACCATAATGATTTCAGAAAAGGGTAATGGACAGAAAGATTGGTATTTTACAGGAATTAAGGGTCAACTCTAATTTTAAGAAACACAAATCTTTGTGGACAATATAATTGACCAGCCCATCTTTTCAGTGTTTGGAGCACTGACTAGCAATAAATGAATCAGAACTCTGTGAATCAGTGTACAAGCATGTACAATGTAAGAGTTGTTATTATCTAGACTAATCTAGACTATTAGACTAATAGTCTCCAGTGCTGAAACCTACCTTTTGCTCTAACCTTCAGCCTGGAGGCCACTTTTATACCTTTTACCATATTTCTCTTTCTCCCTGAAGGTGCTAAAGATTTCTAGCAAATTCTTCTCTTCTTCTTTGGTCATATAGATATTTTCTAGTTCTTCAAATTCTTTATGGGGGAAGTCAATGCCATGACAATTAAATAGGTTTCAACTTAAAGGGATATACTTGAATAAAATTATATAATTGTTGCATTCCATCTAGTAATCTTTCATATTTTATTATTTTAGACGTTTGTCCTAGGGGAAAACCTGTAGAGAATGCAGAGGGTAGAGGCAGAAAGGGAAGGGAGGGAAAGAGGAAATGGAGTTGTGTTTGAATAAAGTCTTAGCACAAGACTACTTTGTGTTTACAAGGGAAGCTTCTATATAACATCTGGTGGTGAGATTTTGAACCAGCTAAGCGTGTGAACCTGCAAAGCTTGTGAATATCCCTGCATCTTCATTTCTGTTCATTCCTGGACTGCTTTCTACTACCACGGCTGCTGGTTGTTTCTCCACTTTCCTGACCTGCACAACCCCTGAAGGTACTTTCCCCTTCTCTATCATGATTTCTGTTGTTCACTGGATGCCCACTGCAGCATGACTCAGATCCCACCACCACGCTTTTTCTTGTCCATCTCAGGAAAAGCTACTCTTCCATGGAAACAATGGAGGCCCTATTTCTTCAATTACCTCCTCACTATACCAACCCGATTTTACTCCAGCAAAGCACAAGGTTATATTGATTCACTGCCTGGGCCCTGAAGGCCAAATCATATATACTTGTTTGCCCTTTCCAACCAACTGGGAAGGGGATGCCAATTCTTATAAAGCTGCTCTTCAAGCCTTAGATCATCATTTCAAACCTACTTTGAATGTGATTGCTGAATGTTACAAATTTTTATTTTAGATCCTAACTGCCTGGTAAATCTTTCATCAATATGTCACAGTGTTGTATGCCTTGAGTTTGCCAACTTTACTGATGAAATGATCAGAGATGAGATTGTTATGAAAACAAACTGTACCAAACTGCATGCAAAGCTGCTACTGAAAGGAAAACCTTCCTTGGATAAAGTTATAGAGATGGCCAGGAGGGTGGAATATAGTCTTCTCTGTGACAAATAGCTCTCTTTGGTGCCCCAAAACCAACCTCCTGAAATCTGCACTTGTTCAGTCTAAATACTTCAAATCCCAATCTTCTCTTATGGCACTGCCCCAAAAAGTGGCAGCACAAAAGAAAAAGCTTCCAGTGCTACCAATGTGGAGACTCTGCCCACAAAGCTGATTTTGCTCACTGTCCTGCATGGAAGATACAGTAACTTGCAACAGGTGCAAGAAAAAGGGACACTTTGCTAAGGTTTGCAAGTCTGCTGTCCTCTCCATTCACTGCTTACCTCCATTCACTGAGGTTTCACAAAATCAAAAACTGTGTTCTTCCCAGGTTTGGGAGCTGTGTGTGCTCCCAATTTTTGGTTGTGTGGAAGAAAGGTAAGAGGAAATCCTGGGTAGAAGTGATTGTGCAAGGTTTGAGGAAAAATTACCCAGGTTTTCCTCCTATTGTGCTTCCACACAATCACTTCTACCCAAGTTTTCCTAATACTTTGCTTCCAAAAATTGGGAGCACACACAGCTCCCAAACGTGGGTAGAACACAATTTTTCAAAATATATGATAGGGATGAGGCAGATGAGCCACTTCCTGACAGCATTTTAAGTGAGACAGACACAGAGCCTGTCTCCACATTGTCAAGTAAAACTTAATGGCCATGGAGTCTGGATGATGGCTGATTCTGGCTCTCTGTACACTATCATTTCACATCTACTTTACAAGAAATTCCTTACTACATCAGATCTGCACCTGCAGCCTTCAGACGTCCTTGCATGGGGATATGGAGGTTTCCCTATTGCTATAAATGGATACTTCACTGCTGTCCTAGAATACAAAGGTCAGAGTGCAGAAGGGAAAGTGTACATGTCACAAAAGGAGTCTCAATATTGGGCTGGAAACATCAGAAAGATATGCAGATAGTGTTAGACCCAAATAGCATGGCACTTGTATTACAGATGATGAAGTATTCATATGCTGATAGATTGCTGACTTTTTTTACATTGTTGCTGATACTCTGGCACTGTCATACATTAAAAACATAAAATTCAGATGAAGGCAAATGTAGTACTGTACAACACAAAGTGAGGAACGTACCTATAGCATTGCACCAACCACTTAAAGAGAAGCTTTTAAGACTACAGCATCCTAACATAGTAGAACCTGTTGATTCATCAGGATTGGTCTTTCCCTATATTGTTCCTGTATGGAAATAAAATGGTACACATCAGATGTGTGTAGATTTAAGAGATGTGTGTAAATTTAAAGGTTCTGTTTTTGTCATTAAAAATACAATAAAATCTGTTTTTGTTTTTTGTTTTTTAAAAAAATGGCCCAGCCTCAATTTAATTTAAATATAAAGTTTGCAATAGGTTAACACTTCTCTTAATGCTGTAGATTTCATGTTGGAATGTATGTTTCATTCTGCATGGGGAGGGAGGAACAAATATTGGGTGTGGGGTGTGCACCAGCTTGCTTCACCCATAGGGAACAATGGGGACTTGGGAAAAACCCCATTATCAACCATGGGTAGCTGCCAGGGATGCCACAGTGGATTGGGTGGTGGGGCACCATGGGTGCTATTCACCACCTAACCCACATAGCAATTGGTCACTTTGTTGATTTTTGGTGATTTTAAAAAAATTCTGGGTCATTCCAGGTAAGTGACTTGGAATGACAGTCTAGGGCAGGCCTGCTCAACTTAGCCCCCCCCCCCCGGCTGCTTTTGGACTACAACTCCCATAATCCCCTACCACAGTAGCCAATAGCCTGGGATTATGGGAGTTGTAAGCCAACATCTGCAGGAGGGTCAACGTTGAGCAGGGTAGGCCAATGGTTCCCAGATATCATGGGCCTGACATGGCAGCTACTGACAATGCTTTGGGGTGCAGAGATGAAGGTCCTGTTCCTCTATTTGGCCGTGAGAGGAGAGGTACTGAAAACTGCCGTGTGTGGCTTCTTCCAGACACCCCATTGTAGACATCCATGAAATGCCCCATGGAGCCTGCAATGGTTAGCAGGGTCATGCTGTCTCAGTGCTTTTGCAGGAACCCTGCCATCACTACTGGGGGTTTCCCCCTGGATGATGTCCTCCAGGAAGGGCTCATTCAAGTGCTCTTCACAGAAAATCTCACATCCTGTCAAGGTGCACACCACAAACAGGTTGCAGTGTGTCAAATAGTTCATGTTGGAGGCCAACTTGTAATCCTGCACTGGCATGGCATGGCATGGCATGGCACATGGTAATGTCCTGGCAGCGAAGGATTGGTGTCCTGGCAGTGAAGGATTGATTTCACTGTCAAGGAACTCAAAGGTCTGTCTGGACATTCTGAAGCTGCCCATGAACTGCTGGTCATCCCACTCTGTCACGTCTTCCCTGGATCGCTAGATGTTGTCATCTTGGCAGTGCCCACCTCCTGTCTGCAGACAAATCCTCATGTAGAAGGTGTGCCAGGGAGGGAAAAGCCCTGCATTTCTTTGCACACTGACAACAGCAGCTCACCTCACTAGGTGAAAAGGAAGTGGATTTTCCCCATTAACACTTCCAAGACTTTACAGTGTACCAGTCATCAGATGGGTGCCTCCCTTGTTATGGAGTGTCCTGAGAGTTCCTTGGCTAGCAGATCAAAAGCTGTGGTGTCCCTGCAGAGGACACAAGGACCTGGGGAGTGGGTTTTGCTGAGGTCTGGGGTGGGTGGAGATGTACTGCCTGTTCTCCATGCAGAGCAGAAAGCACAGCAAAGTGGGTCTGGAGCCTGTTTGACTTGTGGGCACACGGTGTGCCCTCCATGGCAGTGCCCTATCCACCTGCCCCTAAACAGTTGTGTGCTTAATGTTCCCATGCTGTCCCTCATACATTAATCAGGGGCAGATGGTGCGCTTTAAGACAGCATTTCTGAAAAGAGAGCCACTGAGACCACAGCATCTTCCTGCGACCACTGTGAGCCACACTCTCCCCTTTAGGTGGGCCCAAATCAAGGAAGCGACCAATGTGAGCCACACTCCTCCCCACATGCCCGGTGATACAGAAGACTTTGGACTTTGGTTGGAAATGCCTAACTAAGCGCCTGTGCAGAGAAAAAGTGGTCTGGTTGACTTAACTAGCTGAGGCCCAGAGGAAATTATAACTGCTGGCTTTGCAAATGGTATCATATTTGAGAAAAACAACTTGCATAAACAGGTTGTGTGGTGATAATATGGCCACACAGGATATGCTGATTTGTGGCAAAATGTGAGGAGACCTGCCAACAGCAAGAGAGTGCATGCCAAACCATAAGAAGGGATCTCCACAAAATGGAGGTGAGAAGTGAAAGTCATTAAGCTGACATGAGAAGTTAAGCTGGCACAGGGAAAGCTACTAGGTGGTGAACAAAATGGACTTGTTGGGTAGGAACGTCCCAGTCCATCTGGATGCCACAACCTAAGGATGGGATGTTCTAGATGACCACAAATTTCACCCAAGATAATTGGGAGAGCCAGAAGAGGCAGAGACCAGGGACCCATTGATTTTTATGAGGTAATCAGGATCTGCACAAACCTATTGCCCATCCCTTTTGAGGTTTATGATTATTTAGCAAAGCACCAAAGAAGCTACCACTCCAGTTACAGAGTGCAGAGTAGGGATGTGCAAACAGATTCGAATCTGAACCAGTTTAAATTTGAACTGATTTGGTTTGAGGGTTCGAACTCGAACCAAACAAGACATTGAATTGGCAATGCCATTCCAAGTTCAGACCAAACAGAGCCTGGTTCTATTTGAACCATTTTGGACTGGTTCAAGCCTTCAAAACTGGGTTGGGTGGTAGGCACCCATGGGTGCCAACTACCACCCAAACCTCAAAGCAATCAGACACTCCTACAATATTTAATGATTTTTTGAATTTTTTAAAAGTATTTTTCTCATAGGGTATAATGGGGACTCAAACTGGCCCATTATTCCCTATGTAAAGCACCTAGGGGCAAAAACCAAGGTTGGGTGGTAGGCCAAAGCAATCGGACCACTGAACGCCAAAGCAATCGGACACTCCTGTGATTATTAATGATTTTCTTAAGATTTTTTTTCAATTTTTGCATTTCTCCCATAGAGAATAACGGGGATTTGAGGATGCCCCATTCTCCACCTTTGAGGGGTGCCAGGGCACCCCACAGTGGGTCTGGGGACATGGCAGGTATGACCTCAACTCCCCACAGGCAGCCTCAAGTTTGTAGGGTTTATTGGGGCTTTTAAAAGTATTTTTTTTAAGAATTTTTCCTTTCATTGCAATGCATAGAGCCTCTCTCCATTCATAAGTAGAACTGTCTGTGACCTTAATTGCTGTGAACTCTAAATCCAGAGTTCACAGCAATGAGGATCACTCTCACTGTTCTACTTCTATGAACCCACCCCAGTTTTTTGCCCCTAGGTACTCCACATAGGGAATAATAGGCTGGTTCAAATCCCCATTATACCCTATTTAGAACCTTTTAGAGTGAATTTGAACCTGTCTGAGCCAGTTTGAAGGTTCTAGAGGCCATTTTAGATCCTATCCTCCATTTTATGTCATTTGTTTTGCTTGATTTTCCTTTGCTGAGCTCATGCTTTCCTGATTGGCCAGATGAGTCTGGCTCTCTGGTAGATTATGGAGTAGTGCTAGACCTTGAGAACTGGCACCCTATTGGCCAGGGGGGAGAGCAAAGGTGGTGGCTCCCAAAGGAGGAAGTTTCAAATCCTATTTAAAAGCCAAGCCTCTGGCCTCACTCTGGTTGCAGTCTTCCTTGGCTTCCTTCTGGCCTGCTGCTTGTGGTGAGAGTCTGCTTTTGAATTTGAATTTGAACCAAATAGGTCAAGCTGGTTTTGTGCACATCCCTAATGCAGAGTTTGTTGCAGCTATTTCACATGAAGAGCACAGTAGGGTCTAAACTAAATTGATCTATTGATGCAGTACATTTGAAATAGGAAAGACTTATCCTATCTATCAGCTATATAATGACTAGGTATTGAGAGAGAGATGTTTCCATCTTCTCTCTAGAAGGAAAGGTAGAGGGCTGACTCACTGAGAAGTCAAATGCAAAAACTGAGTCACAGAGGGTCTCAGGGGTCACAGAGCAGAGGCAAGTAGGGACAGGTAAGGAGACCCTCACTAGCTACTTCTGCTCCCAATGACCCTAGTGGTCATTAGGATAGTTGGTGCAGAAGGTTGAGGCACTAGAACTCCATATCCAACACCCCTACTCATCACCTGTCGCACTGTCTCACTCCCATCTTCTCATGAAGCATCTGGAAACTGTCTCTGGGCAGTGACTTAATCGGTCCATCTGGCACCATATCTTCTGTTGGGCAGTACTCCAGCTGGACCACCCCTTTTTCTTGCATGCCTCAAACATAATGATACGTTATGGGGATGTGCTTAGTTCTAGATTTCATCTTCTCCATCTAGGAGATCTGGATACAACTTTGGTTATCTTCAAATGTTGTTGTGGGCTTTGGTTCCTCAATCCCAAAGTCTGATAGTAGCTGGTGTATCCACACCACTTACTTGCATGCTTCAGCTGCGGAAATATATACTGCTTCTGTCAATGAGAGTGCAACAAGTGACTGCTTGTGGCTAACCCAACTTATGGCTCCATCTCCATATTAGAACAAGTGTCCACTTGCGGTCTGTCCTGTCTTCAGCCCAGTCTCCATCCATGTATCCCACTAGTCTGGGATTGCTGCTTGGTGGAATCTCTAACACGAAGTGTGCAGTACCCTTTAGGTATTTTTCCAATCTTTTGACTGCAATCCAATCATTGTTGGTTGGTGAACACAATTTTCTGCTCAGCATTCCCACCGCTGAAGCAATATCTGGCCTTGTTACTGTAGCTATATACAGGAACTTTCCAATTGTCTTTCAGTATTGATTGTTGGCTGGTAAAGGCTCTCTGTCTCCATCTTGCTTCCAGAAATTTGCATCCATTGGTATACTGACTTCATTGGCATCTGTCACCCCAAGCATTATAGAAGATGCTCTATCTTCTGCTTCTGGTTGAGAAGGAATGTCCCATCCTCTTCTTTCCATTTGGATGCCAAGGTAATAGGAGATGCTTCCAAGTTCCTTCACTTCTATTTCCTTGTTCTGGTGCTGTACAATTTTATGGCTGTCTTGTTTTTTCTAGGAGTGTGCCCGAACCAGTCCGGGGCCATGCAAGAGGCCTCCGGAACGGTTCGGACATCGGCCGGTCCGGCGGTCTGGTGGTGGTGGTGAGTGTGGCTTTAAGGGCAGGGGGTAGTACTTACCCCTCCTGCTGCTCTTCCCCCTCCGGCGCTTGACTTTGCTGCAAAGCTTTTGGGGCAGCAGAGTTCCTCCTTGCCGCCCCTGCCCCCATCGTTGTCTGCATCCTCTGTAACAAGTAGAAGTTGGTGCTACGCATGCGCCTGCTGCGGCGTGCGCCACCGCCGGCGCATTAGACAATGAGGGAGTGAAATGGATTATAAGGAGTATATGGAGGTTGCAGAGAAGCGAAATGAGTTCTTTGCATCCATCTTCACAGCAGAGGATACTGAGCATATACCTCCTTCTAAACCAGGCTTTTCAGGGATGGAGGCTAAAGAACGTGAGTCAGATAGAAGTGACAAGAGATGATGTTCTAAATTTTCTGGAAAAAGTAAGAACTAGAAAATCACCAGGGCCGGATGGCATCCATCCAAGAGTCCTCAAAGACCTCAAATGTGAAATTGTCGACATCCTTGCTAAAATATATAACTTATCCCTGCAATCAGGTTCTGTCCTGGAGGACTGGAAAGTAACAAATGTAACACCATTTTCCAAAAAGGGATCCAGGGGCGATCTGGGAAATTACAGGCTTGTTAGCTTAATGTCCATTCCAGGCAAATGGATGGAAAGCATCCTCAAGGATAAAATTGCAAAGCACATAGAACAACATGCCCTGCTGGGAAAGAACCAGTATGACTTCTACAAACGGAAATCTTTCCTGACAAACCTTTTGGAATTCTTTGAGAGCGTCAACAAGTGTGTGGATCAAGGTGATCCAGCTGACATAGTATACCTGGACTTCCAAAAAGCTTTTGACAGAGTTCCTCATCAAAGACTCCTGAGGAAACTTAGCAGTCATGAGATAAGGGCACAAGTACATGTGTGGATTGCTAACTGATTGAAGGACAGGAAACAGAGGGTAGGTATAAAGGGAGAGTTTTCACAATGGAGAGAAGTAAGAAGTGGGGTCCCCCAGGGATCTGTCCTGGGACCAGTACTTTTTAATGTATTCATAAATGATCTAGAATTAGTGGTAAGCAGCAAGGTGGCCAGATTTGCAGATGATACCAAACTTCACAGTTTTGGCGGCCCGGAGAATGGCCCCCACTCCGGGGTGGCATGACTCACCAGCTCAGAGCTTTGGCAGCTTGGGTTTGGGGGTCAGGCCGCTCTCACCTCTGCAGGGTGAAGCCTCATGATGAGGAGAGGTCAGGACATGGTGCCTGACCGAATCAGTACTCGGCCCTTCGCCTTGATGTAGGATGGCCATCACTGGGGGGGGGGCACCACACGGGAGGAGTACCTGCACTCTGATTAGTTAGGGACCTTGCTGCAAGTTTGTTATCTGCTGTACATTTATAAAGTGGCCCTAATTAACTCCAACTAAGCATGTCATGTCTTCAATGGGGCCTGGGGGTACAATGGTTCTGGCACAGACCCTTCAGTCTGCTTGCTGTGGCAAGCAGCCACGGCTGGCAGACATCAATAAAACGGGGTTAGGAGAGCACTCACTCTCCTAATGTCATTTTTGAGAGTGGCTCCATAGGTGGATTTGCTGCCGCTGTTCCGCCGGGATTGGGCCCGATGCCGGCAGTACACACATGTGTGTAAAACTGGGCTGTGCTTCCTTAGCCCAGTTTTTCATGACCGTGTGCATAGCTTCTATGATTCCCTTAAATAAATTAGTATTTTTATTTATTTTTTATTTATTTAATATATTTCTATACTGCCCAAAACACAAGTTCTCTGGGCGGTTTACAAAACAATAAAAACAGCCAATAAAAGATTAAAACATTTCAACAATTAAAATTAAAAAGTTAAAACTATTAAAACACAATTAAAACAGTATCTAATTAAAAGCCTGGGTGAACAAATGCACCTTGGCTGCCCTTTTAAAAGTTGTAAGATTACAAAATTACAAAAGTTGTAATTATTACTTTTAACTGCTCTGTGTCATGAGTTTTGAATACTGAAACATACAAGGGATTAAATTCTCAAGGGCATATCTAGAGCAACTATGATAAACATCTTGTTGCATCTTTTTTTATGTTCTATACTGCTGTAGACTACATTACCTAAACCAGGTGGGTCTTGGGTTGCACCTGCCTTTCTGGCAGCTTGCAGAAAAGTGAATATTTCTACCATTCTTACTCATCATGGTCCATGAATAGTAATATGCTCTGTGTTTAGTTCCAGGTCTATACTCAAGCAGTGTATATTTTGTAACACTGAAGCAGACACAACAGAGTCTTTTTTTTCCTTTTTTTTAGTGCTTCAGGATAAATCCAGGGAAGTTGTACTCTGCATTTGCTTTTCAACTCCTGTTATCAGAATTTTAAAAATCTAGTAAAATATGTGGGCAGGAAGATATCACTGAAACTGCCCAATCCACCTGGATGCATTTGCAGTTAATGCTGACACTGGCAATGAATCTCTGCTAAACTACCTTCCTCCTTTCAGGTATATTTTCCTCCTTCTTTTCACAGGTTAAAAGCCGTAGACTAAATGGCTGGGGAAAATCACACCCGTGTGACTGAGTTCATATTCTCAGGATTCATAGACTATCCGGAAATGCAAGTTGTCTTTTTTGTCATGTTCCTGGTGATCTACATTGTCACTCTGGGTGCAAATCTAGGGATGATCTTGTTGATCAGGTTGGATCCTCAGCTTCATACCCCAATGTACTTCTTCCTCAGTCATTTGGCTTTCCTGGATGCCAGCTACTCTTCAACTGTTACTCCCAAGGCCATGGTTGACTTTTTAGCTGAGAGGAAAACCATTTCCTTGGCTGGATGTGCTATACAGTTTTACATGTTTGACGGTTTGGTGATGACTGAATTATTCTTATTATCTGTCATGGCATATGATCGCTATGTGGCCATCTGTAACCCATTGCTTTATTCTGTAGTTATGTCTAAGAGGCTGTGTATTGTGCTAGTGGCTGGTGTATATATCTATGGATTTGTGAGCTCCGTGGTTCAAACAGCATTGACCTTCCAGCTCTCCTTCTGTGGATCAAATGTGATCAATCATTTCTACTGCAACGACCCACCACTTCTAGCCCTGTCCTGCTCTGACACCCGGCCTAAAGAAATCCAGCTTTTGGTTTTATCTGGGATCAATTTAACCAGCTCCCTCTTGACAATCATCATCTCCTATGTGTACATTCTGTATGCCATCTTTGGGAAACATTCTGCAGATGGAAGGCACAAAGCCTTCTCAACGTGTGCCTCTCACCTGACAGCTGTTATCATTTTCTATGGTACTCTCTTCTTCATGTACCTGCAACCAAGCTCCACTCATTCTCTGAATTATGACAAAGTGGTCTCTGTTTTCTATGCTGTTGTGATCCCCATGCTGAACCCTCTAATCTACAGCTTGAGGAACACAGAAGTGAAGGGGGCCCTAAAGAAACTGCTGGGGAGAAAGTGGTTTTCACAGTGAAGCTCCTAACCATTCACTTGGCAGTGTTTTGGTACTGCAGTGCTCTTTATAATAGCCATACCAAATACAACCTTTATTCATGTGCCACAGCTAGAAAGACAACCCAAGAGTCAGGTCAAGAACTTCCCTGTGTTCAAAAACACAAAAGATTCCAAGCTCAATTAGGTCATAATAACGGGCTGGTAAGACAACTGTTTCCTCTCTATGCTATCCGGCAGTGTTCTTCATTAATTGTTCACTAGTCCTGTGCAAAGCTTTGGCCAAAGCTGAATACTCTGTTCAGTCCCCCTGACACCACGTGAAGCCAACCGTTCCCACCAAAACTTTGCCCAGTGCTGGTGGGGCTCTTTTAAGTGAAACTGAGCCCTCTTCAGCCTCTGCACCATTTTGGAAAGCATGCATGGAGTGCTGGGAAATGCTTTCCCCACAGAGCTCTTGAGAGGGCTCTGTCTTTCTTAAAAGGCCCAGCACAGAGGAAAACACAGTGCTGTGCAGAGGTCAGCACAGTGTGAAATGGCTCTCTTATTTATTTGTGTGTTTATGGATTGATTGATTGATTGATTGATTGGATTTCTATAGCACCTGATATAGAAATCCCCAGGTGGTGTACAAGTTAAAACATAATATAAAAACATTATAAAACAGTTAAAATTCATAAGACAGATAAAAATCTCAATAAATAAAAACACATTAAAATTTCAATTTCAATTGAAAGCCTAGGAAAACAGGTATGTTTTCAGGGTCCTCCTAGAACCACAGAGAAGGAGATGCTCTTACTTCAGCAGGGAGCACATTCCAAAGTTCCGGGGCAGCCACAGAGAAGTCCCCATCCCAAGTTATCACTAAACGAGTCAGCGTCAACCATAACCGGATCTCTCCAGATGATCTTAAACGGCAACCGGGTACATGACAGAGAAGGTGCTCTCTTAAGTACCCTGGACCCAAGCCATTGAGGGCTTTATATATAATAGCCAGCACTTTGTATTTCATTCTAAAACATATTGACAGCTAGTGCAGTTCTTTCAGAATTGGTGTTATATGGTCCCTTTGGGTAAACCCAGAGACCAGTCTGGCTGCCTAATTCTGGACCAGTTGTAGTTTCTGAACTACATACAAAGGCAGCCCCAAATAGAGTGCATTACAATAGTCAAACCTAGAGGTTACCAGCATATGTACCCCTGTTTTAAAATCATTTGTCTCCAGAAATGGACGTATCCTGCATATCAGCAGAAGCTGATAAAAAGCACTTCTGGCTACTCCCTCAATCTGAGAAACCAGGGAGAGTTTGGGATCCAGGAGCACTCCCAGACTACAGACCTGATCTTTTAGCGGGAGTGTAACCCCATCCAGAACAGGCAGATCTAAACCACCTCTCAGATCCTGACCTCTTACAGACAGTACCTTTGTCTTGTTTGGATTCAACTTCAGTTTGTTATCCCACATCCAGCCCATTATCACCTCCAGGCAGGTATTTAGGGTGGACATGCCATTTCCTGATGAAGTTGATATGGAGAAATAAATCTGGGTGTCATCAGCATATTGATAGCATCCCAGACCAAACCTCCTGATGACTTCTCTCGGTGGTTTCATGTAGATGTTAAAAAGCATTGGAGACAATATGGAGCCTTGTGGAACTCCACATTTTAGCTCTCACTTTGCAGAATAATAGTCTCCATGAAATACCACCTGGAATCTACCAGAGAGGTAGGAATGGAACCACTGTAGAACAGTGCCACCCAATCCCATCTCCTTCAAGTGACCCAGCAGGATCCCATGATCAATGGCACTGAAAGACACTAAGAGATCCAAAAGGATCAGCAGAGTCACACTCCCTCTGTTGATCGCCAATTGGAGATCATCCATCAGGCCAACCAAGGCAGTCTCAACCCCACAGCATCACATTAAAGGTTGGTGTTTGTTTGTTTTGGGGGGTTGTTTTGTTTGTTTTGCCAAAGTGGCCCCTGATTTGAAAAATAGTGAAGATCACTTTGTATATGAATTTGTTTCAAGATGGGTAAATGGAGTCTTGTGTCATAAATGAAACTAAGCAAGGACTTTGTCCTCTGCTTGATTTAGGAAGCATACTGGGAAGTTTAATGAATGGAAATATACAGGGAAGAATTGATGCAGTATTGTCTGCATCAAGAAGTCCTTAAAACAAGTCCAACAACAACATTGCTTTTGAGAGGGTGGGGGGCACTATTGGTGGTTGTACTGGTCTGAGGAATATGGGATGCTGAACCAATGGCAGTCAGTGAGGAGGTACAGTGCATAATAATCAGCTGCTATGATCACAGAGCTATTTAGGGTAAGGAGCATAATGACACTTGGAGGCAGGGGGCAGTGAGACTTAGCAGCAGAAGCCATTTACTAACTACTGTTTTCTGCTTTCAGATGAAGACCTGGCCTTCACGTATAGCAGTGCCAAGTTCTGCGTGGGAGTGTATAAGATCTGCTGGGTCGTGATTGTCAGGCCACACCCTTGCATCAGCTTTGCATAGCTTTAAACTGCTGACTATTTTATCTTTTTAGTGTTCCTATTTAGATGTTTTATTTTTAATATTCTGTTTTAGCCACCGCTTTTTGCATTTTATTTTGCTCACATTTTGATTATAATTTTTTTAAATACAGCTGATTAATAATATCACAGCTACTCCCTTTTCTAAGGGTAGCAGCTTTATAGTAATATTATAGCTTTATAATATTAGAGTAGTAATTTTATAGTAATATATTTTTATGGTTCCATAATTTGTGTTTAGTATTATGAATCATGCCCTACTATTCTATCTTATGCTGGTTGTGGACCGTAATAAAGATGATTGATTGACTGACTCCTGCATCTCATCATCAGCCACCACTGCTTGTTTTTTTGCAAAGGGGAGCAGAATTTTTCACGGATCTCCCCTTACCTCTGCAACCTCCTACACCCCTGAAAATCTGCACTTGGGGGACTCACAGGAACAGATGGAGGGTGCAGGAGCCTGTGGAGGGAAAGGGAGATTGGAGATAATTGCCCATTCCTCTTTGCACAAATGCCCCATCCCAAGGCCTTGTGCTGGAGGGATGGGCCTTTGTCCCACCCACCCACTCACCAGACAGCCTCAAGGTGCCTTCCCATTGGCCCATGGCTAATACAGGGGGTGAGGGTTTCGCACCACTCAGGTGGTTCCTCCCTCCAGGCAGTCAGTATGTTTTCTGCAGACTTCAGGTAGGGAGCTCGCTGCTACGTCTCCCTCCCATCCAAGTGGACTTAGCAGCCTTTGAGAGTTCTGGTAGGCAGCTGGTGGAGTGGCCAGAACTTTGAGTGGGTGAGGCCCACTAGTGGTGCAGTGTCAGCAGCCCACAGTTTGCGGCGACTTTGGCTTGGGATGGCTGGAAGAGCAACGGTGCCCCAGGTGACAGACAGACAGCGTTTGGTGCTGACAGCAGCAGCTGAGGCAATGATTTGATCGGGGCAGTGGCCCCTTGCCCTGAATGGGCTTTAGTTGCTGGTTTCCAGGGGTGATTTTGGCAGGCCTTGACACTAAGGAGTGAGGGGAGTAGACCTTTCAACCCATTTACGTGCAGGAATCCACAGTTTTGGGGATGCAAGTAGGCATCCTTTGACATTACTAGCCCTTATCTGAGGTGTGCTTTTGAGCAGGGGGAGGCAATATCAGACAGACTGGCCATCTTTGACTTGGGGGGGGGGCAATTGCTGCATTGACCTTCTGCTTCTTTTGTATTGGCAGTCCTTGACTGGGTCCAGGTATTAACTTGAAGGGTTTGGGGCGAGGGAGTTCGGCTGTTGCATTCTATGTTTGGGCTATCTAGACACAAGATGTCACCCAAGAAAGCATGCAGGGGGAAAGGTGGACATCCGGTGAAGCCCAACACTTCCTCAATCTTCTTCATCGAAGATGAAGCTGATATGGCACAGATTAGGGCTCTCATTAAGTGGATGGAGGCACTTGAGCACACAAAGAAGACACCATCAGATAAGGGGTGGGGCCATCTGGGGGCCCCCCAAACCCAAGAAGCATACTCGGGATGCTGTCTAGATGGAGTTAAGAATTTTGTCTGACAGGCTGGCTATCATGGGTAATATCTCCATTTGGAGGGTGGGGATAGAGCCCCTTCTGGCCATGCCTACACAGTCTTGGACTACAGCTGCTCCTCCAGGCATGCCAGTTGGGCCATGTACACTGCAGGGGCTGGAAGAACAGGTATGGCACAGGGCAGTTCCTCAGGGCAGCCAGGTAGCAGCATCAAGATTAGGGGGAAGGTATCCTATGGGGGTTGGCCCCTCCCCTCAACATTCACTTTATGGAGCTTTGGGCCTGCCCTTGGGTGATCATCTTTTGCCAGCCACAAAGGTCAAGATCTTGAAGGAGGTGTATGAGGACATTTTTAGATTGCTCTTTCAGGAGACAAGGTTAAACAGAGAGGTTGAATTAGGGAAGGATAAGGAAGTGCCCAAGTGGAAAGCGGCTGAGAAGACCTGGAATAACTGGCTATCCAGTTATAGCTGTTGTTCTGAGGACGCAGCCTGCCATGGGCCTGGCTTTAGTGAAATATCTGGATATAATCCACTGGACCATCATGGACTTTGTGGGTGTGCTGTGATGAAAATTTTAGGATGAGAGCAGCCTTAGACCCTGCCTTCCCATGGGATGCCCTGCTGAATGAGTTGTGGCTCTAAATTAAGTCTCCATCATGCCCTGTGGACAGTAACCATGCAAACAGTGGTAATCTCCTGTCCAAGGCACCCTCTTCTTCAGTTACCAATTCCTTGAATTCTGGCCAGCAGTGGGTTCAACAACACCTGCTGTGTTGGGAATTCAAAAGTGGGGGGCACTGTACCAGGTGCTCTTGTAGGTTCCACCATTCATGCAGCTTTTGTGAGGCCAGGCACCCCAGCTCCACCTGTACTAGGGCTAAGGGCTGGACTGCAGGTTTCAGGAACTGCCCACCCAACTCGAAGAAAGGCAACTCCCCTTCCCCATCTCTGGGAAAAGGGACTCAGCCCAATTAACTTAGTGGTATTGTATCAGCTGTTGGGGGACTACCCTGACAACCGGGCTGCAGCCTTTTTGAGGGATGGTTTTAGGGAGGGTTTTAGGATCCCATCCTCATCCCAGCAGGTGGCTTTTGTTGCTCACAATTTGTGATCTGTAGTGGGGATGGAGACTGTGGTGGTTAAAAAGATCAGCAAGGAACGGGCAGCAGGTAGGGTCCTGGGTCCCTTTGACTAACCCCCTTTCCCTAACTTTTGAGTGTTGCCTTTAGGAGCGGTTCCTAAGAAGACCCCTGGCAAATTTTGCCTGATGCGCCATCTTTCTTATCCCAAGGGGTCTTCCGTTAATGAAGAGATTCCTGAGCATCTATGTTGAGGGCAATACACTTCCTTTGATGAAGCAGTTAGGGTGGTAAGGGGCTGTGGCACTAGGGTCCTGTTAGCAAACTGTGACATAGAGTCTGCTTTCCACCTTTTACACGTGCATCCTTCAGACTTCGATCTGCAAGGATTTTCCTTTTCAGGAAAGTTTTATTTTGACATGGCGCTCCCTATCGGTTGCTTTGTTTCATGTGCGGCCTTAGAGGTGTTCAGCACTTTTTTGGAATGGGCACTTCAGAGGAAGGCAGGTTTCTGGTCCACTGCACACCTTCTTGATTTTCTCTTTGCTGGCCCTGGGGCTTCTTCTGTCTGCCATCACCTGCTGGGGAGCTTTATACAGTTAGCCAAGGAGTTGGGCATGCCATTAGCTAAGGATAAGACCAAGGGGCCAGCTACTTGGCTATCTTTCCTTGAGATTGAGCTACATACCATGATGGGGTTTAGTGGCCTCCCTAGGGAGAAATTGGAAGGCTCGAGGGAGCTGATTGGGTCCTTAAGATCAGTCAAGAAAACCACCCTTAGGGAGCTGCAGGTGGTTATTGGCCATCTTAATTTTGTATATAGAGTGTTGGCTCCCAGCCAGGCCTTTTTGAGGCACCTTTGTGATGCTGTGGCTGGGGTTAGCTTACCACATCATAGTGTGTGAATCATGGAAGGTATGCAAGCTGACCTGGCTGTGTGGGAAGTCTTTTTGCAGGACTCTAATGGGGTGTCATTCTGGAGGACTGAACAGCTGTTAGAAGCTGACATGCAGGTACATTCTGATGCTGCTGAGGGCATCAGATTTGGGGTTTATTTCAGGGGCAGGTGGTACTCCACCCAGTGGCCCTTGTGATGGGCTGAGAAGGGGATTACAAGAGATCTCACATTCCTGGAGTTTTTCCCCATCATTGTGGTTGTCCATCTGTGGGCAAAGAGTTTCTTGACTCTACTGTCCATTTTTGGTGTGACAACCAGGCAGTGGTTCAGGTGGTGAACTCTCAGACTTCCCATTTGTTGGAAGTTAAGGACTTTGTGCTGTCTCGTCTCAGACAGTGGAGGACAGACTAGTGAGTCAGAGGGCTAGAGGGTCAAGACATTGGTCATCCCTTCTCCACTGCTCTGACATGATCCCTTTGAATATGTAGATTGCTAATCTCAGGGACTAACTTCCTTCCTCTCTCTCTCTTCCCTTCCCTACCTGCCCTTGCAACATGGCAAGCCTCTCTCCCTGCACCATATGTGCAGAGAAGATGCAGAATCCATCTGCATCCAGCTAGATAGATAGATTAGAGATCCTAACTCCTCACTTTCCTATCTAGAATGGAGTTCCTTAATAAATACCTTATATATTGATTTGAAACTATGAATTGGCTCCAAGTTACTTTACTCTCAGCATACACGCATGCCTAACTAAATCCGCTGTGTTGTGCCTCTGTGCACTCTGCTATAATGAGAAAAGGATTCTCTCACCACAGAGAATTTCCAACACCATTCACCCGGGTGATGGGGTTGCTGCATGATTTTGTCCTCCAATGCTTGTAGTTTAATATTCTCTTCCTGGTGCAGCATATCCTGGGGCTCCAGAATGATATCACTGATACCCTATCTTGTTTCCAGGTAGTCAGGTTTAGGGAGTTAGCCCCAGAAGCCAGTGTGGACCCAGAAATGCCAGATGCCCTGTGGAGGCTTAGTGACTAGAGGCCCACTGGGCCATTGACTAGTCTCTGGCTCGAAGTAGAAGGGTTGGCTATTCCGGTAAGGTAGCTGCTTTTCGTGCATTTATACTGAAAGAGGGCCTTTTGGACAGCGGGCCTATTCCACTCAACAACCTTATGAAGTTCTTCGTGTCCCTACACACTTCTGGACGAGCATTTTCTACCCTCGCCGGCTATTTGGCTGTACTGTCTTTTGAGGCTCAGGCCCTAAAGACATGAGACACTACTGGGGACTGTAGGGTGCAACGTATGTTAGAGGTTTGGACTAGTGAGAGACCCTGGGCTATAGATCAGAGGCAGCCAGCTACTATTGAGCTGCTATCATCTATTTTACAGTTTCAACCTGTATGTAGCTCTCCTTGGGAGTCAGCACTTTTTAAGGTGGCGGTAGTAGTGGCTTTCTTTGGGGTCTTTCAGCCATAGGTGGAACTGGGGGCAGGCCGGGCACGTGCCCTAGGTGCCACTGAGGTGGGGGCACCACTCCAGTTCCTGCCACCCCCACCCCATTGCCCACCTGCCCAGCCCCAGGGCCCCTCAGCCACTTGCCTCCAGCTCCAGCCTAGGATCGGAGCAGCCTGCAAACTGCAGAGCTCTTCTCTCCCCGCCTCTCAGCTGATCGGTGGGTGGGCGGGGCTTCCAGAGAGGCCTCTGAGTAGTACTTGGCAGGCCCCAAGGGAGGCAGGAAGCCAGGAAGGAGGCAGGAAGAGTTCCCTGAAGCAGACCCTCTGCCCAGACCATCCAGTACAGCCTTTGCCAGGTAGGCTGTGAATTGCTTTTTGTGGTTACCCCCCCCACACACACACACACCCAATATAAGGATCTGCTTGCCATAGGGCTTTGATATGGAGGGTGGGGCGAGACTGAGAAGTCTCTGAATATTTAATTTAAAACAGACTGAAAAATGTGCTGGCTTTAAAAACAAAAACTATCTAAAAAGGCCTATAAGTAGCTTGTTTCATGTCAGAAAATTACAAACACTTCTGGAACAAATATTCATTCATTCATTCATTCATAAATACGCTTATGTTCAAGTTGTTTTGCAACCCGGAAGGTCTGAGTGAGAACTGTGAAGCATGTGTTGTGCTTTTATTTTATTTTATTTTTCTTGTGTGTGAACTGCTCTCCAATAACTTGCAGGGACTTCAGGGTCAATCTGGCCAACATGTGAATGCAGCTCCTCCATTCCAGAGGAGAGGTGTGTTAAAGGGCTTTAAAAGCCTCATGTGAAAAACCTCCTGGAATCAAACTTTGCTGAATTTGTTCAGAATTCTGAGAAAACACACATAGGCTCACCCTGCATGGTTGAAAGTCTTCTTTGCTAATCTGCAGCGAGGGGGCCATTTTAATAATTAGTGTTTCTAGTGTGTTCTAGGCATTAAAGGTAGCACAAATATATAGTACTCAATGTATATCACTATATACTGTGAAGTGTGCATGTGTGTATTCAGTGAAATGTATTTCCAGGCAGCATACTTATTTTGAAATATCAGACTTAAATCCTTGGGGGCCTGGGGTGTGTGGAGGCCCTGGACTTTGAGGGGCTGGGGGCCCATTTTAAAATCTCATCTTGGCCCATTCCAACCTTGCTATGCCCCTGGCAGTCACTACACATGGATTTCTGCACAACACCTGCACAGACGAAACTTCCATGTAGAAAATGTGTCTCTTGTAAATTGACCCTGAATTTTCCATCCATGACTGGGATATTTGAGAGTTAGAGTCAATAATAAAAGAACAGCACGCTGCTTGTGACAGGAAGGGGCAAATTACAATGATTTCTTAGCCTGGCAAGGGCTGGTTTTGGCCCTGGCAGAACTTGGCTGTCTGATCCTGTTGCAAATGCCTCTGTCTAGTGTGGCAAACTAATGTATCCTCCTCCCTCTTGGTGTCAAAGTAAGCACTGGTGTGGTGAATGCACATATATCCCATCATGAGCCAACAGTCATCATAGGACAAAGTCTGGCAGGAATCATTCACTAGTTTATAGACCACCCTTCCCCCACCACCTTTTTCTTCCCCTATTTTGCTAGTGGCTATTTGGGCAGGTGATCCTCTAGGACAAAGTCATGTTTTTTTAAAAAGAATGAGATGAGACAGAGAAAATGACACCTGGAATCCTCACATAACTCCTGACTGTTGTTCTAAGTCTTTTACAGAGATGGCTCATGTTTTCAGGTTTTGATCAAAAACCATGTCTAGATGGTACAGTGTTCCTTTTAACAGGGATTTCCAGATATTGTTGACTACAAGTCCCATCATTCCTGTTTGGACAGGGGCGCAATTTCAGTGCTTGCCCTAGGCGTTATTTCCCCTAGATACGCCTCTGCTTTCAGCCCAGTGAGGTGCTTCCACATAACAACCGGTGCCTGCAATATGAAGACCTCTCCTTCTCTGGGGCAGCTGTGCCGCTGCACTTATGTTGTTCCAAGACCGATCAGAGGGATAGAGGCCAGGTGATCTACTTGGCTGCAGCAGTGACTGCCATCTTATGCCCAGTGCAGGCCTTGCAGCTTTATGTCACATTTCAATCTGGGTCAGAAGGGTGCTTGTTTGTTCACACAGATGGCATGCCTCTGACTCAATACCGGCTCTGGGCTGTGTTGTGTAATGCGCTTCGGCTGGGTAAGCCAGCCCAGCTTTTCATTGTCCACTCTTTTCCCATTGGTGCTGCAATGACGGCACGTAGGCTGGGTTTTGCATACACAAGATATTAAGTGTATTGGGCATTGGAAATCCAAAGTGTGTTTGCATGATGTGCATTAAGCACTGTTTTGTTATGACCAGCCTGTTGCTGGGTATTCACTGTTGTTCTTTTGGCAGGTGCTGGAGGAGCAGTGCCTCCGGTGCAGGTGCTCATCTGCAGCCATTCCCTGGTCTTCTGGGCTTTCAAGCAGGCCAGCACCTTGCATTTTTGAACCCAGCTTGGTTTGGGAAACATGCCAGCATGCGCTGGTTGGGCTTTCAAGGGATGCTATGGAGCCAGTTGCTTCTAGCACTATCGGATTATTTAGCAGTTAGTGCCCCTCCCAAGGTTTTGGTAGTGCATCTGGGGGGAAATGATCTAGGGACACAAACTGATCTCTCCTTGATACAGCAAGTCACCCCCTACTTCACCACCATCAGCTCATGGATTCCAGGGGTGATTATAATATGGGCTGATTGGCTTCAGCACAGGGTTCAGAAGAGAGGGGTTCAGAATTTGCAGTGAGTTGAGTGGGCCAGGCAGAAGGTCAACCCTGCCATGGGGAAGCATGTGGTAGCTCGAGGGGATGCTTTTATCCCGCAACTGGTGTTGGGGACCCCCCCCCCCTTTGACCCCAACATTCAACCCAGAGGTCCCAACTCAGAAGTATGTGGAATTGAGGCCTGTGTCTGATTTCATTTTATATTAAGAAATGAATTAAGGCCTGGACTCAAGGTGAACAGCCCAGATCTGCCTGAGTAATGCTTGGTAAATGATTTGTAGAGGCAGGGGTAATCTAGCATTGGGTATCAGTGTTTGTGGAAACTCACTGAGACACAATGGGTCAGGCTTAATTACCAGTCTCACACTGCTGAAATCATCCCTTTTGCTCACTAACAGGATGCTTCTGCCTCAGTCAAATGTATTGATTAACTCACATGTGCCCCTTTTGATGTTACTTTAAATATTCTTTTGTTATAAATACACACTAGATAGAGGTACACAAGAAATAATGTAATTGCTGTCTCATACTAACTCTCCTGACTTTTAACACCTTTTGGGACCAGGCTAGCACATCTGGGATGCAGATTTGCTTTGGACTATGTCCCCTCCTCAAGATAGCAATTTACAGAAGATGAGATGGAGATCTCTCTGAACTGACCAAATATCCTGAGAGATTTTTGGTAATTAAAAGACAATATTCAGAGGATAGCAGGAATAAATGCCTTTTGTGATCCAGAAGACTCAAATGGACATCAAAGGATGGAACCACTATAAGAAGGAGTCTCTGGACATGGCAGTTTAGCTATCTTGTGCCTCCAAGCAAGATCTGCTCACGAGCGATCCCAGAGTTTGCTGCCCAAGCCGCAGGGCTAGAGGCAGGAATTCTGTCCATGGACAGGAACTGTTTGTGACTTCTACTGCGCAGTGAGAAGTCAAGACTTCCCCAAGCCACGGCACCTTCACTCTGCCTTGCTCTGAGCAAACTGTCTGCTTGACCACCAGAAGCCAGACCATCGCTCTGTTGCTGCTCCCAGCTACAGTCTCTCCCCTTCAGCTGAAAGATCCACCACTCTCAAAGCCTCTGATCCTGGTAAATATGCTGCCTTCACAAGCCTTGGATCCCTACTTTCCTCCCCCTTACTAATCACTACTAACCCCCTTCCTAAGCGCCCCCCCTTCTTCTTTCTCTGCTTCTCTCCAAATGTTTTATTTAGGATTTGTTAGATTGTTAGATAGCTGTAATTATTGATTGCACACACATATGTTAGTTAGGCACATTACACTACACCGTGAATCGGAAACATGTTTTTAATTTGGATTATTTTATCCTGATGAGCAACTTTTTATAATAAAGCTCATTGAACTTTCTGAGTGTGTCTCTCTCTATCTCTGTTTCTGTGTCCAGATCATACATGGTCACCATCTCCAAGAACCAATTCAGTTTGTGTATGATGTGACTTTGCCTCTTTCCCTCTGAGCATGTACAGAGTGCGAAACCAGGCATAGTTCACAACACTGGGTATTTTGCACTCCTTGCCTCATCTTTTTTGCCCTGATGGAGTACATCTGCCAACAGCTGGGTGCAATGTTTATTTGGCTAACCTTCGGAGGGGGCTTGCTGCAGTCTTGGAGGGCAGAGAAGCCAAGATAGGTTGACCTCCCTTGGTAGAAGGTACAGTGCAGGCTGGGTGGAGGTATAATTGGGTTAAAATTGGTGAGCACCCTTGGGCAGTTAAAAGGGGGAAATTGGTCAATCGATTCTTAGAGGTTTTGCGGCTCAGGGGTTTTGATTCACCATGAAACCTGCTCCAGGGCTTCCCAAACCTTAATGGCTACATGGCATGGGGGGTGGGGGGTGAAGCCCTAGAAGTTGCCCTGATCCATTGGGTCGACTATGAAGGGGATGAAGTGAGTTTTGCCTGCTTCTATCCTGAGTCAGGGTGTTTTAATTATACATGTGGTCACATTGAGCTTGCTTTTCTTACAGTGTTTCATGAATGTATACCTGCAACTGTAGAGAAGTACTTGAAAACTAAGGTGAAGGAAGCGTGCATGCTCCTATTCCAGAATTAATTTTAGAAATTCTCCAAGGACTCTTCTCCAGTGACTGACATGATGCACAGCCTTTCACCACCGCAAGGATCTGTTGTGTGGTTCTTGTGGAATTCAAAGAAATCTGTGATGCTGCCCCAAAGTTCTGCAGCTTCCCCCATTCAGGACAATGGGGAAATGTGGAAGTGCCACTTCCATAATTGCCGCCTCAGGGTAGCATTGGAGCTTCTTTGAAGTTCACAAGAACCCACAGCAGATTGGTAGGCTACAAATAATGTCAGCCAGTAATTTATTCCAACTTCAGTGCAAATTCTGTCAGGAGATATAAACCACATAATCAAGATCACAGAGTATCACAAACAAAGATTAAAAGTGAATTAAGTCGTCATAGCAAACAACAAAAAACGTATCTTACACTTCCCCCCACACCCAGATGCAAAAGTAGAGATAAAAAGACATTCTTAACCACATATATGGTGATTACTTAATCATGAGCATGCAGCAAGCCCTTCCATCCAGTGTTTCCAAGCAACATTTTATTGGGTCACAAATCCACACCACCCAACATCCTGAAGAGGTAACAGAATATCATTACATATAGGAACATAGGAAACTGCCATATACTGAGTCAGACCATTGGTCTATCTAGCTCAGTATTGTCTTCACAGACAGGCAGCAGCTTCTCCAAGATTGCAGGCAGGAATCTCTCTCAGCCCTATCTTGGAGAAGCCAGGGAGGGAACTTATGCTCTTCCCAGAGCGGCTTCATCCCCTGAGGGAAATATCTTGCAGTGCTCACACATCAAGTCTCCCATTCATATGCAACCAGGGCAGACCCTGCTTAGCTATGGGGACAAGTCATGCTTGCTACCACAAGACCAGCTATGCTCCAGCTGTGTTGAAGCCAGATGCTTTGCTCAGATACTACACCTGACACAGAATCTTAATCACTGCGCAAACAACTTTTCAGTCTGAGGACTTTCACCAATGCCCTTTTAACTTCCTTATTCCTCAGACTGTAAATCATTGGATTTAACATGGGAGTGATGATCCCATACAACATGGAAACAATCCTATCATGCTTTGGTGAATAGGCTGAGGTGGGACGTGCATAAGTGAACATGGTGGCCCCATAGAACAGGCAAACCACGGTCAAGTGTGAACCACAGGTAGAGAAAGCTTTGTGCCTACCCTCAGCGGAAGGCATGCGCAAGATAGCAGAAATGATATAGATATATGAGATCAGGGTGACTACAAAAGCGCTACTTCCTAAAATACCAGCCACAAGAAGAACCACCAATTCAGTGATGTAGGTAGAAGAGTAAGCAAGGGCAAGCACTGGGGGAATATCACAGTAATACTGGTGGATTTGGTTGGATCCACAGAAAGATAATGTAAAGGTCAGTGAGGTATGTACAAGTGAATTGATAAAACCAGCTATCCAAGTCCCTGCTGCCAGTTGAGCACAGAGACGTGTATTCATTATGCTTGCATATTGCAAAGGACTACATATGGCAACATAGCGGTCATATGCCATCACGGCTAGCAGGAAAATTTCAGTGCCCACCACGTCAATGAGAAAGAAGAATTGCAGCACACACCCGGAGAACGGTATGGTCTTGTCCTCTGACATGAAGATCTGGAGCATCTTTGGCACAGTGACAGTAGGGCAAAGGACATCCAGGAAAGATAAATTGCTGAGGAAGAAATACATGGGGGTATGGAGGTGAACATCCGTCCCTATTGCCATGAGGATAGCCCCATTCCCTGCTAGGGTGATCAAATAGACCAGCAGAATCATCACAAAGAGAGAAATCCGCACTTCTGGGAGATTAGACAATTCGATCAGATAAAAGTTATTCAGTACAGATACATTGGCTTTCTCCATTTTCCTGCCAACAAGGTTTATCAGTTGGAATACCTAAAATGCCGAGGGACAAAGAAGATTTGTTACAAGCAGTGCTGCTAACTAATAATGTCAATCTGATTAATATTCTGACTGTTAATAATGTGGGACACAATCTAGTCTTTGCCCTACATTGATCTCTTTCATGCACCAAGCTCTCTATCAGCTGGAGAGGGCACAGGTTGTACAGGATGGAAACTGCATGTGCTGGAGCACAGTTTTGCAAGAGAAGAGAAGATGATTCAGCAGGGCAAGGGAGGGCCTTTTAAAGACTCTTTTGAGCCCCCACCAACACCACTTTCTTGCACCCAGACACAATGAAGGCACGAGACAAGTAAACAGAGTTAAAGGGGCCACTATTCAAATTATTCAGAAAAGGAGGATTGACTCTCCATTGGCTATCATGCAGAAACTAGAGATTTGCTGGCTACAGCAAATCTCCCTAAGCATAAAGGGTGATACACCTTGGCTCTGGTCAGCATCAGGCTTGTGTTTGATGGTGCCATCTCAGCCAACTTATCTGAGATCACTGCCCCCAAGCAGTAAAAAGCTCTTTAAGGTTGGCGATTTCCCAGCTGCAAAGCATCTAAGGACTGCCAAAGACTCCTCCTAATGCCAAACGTGTGCTTTAAGGTGCTCATCGCCCTACACTGCCCATTTATTCCACACTGTACTTGCCACAGGGGAGGGGCTAACCTAGCTTCCCACCAACCATCCAAAAATGCAGCCAATCCCCTTCTTAAATCTGCCACAAACAAATAAGAACCCCTAGGAAACAAATGCACACCATCACACCAAAACAGCTCAGGGCAGGAAAACTGGATAGCAGGTTGCAGGTAAACCGTGCCCCCAATAGATGAAACAAATCTATCCAGGTCTTGGTTAACCTTCTTACAAGACTTGTCAGGTTTCAAAAGCACTGCACCAAAACAGGTTTCAAAGCACTGCACCAAACTCAGCACAGCAGAAGGTTGGACCAGAGCACCCAAACACCTAGGATCCAACTTCTAATTGATTCAATGTCTTTAATTGACTGGCACAATACAGCCATCCTTTATCTATCTACCAAACTGTTTCCCACAAAATGTACCGGGAGAACATCCAGAGGTCCATTAACCTCAAGGAAAACCCAGCCCATAGGCAAACGCTGATTGAAAACCATGCCCCTACTACCGATCCATGAGATTGATGCTCAGTGAGCCAAGGGCCAAGCCAAGTTATGTCCCCCAGTTGAATTTCTGTGCCTGCTTGTGAGCCCAAAACACAACTGAATGTCCCATGATCACCACCCTTGCTGTCTGAAGAGACAAAACAGGACCTGCCAAAAGAGAGAGAGAAATGAGTACCAAAATAACTGCATTAACTAACTCAGTTCTTGTAGGCCTGAGAGTGCCATTACCTCAGCTACTTAATTTTGGGCTCCTTTTACACCTGAAATTTAGAGAAATTTTAGTGAAAGCCAACTAAGCTGCAGTGCACCTATATGGAAAGAGTGGAATGAGAAGGCACCACAGGCAAGCCCTCTGCCCTCAAGGCCCATTGCAGAACCACCCAAAACTGATATTGGGTCAAAGAAGACTCATAACTCTGCCCAGATAAACACCCAGTGGACGGCCCTGCCAAGGACACTTAGTGTTCCAAGGCTGCAACCAGGCACAAGACTGAGTCCACGGCTCGATGAAGAGTAACCATCTGCCCTTCGCCCTCTTATCAGTTTAGGAGTAACCAAGTTTAATTGTAACATGCTGGGCAAACAATTTTAAATCAGCCTGATGCATTACCCAAGCCCTAAAGCCATATTGACCCCTGGGAAAGAGTTCCAAAGTCCAAAATGCTCCCCCAAAGCCTATTAACATGGCAGCGTGAAACAGGGCAAACTGCATAATCAGATTCACAAATGGAAGGCAGGAGTCCAATAAAGGACTCTAAATTTTCAGGTGTAAAAGGATAAAGGGCATCAGGCTGAGGTGGATGCTCTTGTGTCCAACCTTCAACTATCTGCTGGATGTGGAAGTCTAAAGTGTTGCCCGCAAAACCTTGGGCTTTGAAAAAGAAGGCTAGTGCTGCCAGGTGTCTAGCCACTGCAGTGGAAAAGAGACCAGAGGACTGCAGGTATACCAAATACTGCATCAGATGATCAGGTGGTGCAGGCTATACCTGAGCTAACCCTACCTGAAACCTGAAGTACTAGAAAGCCTTGACCTTCCTCTCATAGGCTGCCCTTGTGCTTGGTGCAAAAGGGGCCCCGATTGCCTTGTGCACCTCTATGCACCAAGTTTCCACAGTCAGAGCAGCATGGTATCTGGTTCCTGCCTCACCCCTGGAGCTAGCTGGTGAAAACATTCCTCCTGTGAATGAGAGAGCCCATCCTCAGTACCATTCTGCAACCCCAGGACATGACTGGCCATGAATAAAATGTTGAAGTGCAAGCACTGTAAGACAAATGCCCACACAATGTCTTCATGTTAATCATATGAATGGGGGCAAGGCTGTCACACCAAAACCAGACTGTAATTGGCAAAAAATTCCTCCCAAATGTGCATGGCCACTACTATGGAGAAAAAACTCGAGAAAAGTGATGTCCCTAGTAAGATCCCGAGTTTCCCAATCACTGGGCCATAGTGCAATGCACCAAAGGGCCCCTAAAATAAACCGGCCCCATCTGAATGCACCTGGGGATCTACTTCAAGAAGCCACTCTGCTCACCAAAAGGAAAACCCATTAAATGAGTTTAGTACATCACCCAAACTGCAAGATCAGCTCTCATCTGCGCTGACACCCATAGCCTGTGGTGAGGTTCCTTTAGCATTACAGAGATGCCACAGGAATGCAAGCTACCACCTTGCATGCTAAGTTCAAATGTCCTAAGAGATGAATGGCCATCTTTCAAAGTGCAAGACCCTAATGAACTTTGGCTTTCAGGATGTCTGTCTTCCGGCAGCCTTGAACAGCCCACAAAGGTTTCCAGCTCTATCTCCAGGAATACAAGTCTACTAACAGGGCCCTCAGTTTTGTCTCTAGCAAGTGGAATTCGCAACTCCCTACAACATTCCATAAAATCCTAGCCAGATTCCCCTTTACAAAGATAAAGAAAAGAAAAGAAAAGAATACTGAGAACATAAGAACAGCCCTGCTGGATCAGGCTGAATAATTGAACTGATAATTTCAAATACTCTACCATATATTGGATTCCTACTCCCTCCACATGTGGGACCTGAGAAAATTGCCCTCCCTAAGTTTTACATCAAGAGAATGCATGCAAAACACTAAAAGCACTATGCAATGCTAAGTATCATTTGTCTACCAAAAGCCTCCATTCATTCTAAGTGTTAAAACTAAACAGATTATTTGGTGGTTATAACCAAAGATTGCAAAGATGCTATAAGTTCTACCACCACCAGCAAACCCACACCATATCTATGTATTCCCACAAAACTTTTCATTTTAAAGATGGGCACGTTAAATGCAAAACGGAACTTCCCCATTTTCAGCATGGCATGAGCTTGGGTATGAATTCAGATCTCTGATCTTTATTTTGCTGAATGACTGCAATAAATATATTATTGTGTACATTACAATTTAGAATGATCTAGATTGGTGATCCAATTAATTGGTGATCTACTTGCCTTTTTTGTTTCCCTTCTAGCCTGGACCAACCAGAAACAACACCTTAGAGAACCTGCATGGAGTCAAGAAAAATACTGGCATACCTATTCTTGAAGTAATATTTAAAAACAGTTGTCTCTATCATAAGACAAAAGAGCAATGCAATATTTATTTATTTTTGCCAGTGGAAAGAAACATGTCATCCAAGGGTGCATCTTGGGACTAAGGCTTCTGGGGAATCTTGCTGTTACCAATCTGAAATCTCAAGACATCATGCGGAAGTTAATTTGACCCCAATGTCTCATTGAGAGCCTTTGGATGGGGTAGTATAGGAATGTAATAGATAGATAGATAGATAGATAGATAGATAGATAGATAGATAGATAGATAGATAGATAGATAGATAGATAGATAGATGTGTTTTTTGAAAACTATGTCCCCAGTGCAGAGAAATGTAGCTGCACCCAGCTGAACTCAAGGGACTTCAGATTAATTTGTCTCACTGAGTTCAAAAGGACTGAAGAGCAAGCAATTTTCTTATAATGCCATTTGATCAAAAAGATTCCTTTTTATGTGTATCTTGCATTTATTATTCATTTATTTACACAGTCAGACAGGTGTTATAGACTGGATTGTTTTATCCAGACATCGAGTCCTTCCCAAGGACCTGGGATGGCTGACTTTAATTGTCAGTGTTGTTGCTGTTATAGATATCGTCGCAGAATATAGGCTCTTCCCAGTAAAGCTGCTTTTTGTCATTGGCTGATGGTGATTTCTGTGGCCCCTATGGTGTTGAGGTGCTCTTCAAGGTCTTTTGGAATTGCACCTAGGGCGCCAATTACCACTGGGATGATTTTGGTCTTTTTCTGCCACAGCCTTTCAATTTCTATTTGTAGATCTTTGTATTTAGTGGTTTGTTTGTTTTTTCCTATTTCTTTTTCTTCTATTCTGCTATCCCCTGGTATTGCTATGTCAATTATTTTGACTTGTTTTTCTTTCTTCTCGACTACAGTTAAATCTGGTGTATTGTGTGGCAGAGGTTTGTCTGTTTGTAGTCAGAAGTCCCATAATATTTTTGCATCTTCATTTTCTACAACTTTTTCCATTTTATGGTCCCACCAATTTTTGGCTACAGGTAGCTTGTCTTTTTTGCAGATGTTCCAGTGAATCATCCCTGCTACCTTGTCATGCCTTTGTTTGTAGTCAGTCTGTGCGATCTTTTGACAACAGCTGATTAGGTGGTCCACGGTTTCATCTGCTTCCTTACAAAGGCGGCACTTGCTGTTTGTTGTTGACTTTTTGACTTTTGCTCTTATTGCATTTGTTCTTAGTGCCTGTTCTTGTGCAACCACTATTAAACCCTCTGTTTCTTTATTCAAGTTGCCATTCTTAAGCCATTGCCAGGTCTTGGTGATGTCTGATTATTATTATTATTATTATTATTATTATTATTAATTATTGTTGTTGTTGTTACTTTTATCAAAAAGGCTCCTTCTCACACTGTGTAATCTTATATTTTTATTATAAACCAGAAGAGTTGCTCAAAGATAAACCAGAGATAGATTCCCATAATAACCTATCTGAGTTTTAACCCATCAACATCCAAGGTACACTACTGGGAAGCAGGAAAGGGCCTTCACAACAGCTGACTCCGAATTGGGCAATTCCCTCTGAAAGGAGGTTAGTCTTTCACATTCTATGATGGCCTTCTGCTGCCCAGCCAAGATGTGTCTAGTTATTCGGGCTTTGAAGTTTAAATTGGTTTTTAACTGCTGTTGCTTTGGAGCTGGTTTTATGTGTTTTGCTGCTGCATTTTTCTTGCCTTTTATTGTTTGTATGGTGTTTTGTGATTTTAAAAAAGTTTTATAGATTTGTTTTTATGGAAATATTTTATGTTGTTAGCCACTTTGAGCACATTTTGGCTGAAAAGCTGAGGCAAGTATAAATATGAGGGGAGGGGGGAGAGAGAGAGTGAGACAGCGCACTTTAAACTCCAGATATGGAAAGGGCACAAACAGGAAAAAGTGAGAGTTCCTTGGGAGGCGAGGGATAGTGATGCTAGATTGTTCTTGACATACATACATATTGGCTGACATACAATACAGCAATACATGGGTGGCACAGGACCACTAGCCTTGCCATGTCCCCCGGAATTTAAGGTAGCCCCCAGGTTTTGGCTCCTCCATCTGGCTGCTAAATTCCACCTGGATTTACATGGATTTCAAATGCGCTGCCCGGATTGCCCAGATTTTACTCTGGTTCCGATCACATGGGAGGGCAGGGAAGGAGGGGAAAGTGTACAAATCTGTCAAATAAATAAATAAAATGCAAATTAGTTGTCACATAATTTGCATAATATGCAAACTAGGCCACCCGGATTTGGGAATCCTAAGCACCACCCATGCTGTTGTGTGTGTCTAAAACCCTGCCAGTGCTCTTCTAAAACAGGGCAGTTCAGCTCTGTCTTAAAGCTGTGCAAATGCAGTAGTGTATTGCCACTGGAAATAATGGGGGTTGCATCACACAACTATGTCTGTGTGACATTAAGATGGAACAGAAGTGCCCTATTCCACAACAGTGCTAGAGGGGTTTTACATACACAGCAGAAGCACGGGCAGTGCTCTCCCATCTGCAGATCACTGTGCAGTATATGGATGAACATCACCAAACTATTCATTCATTCGATTTCTATACCACCCTTCCAAAATAGCTCAGGGCGGTTTACATTAACACGCAATAATGTTAGCCAGCAAAATAAATGTCAACTTGGGCACTTCAAACCAGGTTAAGGTCTTCTAAATGTACAGATGGGTCTGATAATGTAGGGCTAAAGTGGGCCGGAGAACACAGCAGAGCCAATGTCTCAGTACTCATCTTTGCCATTCTCTCACTCCTTCAGTTGTATACAGCAGAAATCATCATTGCCTCTGTGGGGATACTAGTATCTTCTCTTGCCCTGACTTACTGTCTGCTTTTCCATCCTCTCTGTCACTAATTCAGTGTTTTCCTGAATTCTAGCAGCCAATGCACTCTTCTTTTCTGAACTGACATTTGGAAGTACACTTTACACTGAAACTCCCAAAGCTTTCCTTTGAGCAGGGGCGTATCTAGGGTGGGGCAGGCAGGGCATGTGCCCCGGGCGCCACTTGAAGGAGGGGTGCCATATTTTAAAATTTTAAAAAATGGCTACTGAAAACAAAATGGCCACCATGCATGCTCAAATGGCCTCTGCAAGGCCCTAGGCCATGCCAGGCCTTGCAGAGGCCATTTGAGCATGCACGGTGGCTATTTTGTTTTTGGCAGTCATTTTTTAAAAAATAATATTTTTAAAAATGGCCACTGCACATGCTTAAATGGTCCCTGCGAGGCCCTAGGCCTTGCCAGGCCTTGCAGAGGCCATTTGAGCATGAGTGGCAGCCTCCAAAATGGCCACCACACCAATCTGTGTAGGCCCGAACAGGCCTAAAAATCATCCCAGGATGGGCTGCAGCAGTGAATTGAGGCCAGTGTGGGGAGGGGAGATCTTTGCAGACCCCCGCATGGCCTTTAGGAAGCCCCCCAAAGGGGATACAGGTTAAATTTATTTATATATTTATATTTTTATATATATATATATAGTTACTGTACACATATACAGTTTGGCACTATGTACAGAGAATTGGGGCTTGTGAATACTGAGCTGAAGCTTATGAGCTAGGATTGTATTTATTTGCTCTTACTTTGCTTCTCGTGATAAGTGAGTTAAATGTGATGTCTTAATAATATGGCTATTAATGGTGAGTTTGTCTTTGAATCAGTGTGAAATCCTTAGCATTAAGGCCCATTGGGAGTTTCTTGCTCTCTTTCTCTCATTTTAACTGTCTTTCTGAAATACTAGAATATATTCCAAGCAGTGATACAGTTTACTCTGCATATCCTTTAATTATTTTCAGAGTATCTGGCAAAAGTCAAATTCTCCATTTATTTTTAATACTTATGTAATAGTGATGCTACAATGCATAGTAGACAAGCACTTCTGTTTAGTTTTCCAAGTACACCTCCACATAGTATTTGGGTATTTCATGAGTCCCAGCATACTGAAATTTGTCATTGTCCAGCATTTTTTTGTCTGGCTATGTCCACTGCTAAATAGTTTTTGAAATATTAAAAGATTAATGAGCTTGACTTGTATTTTGGAGCTGATATTATGGTAAAGTTATCTGAAAGATGGGTGTCAGCTGTTTGGACAGGGGGTGAAATTTCAGTGCTTGCCCTAGGTGCTATTTTCCCTTGATATGCCTCAGCCTTTGAGGATGAAGATAGGGGGGTGTGTGTGTGTGTGTGTGTGTGTGTGTGTGTGTGTGTGTGTGTGAGAGAGAGAGAGAGAGAGAGAGAGAGAGAGAGAGAGAGAACACTACCCAACTTCCTTTTGGCTTCACAACTGTATTGTTACAGCTGAAGGTTTCTGAATTATCTCTTCGTTTGCATTTCTAAATAGGAAAATTGCCCTGAGGCAGCAATTGTGGAAGTTGTGTTTCTGAAGCTTTTCTCATTCAGGGAAAGGAAACATGGAAATGCAGCCTCTTCAACAAAAGATATAGCTTACATTTTCTTACCAGTCTCAAAAAAGATAAAAATGCAATGTCACTAGCCAATCTGACAAGGGAAAAATGCATTTTTAAAAACAGATATGGTGATTACTTTATCCCTGTGCATTAAGCAAGCCCTTACATCCAGTGTCTTCAAATAATATTTAACTGGACCACAAATCCACATGACCCAACATCCTGATGAGGTACCAGACTATCATTACATGTGCTCCAGCAATATGGAAGCCTAATGCTTTGCTCAGATACGATACCTGACACAGAATCTTAATCACTCCACAAACAACCTTTCAGTCTGAAGACTTTCACCAATGCCCTTTTAACTTCCTTATTCCTCAGACTGTAAATCATTTGATTTCACATGGGAGTGATGATCCCATACAACATGGAAACAATCCTATCTTGCTTTGGTGAATAGGCTGAGGTGGGACATGCATAAGTGAACATGGTGGCCCCATAGAACAGGCAAACCACGGTCAAGTGCGAACCACAGGTGGAGAAAGTTTTGTGTCTTCCCTCAGCAGAAGGCATGCGCAAGATACGAATACAAAAACTGCAAATATTTAAATAATGCTTTTCAACCAAAGTTCCCAAAGTGGTTTACATAGATATAAATAAATACATAAATACACAAATACATAAATAAATTAAATTAAATTAAATGGCTCCCTGTCCCCAAAGTGCTTACAATTGAAAAAAAGGTAGACACCAGCAGCAGCCTCTGGAGGGAAGCGGTGCTGGATATGGATAGGGCCAGTTGTTCTCCCCCTGCTCACTAAAGAGAATCAGCATTTTTTTAAAGTGCCTTTTTGCTCAGTTAGCAGGGGAAAATGATATCAGGGTGATAGCAGAAATGATAAGAAATCAGAGTTTATGTAACTACAACGGCACTACTTCCTAAAATACCAGCCACAAGAAGAACCACCAATCCAGTGATGTAGATAGAAGAACAAGCACTGGGGATATCATAGTAACACTGGTGGATTTGGTTGGATCCACAGAAATATAATGTAAAGGTCAGTGAGGTATGTACAAGTGAATGCATAAAACCAGCAGCTATTCAAGTCCCTGCTGCCCAATGAGCACAGAGACATTTGTTCGTGATGCTTGCATACTGCAAGGGACTACTAGGAGTGTGCACAAAACCAGGTTGCCCAGTTTGGTTTGAGTCTGGACCAGACTCAAACCAGACTGGGCATGTTTGGTTTTGGCACCCACGAACTATCCCCCCCACAACCCTGGGGGGTCTCCAGAGGTAGCCCCACACACACACACCAGCCTCCATTTATTCCCAAATTGCCTGGTTCAGGTGGTCTTCACCCTGTTCCATTATGGTGGCCATTTTGGAGGCCTCTGCATGGCCAGGTCATGACCCAGAACATGCTTTCCATCGAGAGGAGGGAGGTGTGTGGGCAGGATGGAAATTGCACATTCTGGAGCAGAGTTTTGCAAAAGCAGAGGAAAAGATGCAGTTGGATACTAATCATACTCTTAGATTTAAATAAATGTACATATTATTAAAACCTCAATACTTTTTACATCAAAATAATACATTAATGTACATAAGAATACATGCAAAACACCTTGTATACACAAAAGGCGCTATGCAATGCTAAGTATTATTTATCTACCAAAAGTTCCCATTCGTTTAAAGAGTAAAGACTAAAGGGATTTCAAATTTGGTAATAATAACAACAATGCATTGCAAAGAAGTTATAATTTCGACCCCTACCAGCAAACCCATAGCATATCTATGTTTTTGCTTGAAATTTCTCATTTTAAAGATGAATGCATTAACTGTGAAATGGAAACTTTCCTATTTTCAGCATTACAGGATATGACGATATGAATTTAGAACTCTGATCTTTGCTTCACTGAAGGAATGTAAGGAATAAATGGTTGCCGACCTTAAAGTTTAGACTAGACTGTCCGAGATTGATGAGCCCGTAAATGGTATCCGCTTGCCTTTTGTTTTTCCCTTCCAATCTGGACCAACAAAGAGTAACACTGTGGAGAAATTGCATGGAGTCAAGAAAAATACTGGCATGACTGTTCTGAAGTAATATTTTAAAACAAGTTATTTCTGTCATGAGACAAAGGAGCAATGCAATATCATTTTTTTTTGCCACTGGAGGAAAAAACATGGCATCAGAGGGTGGATCTTAGGACAAGAATTTATGAGGGATTTGGAGTTACCAGCTTGAAATCTTAGATATCATAGAGATGCTGAAGCTATTCACATGCACAGGCAAAACCAGGCTAAGGAAGCCCAGCCCGGTTTTGCTTGCCCAAGTGCACCCATCCCAGTGGCACCTCGGCAGCAATCCTGCCTAGGCAGCCACCCTCCAAAATGAGGTTAGGAGAGTGGATGCTCTCCTAACCCCATTTCTGAGATTGCCAGCAGCCACGGCTGGCAGACTACAGAGATCCCAGGCAGCATCGGGGTGGGGGAATCCCCATAATGCACCACACACTTGCGCAGTGCATTATTAGAATTCAGGGGGGCAGGGCAACATGAGGTGATGCATCCTAGTACCCCTGGCCCTCGTGAGCTACCGAAAGCAGCTGATAGTTGTCTGGGCAGGCGATCCACTCACCAAAGAAGACACTCTCAGTCGTCTGTGGGGAGGTAAGCTCTAAAGGCTTCCTCCCTGCTAACCCTCTTGCCCTTTCTCACCGCTCATGTTGCATTTAACTGCAACATGTTGTGAATACTATGTCGCTGATCCACAAAGAGGTAATTGCACCCAGTTGAACTCGACAAGGGTCCTACTTCTGTCATGATTAATTTGTTTCATTGGGTTCAATAAGAATTAAAGGCAACTAATTTTCTCAGAATGCCATCTGATCAGAAATATTCTTTTTCATGTGTATTTTGTATATTATTTAATTATCTATCTATCTATTTATTTATTTATTTACACAGTCAGACAGGTGTTATTGACAGGTTTGTTTTATCCAGACATCGAGTCCTTCCCAAGGACCTGGGATGGCTGAATTTTAATGTCAATGTTGTCGCTGTTGTTATAGATATCATCACAGAATATAGGCTGTTCCCAGTAAAGCTGCTTTTTGTAATTGACAGGTGGTGATTTCTGTGGCCCCTATGGTGTTGAGGTGCTCTTCAAGGTCTTTTGGAATTGCAACCAGGGTGCCAATTACCACTGGGATGATTTTGGTCTTTTTCTGCCACAGCCTTTCCTTAATCAATTTGTAGATCTTTGTATTTTGTGATTTTTTTTTCTATTTCTTTTTCTTCTATTCTGCTATCACCTGGTATTGCTTTGTCAATTATTTTAACTTGTTTTTCTTTCTTCTTGACTACAGTTATATCTGGTGTATTGTGTGGCAGATGTTTGTCTGTTTGTAGTCGGAAGCCCCATAACATTTTTGCATCTTTATTTTCAACAACTTTTTCAATTGTATGGTCCCACCAATGTTTGGCTACAGGTAGCTTGTATTTTTTACAGATGTTCCAGTGTATCATCTCTGCTACCTTGTCATGCCTTTGTTTGTAGTCAGTCTGTGCAATCGTTTCACAACAGCTGATGAGGTGGTCCACTGTTTCATCTGCTTCTTTACAAAGGCGGCACTTGCTGTTTGTTGTTGATTATTTGACTTTTGCTCTTATTGCATTTGTTCTTAGTGCCTGTTCTTGTGCAGCCAGTATTAAACCCTCTGTTTCTTTCTTCAAGTTGCCATTCTTAAGCCATTGCCAGGTCTTGGTGATGTCTGATTTTCCACTTATATTGTGCAAGTATTGACCATGCTATGGCTTATTTTTCCATTTTTCTGCTTGGTTCTTGACTTGTTCTTTCTTGTAGGCCTGCTTTGTTTCATTGGTGTTGAATAGTTTCTCGTTCTTGACCATTTTAAGTGCATCTTCTTCACTGTCCTTGATATATTCTTCAAGGCCTCTTTTCTCCTCCTCTACTGTTTGATGGACTTGCAGCATTCCTCTTCCACCTGAGCTGCGAGGGAGGTATAGCCTATCTACATCACTGCGGGGGTGCAGAGCATGATTGATGGTCATGATTTTCCTGGTCTTACGATCTAGCATCTCTAGCATTGCCTGGGTCCAGTCTATTATTCCTGCACTGTATCTGATAACAGGTATAGCCCAAGTGTTTATGGCGTGTATGGTGTTCCCGCCATTGGGTTTGGACTTTAGGATTTTTCTAACTCTCCTGATGTATTCACTTCCAATTTTTCTTTGAACTTCAGTATGTGCAATGTTATCAGCCTGGAGAATGCCCAAGTATTTGTAAGGTTCTTTCTCTTCCAGGTTCTTGATCTTGCTTCCATTGGGCAGTTCTATTCCTTCTGTTTTTGTTATTTTCCCTCTCTTCATTATTAATGCAGCACACTTGTCTAGTCCAAACTCCATTGCTATATCGCTACTGAATATGCGGACAGTGTTTAGCAGTGATTTGATTTCTGACTGGGACTTTCCATACAACTTCGATCGTCCATGTACAGCAGATGGTTGATTTGACTTGATGTTTTAGATGTTTGGTATCCAAGGCCTGTTTTGTTTAGTATTTGTGAAAGTGGAGTCATGGCTATTACAAACAGAGGGGATAGTGAGTCCCCTTGGAAAATACCTCTTCTAATTCTAACCTGTCCAAGTGTCTCGCCATTGATTGTTAACTGTGTACTCCACATGCTCATTGCTTTTTAAAAATAAATATCTGAATGTTTTTGCTGACACCAGTTGTTTCTAAACATTTTAGTATCCATATGTGAGGCAATGAGTCGAAGGCTTTCTTGTAGTCAATCCATGCAACACTTAGATTTGTTTTTCTTCTCTTGCAGTTTTCTAAAATCATTTTGTCAATCAGCAGCTGGTCTTTTGTGCCTTTGGTGTTTGGACAATTTCCTTTCTGTTCAACTGGAAGCTGTTTGTTAGTTAATAAGTGTTGCATTACTTCATCTGCTATTATTCCAGTTAATAATTTGAACATGGTTGGCAGACAGGTTATCGGTCTATAATTACTTGGAACTGCACCTTTTGCTAAGTCTTTCATTATGAGATGAGCTTTCCCAGTTGTTAGCCATTGTTCAATATCAACACCTTGCAAAATGTGATTGAACTGTTTTGATAGTTGTTTATGAAGGCTTGTTAGGTGTTTAAGCCAAAAGCCATGCAGTTCATCGTTGCCTGGCGCAGTCCAATTTTTAATTTTCTTTGCTCTTTCACTTATTAATTCTGGTGTTATTATTAGATCTTGCATTTGTTGGTTACATTTTCTGACCTCTTTCACCCAGCCTGCTTTTTTATTATAATCTATTGGATTGTCCCATAATTTCTCCCAGAATTGCACTGTTTCTTCTTTATTTGGTGTTTCTAGGTTTCTTGCAGTTTCTCCTTCTATGCTTTGGTAGAAACGTCTCTGATTCAACTGGAATTGGAGATTCTGCCTGTGTTGGGTAATTCTGGCTTTGTATCTGCTAACCTTCTTTGACACTGCTGTTATTTGCTGCTTTATTATTTCCAGGACTTCTCTAAGTTTCCTTGAATCTAGGTGGTATTTTTGGATCAGATACTGTTTGGTGTTTTCATTCTTCAGCTTCTTGTCTTTCATATCTTTCAATTTACTAGCATCTGATCTAAGCCTGGCGATTATATTTTCTAATCTAATCTTCCATTTAGGTGATGTACTACTTTCTTTTTTGACAGGTCCACTGATCTTATATCCGAGCTCTTGTGTTGTTATTGTTGCTGCACTGTACATTAGTTGGTGTGTTTCTTGCAAATTATTGGTTGTTATTTCTGCAAGTGCAGCATTTATATCTTTTAATGCCTGAGCAAGTTGTTTTTTGGCAACTGTTTTTAGCGCTCAAATTCAAACCCCGGTGGTTGCTTGGTTCATGTGCTCAGTTATTTTTTGCTTTAGTTCTTGTTGCTTTTCTGTTAAAGGGCATTTGGGTTTTTGAGGTGAAGGCAAAGGAGAGGTTGCCTGGTTTTGATTTTGAAACAGTTCAGCAACAGTGACATCCTCTGTTTCCAACATCATCATCATCATCATCATCATCATCATCATCATTATTAATTATCTCTTGTTTACACAGTCAGACAGGTGTTATTGACTGGTTTGTTTTTATCCAGACATCGAGTCCTTCCCAAGGACCTGGGATGGGGGAAGATCACTCCTGCCTTCCCCCACATGATCCAGACTGAAGCCCTGCTCGCCATGCCATGCTCACAAATAAGCACTGCTGCGGTGAGCAGTGTGGCAGTAGGGAGGCCGGGGAACGGATGCCCAGCCGCTGGATATCCCACAATGTACTGTGTGATGCTCCTAGACAGACTCTATGTGTGTTCCAACTGCATGCAGCCCGAGCACACACTTGACCCTGTAGCTGGGGTAAAGGGCATGCTCATGCCCTTTAACCCTGGTTAAAGCCTGGGATAAATTCCTGGGCTTACAGAGTTCAAATCCCCATTCAGCCATGATACTTGCAGGGTGACTCTGGGTTAGTCACTTCTCTCTCTGTCTAACCTACTTTACAGAGTTGTTGTGAGGAAAAACTTAAGTATGTAGTATACCGCTCTGGGCTCCTTGCAGGAAGAGCGGAATAGAATAAAATGTGTAAAAGAAAAATAAATAGGCCCATACTTTATTCATTTCTTGTCTGATCTGCAAAGGAAACTTTTTTTGTAAACAGGAAAATTGCTCTGGGAATCAGGTGGCAGGTTTCTCAGTCGCATGATGAAGGCTAGCCAATCAGCATAGCTTACTTTTGCCACAAACTTGTAATGTTACTGGCTGACATGATCCACAGCTCTCTGGCAACAGAAAGAGGACTGAGAGCCCACAAGAAGCCTTCAGCGTTCTGCACTGAAGCCTTCTTTATACAGTCAACCAGGTGCAGAGTGGGAGAAGGGAACTTTTTTGGCATCTCTCCCCTCTCTTCAAAAGCCCTTTACACTTGTATATGTTTCAGAGTGCTGTGCAGCCCTCAGGAGCAGATTTATACAAGCAGAAAGAGCTTTATGGGGGGAGCAAGGAAATACAAAAATTGCTCTACCTTCCCATGCCATGCCCAGTCTGCTGTGCAAACAAGCCTTCAAGGAAGGGATGCTAAAGGCTTCTTGCAGACCTGCTGACCTCCTTCCTTCATCAGAGGGCTGTGAATCATGTCCACTAGTGAGGTGATTCTCACAATGGAGAGAAACTGTGCTAAGGGAGACCAGTCCGGTTTTCCCCCATTGTGAGAACCACCAGGCTTGCGGGTGGACCCAGTGGTTCAACAACAGCTAGCCCACCTATTAACCCCTCCCCTAAAACAAGGTTAGTGGAGCACGTGCTCTGCTCACCATGTTTTACTGATCGTATGCCACCACAGTGACACATGAGTAGACCCCCGCCTGGGAAGCTACATCAAGCCTCCCGGCCTCAGGGGTCTCCCAAAGATGCCCCCAGTGCTCGCAATTATTGAATAATTTGCTCCCAGTAGAAGCTTACTGGGAGGGAGGGAGGATATGAGTTTGAGGAGGCTTACTATCTTGATCTATAAAATTATAAAACTGAATATAAATAATTGCATAATCAAACATTAAGATTTAATTGTTTAGATTTCAGAACAATATCATAAAATTCAAAACGTGACAGTCCACAGCATTTGAAACATTAAGTCCTTAGATTCCAAAATTTAAAAATGTTGGGAGGGAAAATGCTGGGATGAAAAATGTTTTCACTTCCCTTCTAAAAGGACTGACCAAGTGGATCTCGCATATTTGGGCATTCCATAGACCTGAAAAACTAGGTCCAAGGCGATGCAAGCCCTATCAGAAGATTTTTCACCAGAAATAATTCTGATGAAAAATTTCTCCAATATTGGGAAACCATTTGATACAATAATGCTTCATATCAGTATTGTATCAAATGGAATCCAACTGATGGGAGGGGGTTCCTTTAGCAAAGATCTGATTCCTGTGATTAAATTGGCTGCCCGTTGCGTTTAAAATCCCCATCTTTCCTTATGCCTAGTTTCACCTTCTAATGCACCAGGAAAGGAAGCAACATAATGACTTTTAAAAATCCTTTTCCTGATGCTTTTTTTGGTGGGGAGAGGGTGGTCACACCCTATAGTTGCAGGGCACAGCCATCCCCTCCCCCCCAGCAATGCACCCAGAAAAGAATGCAACATTATGGCATTGGTTCCTTTCTTGGTGCATTATAAGGCAAGACCAGGCAAGAAAAGGTAGGGGTTTTAAATACCTCTGCTGTGGGTGGCCAATTTTGTCACAGAAGCTGGATCTTTGCTAAAGGTAGTCCCCTCACCCCACCCCATCCCCACCACATCCTGATGAACTGAGCCAATACTAATTACTAGCTCAATGCAATCCTGGCCACCCCCTGCATGAATGCAAGAATGGTCAGGATTGGCCCAATAATCTGAGCTACACACAGCATTAATATTTACAGTGGAAGGCAACTCTATTTTTCAGGAGCCACCACTGAGAAGGTCCTAGTGTAAGTTCTGACAAATTTCACTTCAGATCGTGATTGATAATATAAATATATGAGAACATCAACATAGAGCAGACATCTTCTACTGACTCAGCTATTGATTGCTAAAATGTCACTGCATAAAGATTTAGAATGAGGAATATAATACCACCACAACTTATCTGAGTGCTGTCTCTAGTTTCTAGTTCATCTGGGCTTAAGATTCTTCAGGACCCCTTCAGATCATACAAACACAATCACACACAGGCTTCTGTGGCAAAAATGAAACTTTACTCCAGTTCTCTCATTTTACATTTTCATCCTGAGGTCTCCTAGGTGGCAGCTACGAACTGACCCACTTAAAACATGTAGAGATATGCCTCTTTGATACAGAAGTGCCCTTGTATATCAGAATGATGATTTTGCCACTTGAGATAAAAAGAAAGGCTATCTGCTGCCATGTTCATCACTGCCTATCTTCCAGCCATGAAGGAAGTGACCACAACACCTCATTGAAGTGATTTTTCACTTGGTGCAGGATATCTGAGAAGGGACTAGACTGTTCCTTTCAGGGAGGTCCGTTCAATGTGAAAGGGTGAGAAAATGGACTCAGCCTGGCTGCTATAGGACTCAGCCTGGCTGCTATAGAAAGTAAACTTTTCTTTTACAAGGAATCAGAAAAAGATATGCCAAAAATGTGCTGAAATACAGTGGTTCTCATGTTCCAGAACATTAGTAGAGTACACCAGGAGCAGCACCTTTGCAGCAGGGGCTGCTCTGAGCTCAATCTGCATATTGTTGAACAGCCAATCACACGGGCAAAAAGAGGGGGGAGCAATTTTTACTGCACTCTCTCTCCTCCCTCCAAAAGTACTTTTTGACTTTTGAAATATGTCCCTAAGAAACCCTCAGGCACATATTTCTGAAGCCAAAAGGTACTTTTGGAAAGAGGAGGAAAAAACTGAAAATAACTTCTCCTACTCCCTGTGCGTTGAATTAGTTGCTTAGCAACAGTTTGTCTAAGCTTGGAGAACCACTCACTGTGAGGTTGCTATTCCTGTTCTACCCTATCAGTGCTGTGGAACATGTCAGCCAGCGTATTACAATTGTGAACAAGGGCAGAAAGAACTGAACCACTTCATGAAAATCTTTTCCACCTGAGGGCTTTTACCAAGGCCCTTTTGACTTCCTTATTCCGCAGGCTGTAGATCATGGGATTTATCATGGGAGTGATGATCCCATACAACATGGAAATGATTCTGTCCTGTTTGGGTGAATAGGTGGAGGTGGGCCTCACATAGGTGGCTATGGTGGTCCCATAGAACAGGAAAACCACAGTCAAGAGGGAGCCACAGGTGGAGAAAGCTTTGTGCCTGCCTTCAGCAGAACGCATACACAAGATAGCAGAAATGATATAGATGTAAGAGATCAGGGTGACCAGAAAAGCACTACTTCCCAAAATACCAGCCACAAGAAGAAGGACCAGTTCAGGGAGATAGGTAGAAGAGCAAGAGAGAGCCCTCACAGGAGGGATATCACAATAATACTGGTTAACTTTATTGGGTCCACAGAAAGATAATGTAAAGGTCAGTGAGGTATGGACCATGGAATTAATAAAACCAATTATCCAGGTCCCAGCAGCCAACTGAGCACAGAGACGTTTATTCATGATGCTTGTGTACTGCAAGGGACTACATATGGCAACATAGCGGTCATATGCCATCACTGCTAGCAGGAAAATTTCAGTGCCCACCACATCAATGAGAAAAAATAACTGCAGCACACACCCGGAAAATGATATGGTCTTGTCCTCTGACATGAAGATCTGGAGCATCTTTGGCACAGTGACAGTAGGGCAAAGGACATCCAGGAAAGATAAATTGCTGAGGAAGAAATACATGGGGGTATGGAGGTGAACATCCATCCCTATTGCCATGAGGATAGCCCCATTCCCTGCTAGGGTGATCAAATAGACCAGCAGAATCATCACAAAGAGAGAAATCCGCACTTCTGGGAGATCAGACAGTTCAGTCAGGTAAAAATACTTTGATGCCGTTATATTGGCTTTCTCCATCTCCTTTCTAAGAATGCTGATCAGCAGAAATATCTAAAACACAGTGGAAATGAAATGTTACTTCTTCTGTTTAGCCTTTTCTGATAGCTGACCAGTTACTATATCTGGCTGCTTCTGTTTCTGCTAGTCTATTGACTATTTAACCCCCTACCCTCTTTTGGGTGGGCTAGCATGGGGGAGGAGGGTTGGACACATTATGTATCTCTCTGTGTTATTCAATTGTTTCTATTTCAAATTCCAATAGAAATCTGAATTATCAGAACAGCATATCCATGAAGATAACCTTATTCATCTAAGATCTTAATCAAGCATCAAGGTGTCTGTACACCTGTCAGTCATAATCCAAAGGAGAAACCTCCCCATGCATAAGAGAACCACATATGCACCTGGAGCTTTGCTTGTTTCTTTTGTGCTACTGCTGAACTGACAAGCCATTCTTTGGTTTTAAAAGTGTCTTGTTCTCTTTGTCCATCAGAAATGCTGATTTAGCAGCCATTACTTCTGGCTGGGAACCACTGCAAATTTCAGTTCTGGAGACAGCAGGGCAACAAAAAAATTTCTACTTTTACCAAACTACAGTTCTCAGGAATTTTTGGAAGAAGCCATGACATTTAATTTGTATAGAACCAGTATAAATTTGTTATATAGACATACATCCCCTCTCTCTTTCCCCCCTTCTCATCCAATCCTGTCTTTCCACTTCTGTAGTGCCACCACATTTTCATATAACATGGAACCAAAGCCCAATGGACACATGGTTCCGACCTCCCCCTCCCCACCCGATTCCTCCCACTTACTTGTCCGCATTTGGGCATGTCACGTGGGACACTAATTGCATTCAGGGAGACTGCAGAGAGGAGGGGTTATTGACAGCAACAGTAGCCAATTGGAATGGAGAGAAGGAAGAGCCTCCTTCCTCAACTCCAATTTCAAAGAATTCTCTGCATTTGGACATACAGCAGCTAACCTCAGGTAGCAGCAGCAAAACTTAGTACAAATTAAAGGTTCAGATTGGAGTTGGCAGGGGTGGTTTTCCTCAGGTTGCTTTTCCAACAGGGCAGAAGTTCCATGCATTTGGACGTACAAGGGGTGCAACCTCTGTCCTGTTTAACTCCAGTTTCCCATTATGTGCGATTGGGGCCTGTGTCACTCTTGTGGATGCCAACACTAGTTGAAGATCAGTGGACTAGACTATCCTTGTCCATCAACTCTATGGTTCTAATAACACAGTAGAAGGTTTACTGCAGCTACTACTTTATTTACTTACCATTTACTTATTTATTTCTTGTAGCAGCTACTCACTAGGAGGAGGAAGGAGCAGCATAAGCATAAATTTTATTGTTATTATTTGATGCCTGTAAGTAAAAGGTAAATGCATCAAAGCAATTAAAACGGTGTTTATTTTACTCCTTTAAAACAGCACAAATGCTATTTCAAGAAGGATTAAAATATTCTTCATGTTTTATTACATGAGATTTCTGAGGAGAAAACAGCTCTTCCAAGAATGCTAAGATAGATTGTACTAATATAAATGGATTAATTTATGCTTTGCTAGACATTTAGTTTTACAGAAATTTTATTCATTTATTCATTTACTTATTTATCAATCATATTTATATACTGATATATAAATATAAAATATGTATATGTATATAAGGCATTTATATTTCACAACTCGATCCTATAAGGCAAAGTATTAAGACAGCTAGGGATGATTCTGAAATTCTCTTCATCATTTACCACCCCCCTTAATTACCTAGTCTTGTTTATGAAGTGAAACTAATGCATTAGAAACTCTGCATTATTTTGGTTTCCCAGTTTCTGAATCTTGATACACATTGCTCTTTTTCTGTGATGTTTTACCAGTTGGCATGTGCATGTGCACTTTTGAGCATTGATAAACAGTTCAAAAAAGCTAATTTGATTTAATCACACAGTTGAATCAAGATTCATTTGATGTGGTAATTGATCGATATATGATCAAACCAAGCATCAATGAAACACTGAACAAAAGGAATCTTGATGCAAACATACACAGACCATGTGAAGATTATTCTTCTCCGCCCCGCCCCCATTTTTATCGATGTATTTGTATGTGTTGGTAACACAGAGCATGGGAAACTGCAAATGAACAGAAAGAACTGGGAGCTGTGGCAAATGCTGCATGCACCAACTGCAATTATTTATTTATTTATATTATTTATTGATTTGATTTCTATACCGCCCTTCCAAAAATGGCTCAGGGTGGTTTATACAGAGAAATAATAAATAAATAAGATGGCTCCCTCTCCCCAAAGGGCTCACAACCAAAAAGAAAACATAAGAGACACCAGCAACAGTCACTGGAGGTAGTGTGCTGGAGGTGGATAGGGCCAGTTACTCTCCCCCTGCTAACTAAAGAGAATCATTACGTTTAAAGGTGCCTCTTTGCCAAGTTAGCAGTTTTAAAATTAAATTTTAGCAATTATCCTAATTAAACTGAACGAGTGCTAAATTTAGGATGAGTGGCATCCTGGGCAGAGCAAACAAGAGGAAGTCACAGAACAAGGAAATCTCATCCCTCAGCACGGTAGCTTACAGAACTAAACAGAACACTAAATTCTAAAATGCAACATTGTGTCACTACTTCACTTCCTTTCCTTGCTGATGCATCAGTGGACAATGGTGTTATTCTTCCAGGCATAGCCTCCTGCCTTCATTTTGACAAGCCAGCTCTCCCTCAGTTGCTAGCGAGGCAAAGAAGTTAAATTCAGGTGCAGTAGCTGAAGTGATTGTAGATAAAACTGACCCATAGGTAAGTCTGCCAATTCTGACTGGAGCTATTCCTGGAGATGTTGCTTCCCCACAATATTTTTTCTGTATTTTTCACAATGTCAAGCCATTAACATCTGCAGGTTTGGTTTCAATGATCACCTGGAAATTGATGACACTTCCTGGAGACCCCAAGCCAGTCCTGGACAATCTTATCCACAAGATTGCATTGCCAGATAATAAACTAGCCCAAACTGGCTTTTTACCCAGGCCTGATTGTCTCTACTGCTGCTTCTTTGTATTTTCTATGGTTATATTATGCTTGTATTTTTAAATCTTTTTAATTAAATCTGTTTTTATCTTTTAGCTTAATATTTTAATTGTGTGATTTTTATAGTCCTGTTTTAATTTCTCTATGTGAACCGCCTTGGGATTGTTTTTGATTGTTGACTCAGCCTTCCATCCTTCCGAGGTCGGTAAAATGAGTACCCAGAATGTTGGGGGCAATATGCTAAATCATTGTAAACCGCTTAGAGAGCTCCGGCTATAGAGCGGTATAGAAATGTAAGTGCTATTGCTATTGCTATATAAATTTAACAATCAATCAATCAATCAATCAAATACTATGAGACTGTTCCAGGCTTGGTTGCCGTGGAAACCACCAGGAGCCTCTAGGCTCCCATCGGTGCCTTGGCAGCAAACCTGGCTAAGAAGCCAGGCTGTGAAATGAGGTTATGGGAGCAAGTACTCCCTTAACCCCACTGAATTGACCATTGACCATGTGTCAGCGCCAGCTGCTTTCAGCCAGTGGTGAAACACTGACGGGCGCCCACCCATCACTAGGGGAACCCCACCATGCACCAGGAACTTGTTCGGTGTTGTAGGTAGGGGGGTGGGGGTGGGGGCCTCCACACTTCCTCACTGCTTGGGGCAGCAGCAAAACATCTGGGTGTGTGAGCTGGGCACACAGACCCTGCACCAGGATCATCTATGGGGAAGGCGGGCTTCTGCAGCCTTCCCACCAACCGCCAGCAAGCCTGCTCACATGATCATGAGAAAGGGCTCCACCTATTACATCAAACAAACCTAGCTACACAGTATCCTGGAAATCAGAAGTATTAAATAGCTATAAATTTATTGCATGTGAACTTTTATGTATTAAAACTTTTTTATTATACTATTTATATAACGTTTATATAACATTTTGTGTGTAATGCTTTACAACCCTTATTTCATTCATTTCTACTAACATTTCTTACTAACATCCCCCTTTCTGCAAATAGAGATAACCTGTCCAAAGTCACCATGGTGGAGGTGGTATATGACCCCAGGTCTCTAGCCTATTAGATGCATATTATAGCAATAGCAATAGCAATAGCAATAGCACTTACATTTATATACCGCTTTATAGCCGGAGCTCTCTAAGCAGTTTACAATGATTTAGCATATTGCCCCCAACATTCTGGGTACTCATTTTACCGACCTCAGAAGGATGGAAGGCTGAGTCAACCTTGAGCCCCTGGTCAGGATTGAACTTGTAACCTTCTGGTTACAGGGCAGCAGTTTTACCACTGCGCCACCAGGCGCATATTATATATTATAAGAAAGAGTCATACCTGATGAGAAAATTTGAAGGCTTTAAGGTTTAACACATTAAGGCTTTAAAAAAAATGCTATTCAATAAAAAGTATCCTGCTATGTATGTTGTATCTTATATACTGCAAGGGATTTATGAAAATTAAGACTATTACTATCTGGAGAACAAAATACTGGCAGAAATATAGACAAAAAAAACTGTTGCTACTCCAGAGGGTATATATAATCACTTGCTGAAAATTACATCTTGAGGCATGAATCTCTGAGGACTTTTCAAATTTAGTTTCCAACTTTGCTACATCATCTGGCAAATGAAACTTTTCTCAATACCAAAAAAGATTCTCAGTAACTTATTGGCTGAAAATTCTTCAGAAATTCTTTTGAGTCTTAATGACTGATTGATTGATTGATTTAAAAAAGACTACTTATTGTTCATAAGGCTACTTTTAAAAGTGTTATCTTGCTTTCCCCTAAGAAATTTTTATTTGGATTTTTGCAAATCAGATTTTTTTAAAAAGTTTACGAATAGGATTAGAAATTAACCTTAACATTTGTCCACTTGTTCAAGAAGCTGTGTGAGTTCTCAAACAAACATTGGGGAATCAGTGTTAGAGGCTATTTGGGAACAAGTGAATGTGAATGTGCTAATTCACATTAGATCCTGCTAGAATTTTGGGAATCAGTGCTAGAGGCCATTTGGGAAGGGAACCAGTGTTACAGGCTATTTTCCTTCCACCTATTGTTATTTCAAATATATTTGAGCTACAAAAAAGCCTTTGACCAAGTCGCTTATCAAAGACTCCTAAACTTAGCAATCATAGGATGAGTCCTTTTATGGCTTAGTAATTGGTTGAGGCAAATGAAGCACATGAGAAAGGGCTAAACAGATGGTACTCACAATGGAAGTAAGTAAGAAGTGCCCCTCTCAATGATCTGTATTGGGAGTACTGCTGTTCACAAATGATCTAGAATTAGAGATGAGAAATGAGGAAAAGTTTGTGCATATCACCAACTTTTCCCCAAAACCCAAGTAGGCTGAAAAAAGTTCCAAAAGTATATCTTCAAACTGTGTATGGGCAGCAAAGTGGCAAATGAGGTTCAAGCGATGTACATAATGGGAGAGTTGAAATGTCATATAAACACTGATGGCGGACTTAACTGTCAGTAACTAACTAGGAAAGAGATCACTGGATTGTAGTGGGTAGCTCAAGGAAAATATCAGTTCAGTGTGTGACAGCTGAAGGGAAAGGAAATTCCATGCTAAATATTATTAAGAAAGGGTCTGAAAACTTTGGGGCAACATTCATACTAAGTTAGTCATACCTGATTGAAATCAATGGAATTCAAGTTAGTCATTACTAACTTGGTTGATGGATTTCAGTGATGCTTAATCATGACTAACTAGACTGGATGTTGGAGTGTGTGTGTGTGTGTGTGTGTGTGTGTGTGTGTGTGTGTGTGTGTGTAAAAAATGTGTATGTTACCATTCATTAAAACAAATCAAGGTAGCTTACAATATATATCAAAAAATGAAACAAAACATCTTAAATACATACAATAATTAATAGATTTAAAGACTGTTCTTCATTAAAACTCAGAGCATCTTATAAATAAAACATAATATAGAATGAAGCATTGTCGTTGTAGTAGTAGTTATTATTTAGTCTTACAACATGACATGGGTGTTGAGAGGAGAACTGGTCTTGTGGTAGCAATCATGACTTGTCCCCTTAGCTAAGCAGGGTCCACCCTGGTTGCTTATGAATGGGAGACTTGATGTATGAACACTGTAGGATATTCCCCTCAGGGGATGGAGCCACTCTGGGAAGAGCAGAAGATTTCAAGTTCCCTCCCTGGCGTCTCCAAGATAGGGCTGAGAGAGATTCCTGCCTGCAACCTTGGAGAAGCTGCTGTCAGTCTGGGTAGACAACACTGAGCTAGATAGATCAATGGTCTGACTAGTATATGGCAGTTTCCTATGTTCCTGTGTTGCAAAACTACCCATGCTGCTGCAGAGCTCATAATAAACGCAGCAACAGTACTGTGCAAGAGGTAAAGTACTGTACAATGTACAGTACTGTGTATGACTGTACATTGACTTCTTGCACAATTGCATGTCACATATGACTTCTATTATTCAGTACTGCCCTCTTGCACAACACTGTCAGCACATGTGTTAGAACTGTACATGGCTATTCTGCAACCCTTATGTGAGGGAGAGGGCAGTGCCACCTCCAGCTGGAGTTCCCTACCACCTAGTGTGAAAGGGCATGTCCCCTCTGCTCCAGATGGAAATATACAGCTACACAAGCAAATAGCCATTGATAGCCCTATCCTTCATGAATGTGTCTAACCCCCTTTTTAAAACTGTCTATATTGGTGGCCATCACCACATCTGGCAGTAGAGAATTCAATAGTTTAACTATGTGTTGTGTAAATAAGTACTTCCTTTTGTCTGTCCTGAATCTCCCAGCATTTTTTAAATATTTATGATATTTATATACAGGAGGACCTCGCTATTCGCGGGTCCAGCAGAGGGATGTGTACAGAACCGGCTGGCCCAGTTTGGTTCTAATCTGGACCGGCCTCGAACCCAGCTGGGCCAGGTCCGTCCAGCACCCTCCTCGACCCCCTCCCCAGTTAGGTTTGGTCCGGGAGGGGTTGCAAACTTCTTTTAGTTTAAAAAAAAAATTTAACCTTACTCCCCTTGGGGGAGTTCCTGGAGGCCGTGGGGGGGGTGTCCATGGAGGTTCCCCCTACCCCCACCAGCTGTCCTCATGCCCCCCTCCAGTTGGAGGAAGAAACATCAATAACCTCTGCTATGCTGATGACACCACTCTTATATCTGAGTATGTGGATGATATGCAAGCTCTAGTAATGAAGGTGAAGGAGCACAGTGAAAAAATGGGACTATGACTAAATGTAAATGAGACTAAATTAATGACAGCAACCAGCGTCATAATTTATAATGAAGACACTGAAGTGGTGAATAGCTTCTGCCTTTTAGGATTGACCATCAACAGTAAAGGATCCAGAAGTCAAGAAATATGCCACGGACTATCACTTGGTATGGTTGCAATGAAGGCCTTGGAAAGGATATTTAGATGCCATGACGTGTTTATACCTACAAAGATTAGAATTGCTCAGACAATGGTTTTTCCCATGACCCTCTATGGATGCAAAAGCTGGACTTTGAAGAAGCAAGATAGAAAAAGTATTGACGCTTTTGAACTTTGGTGCTGGTGAAGACTTTTGAGGATATCATGGACAGCCAGGAAAACAAACAAATGGATCATAGAATAAATGATTCCAAAATTTTCACTCGAGGCACAAATGACCAGGCTCAAGCTATCATACTTCAGACAAATTATGTGCAAACTAACCCCCCTTGAGAAGTGCATAATGCTGAGAAAAGTTCAAGGAAAGAGAAGAAGAGGACGACCAGCAGCAAGGTGGATGGACTCGATTACGACGGCAATAAATGCACCACTGTGAGACCTTAAAGGCCAAATTGAAGATAGATCATCCTGGAGATAATCTATCTATGTGGTCGCTAAGAGTCGACACTAGGGATGTGCAAAAAATTTCAGGCACAGAACGATCTGTGCCCGAAACGAACAATTTCGGGTGATTCAGGGCCGAACCGAATCACCCCCAATGTCCCCCGATATTTTTTGGGCACGAGCCGAATCACCCGAATTTCGGACCCGAAAAATTCGGGTGATTCGGTTCATGGTTGATTTTTGGCAATTTTTGGAAGTTTTAGTGACTTTGGGGCAGTTCGGGGGCATAGCATGGGATCTGGGCAAAAGGAGTGGGGTGGGGTGGTAGTGCCTAATGGGTGCAGGCTACCACCCCAATTTCAGGGGGATTGGGCAAAGGGCTGATTTTTGGTAAATTTCTGAAATTTTCATGTCTTTGGGGCAGATTGGGGCAGAAAGTGGGGCCTGGGGCAGTATAGTGGGGTGGGGTGGTAGTGCCTAATGGGTGGAGGCTACCACCCCAATTTCAGGGGGTTTGGGCAGAGGGCTGATTTTTTGGGAATATTTGAAGTTTGGGTGTCTTTGGGGCAGATTGGGGGCAGAAAGTGGATCTGCCCCAAAGGAGTGGGGTGGGCTGGTAGATAGTGCCTAATGGGTGGAGGCTAACACCCATCCCCAATTTAAGAGTGATTGGGCAGAGGGGTGAATTTTGGTGAATTTATTTTTATGAGGTTTGTCTTCATAAGGTGAAGTGTGCTAAATTGATTACGTCCTCATATTATTCATAGTAATAGAGAGTGTGAAAAAGTGAAAGTGGGGTCATGAGAGTTGTCTAATTGAAAAAAAATCTCATTTGCTATGATACAATGAGAATTCACAACCTCAGAAGTTTTTTCTGAGGTGTGAATTCTCATTCTATGATAGCAAATGAGATTTTTTTCAGTTAGACAACTCTCATGACCCCACTTTCACTTTTTCACACCTCAATTACAATGAATAATATGAGGACGTAATCAATTTAGCACACTTCACCTTATGAAGACAAAACTCATAAAAATAAATTCACCAAAATTCACCCCTCTGCCCAATCACTCTTAAATTGGGGATGGGTAGTAGCCTCCACCCATTAGGCACTATCTACCAGCCCACCCCACTCCTTTGGGGCAGATCCACTTTCTGCCCCCAATCTGCCCCAAAGTCACTAGAACTTCAAAAATTCTCAAAAAATCAGCCCTCTGCCCAATCCCCCTGAAATTCTGATGGTAGCCTCCACCCATTAGGCACTACCACCCCACCCCATTCTTTTGGGGCAGATCCACTTTCTGCCCCCAAACTGCCCCAAAGTCACTAGAACTTCAAATATTTCCAAAAAATCAGCCCTCTGCCCAATCCCCCTGAAATTGTGATGGTAGCCTCCACCCATTAGGCACCACCACCCCACCCCACTCTTTTGGGGCAGATCCACTTTCTGCCCCCAAACTGCCCCAAAGTCACTACAAAAATTCTCAAAAAATCAGCCCTTTGTCCAAACCCCCTGAAATTGGGGTGGTAGCCTCCACCCATTAGCCACTACCACCCCACCCCACTATTCTGCCCCAGGCCCCACTTTCTGCCCCAATCTGCCCCAAAGACATGAAAATTTCAGAAATTTACCAAAAATCAGCCCTTTGCCCAATCCCCCTGAAATTGGGGTGGTAGCCTGCACCCATTAGGCACTACCACCCCACCCCACTCCTTTTGCCCAGATCCCATGCTATGCCCCCAAACTGCCCCAAAGTCACTAAAACTTCAAAAATTCACCAAAAATCAGTACTTTGCCCAATCCCCCTAAAATTGGGGTGGTAGACTCTACCCATTGGGCACTCCCACCCCACCCCAAAATTTTGCCCCTGGGCCCCTTTTTACCCCCCAAATCTATTCAGATTCAGATTCAGATTAAATCCAAATCCGAACCGAATCAAGGGTGATTTGGGTGACCCAGATTCGGGCACAAAACAGAACAGGGGTGATTCAGTTCGGGTCCAAGCCGAATCACCCAAAAACCCGAATTGCACACCCCTAGTCGACACCAACTTGATGGCACTTAATCAATCAGGAGGAAGGGGAAGTGATTGTGTGAGAGCCTCATGCTGGGCAAAATGGCACCATCCTACCACACATGGTAGTTGTTAGTCCCTCCTATTCCTTACCTACAGAGTTCTAAGGGGAAAATGCTGGAAAGGACTACACTTCCCAGGATTCTGTGTACAATTTCTAAGATATATACTGTAGCATATCACAATGATGTTTCTGAAACTCTACTATAATGTAGAATATACTACAACTGTCTCAGAAATATATAAACTATAATGCAATTCACTGGTTCTTGAAAATCAGCACTAAATGCTACATCTGGGAGGGTATTGTACAATTGGGCTCTTAAAAAACTTTTGACAGATCCCTCACCAAAGGCTCCTGAACAAACTCAGCAGGCATGGGAATGGGATAAAAGGTCAGATCCTCTTATGGACAAGTAGCTAGTTCAAGAAAAGAAAGCAGAAAGTAGGAATAAATGGACAGTTTTCTCAGTGGAGAAATTTGCAAAGCACAAGGATCTGTATTGGGACTGATGCTTCATAAATGATCTGGAGCTAGGGTGCAAGTGGGAACTGAACTGGACCAAATTTGGTACAGTTGTAGGGACACCTCAAATGCATCATTTGTGGTGATGTGCAAGTGAGCTAACTTGTGAACTGCCTGACCAATTTGGCCCAAATTTAGTCAAATTGTAGGAATAGTGAAAGGAAAGTAGGCAGATTAGTTCTTACTAGAACAACGTGTTTGTTTTTTTGTTTGGAGATAGCAAAAAATATTTCCCCTTGAAAGCAACTACGCTTCACTCTCTGGATTCACAGCTACTTCTCAGGTCCTCATGGGGCTTCTGTGTTCTTTTGAAGGATTCTGCATACCACAGCCCCAATCCTTCCAGTTACTCTGATCCTTCCTTGTTTTAAAGCTGCTAAGGCAGTTGGAAGAAAATGGCTGGGCAGAAAATGGGGGGAGGCTGATGAATTGAATTGGGGGAAAGCTGAGGTTTTTAAAAAGAGAAGTCCTCAAAAGGTTTGATATGGCAGCGGGTGGGAAAGAAGAGTTTCTTTCCAGTGAAAGTGCTATGCTGCAGGAAGATTGTCTTTTATAATTCCTTTTCCACCTGCTTTTCCTTGGTGGCATTGATATATGGAAGAACTGTCTTCTGTATAGGACTGGTTTAACCAGATTAGGACAATAGCTTTGATGACTAAACATACTTATTACAGGAAACTGAATGAAGGAGCAGCAACAGATAACTTCACTGAAAGGTGATTATTTATCAACTAGAAGAAGAAGAATTTCTAGGATAAAACATAACCATCTAGACTGTTTTCACTTTTATACAATCTGTATTATATTTATACACACACATTCACTTTTATTCATTTATTGCATTTGTGCAACAGCTTTTGTCCATAAAAACTGATGTGGTTTACAACATTAATTAAAATGTATCTACATAAGTAATACAAGCATCATATCATACATGTGTACAAGATCTTTGCATACATATATACATTTTTATGGGAATAAAAACAGTCATACATTTTAAATAGTGAATTCATTTTAAAAGTGAATCTGGGTATAGGCTCGCTCAGATGCAAGGAATGTCAGAAAGTGTACTACTGTACATGTGTTGAACATAACATGAATAACTGTATATGAATACAGATTCGTACACTTGTAAGCATACACTGTACACTCATTCTCTGAACATAATGTGTGAATAGGGTTGTAATGTGTGTACTTTTATGAATATGAATAGGATGATTATGGTTTTGATAATGATATGATATTAATGTAATCACTGTATCTTTAGGATACAAAAGAAAAGGCTCTTTTCCAAGGAACAAACTATGTGCCTGAAAAAATGGCTTTGATAACAGAGATAGTAAAATCTGAGCACACTCTCACTGCCAGAAGTGTACTTGCATCACCTCCCCCACCCCAACCCCGGTCTCATGCTAGGAATTACACCCCAGGGGAAACCACTGAAAAAAATTCAAAGGAAATCAAGAAAAACCATTCTCACCTATATCATCAATACTTATAAAACTATATTAATCCCAAATTATCTCACAAATACAAACAAAACAAATACAAATGCATTTTCCCCTCAAACCCTGAATGTTTCACTGCTGCAGCACTCTTCCTCTTCAAATACTCTGTAATAATAAAGGCAATAGTCCTTGAAGTTAATACCTATTCTTTGTCCACAGCCTCTATGCTGGTAATACAAAGACGCAACTCCTCGTCTTCTTCCGTGAAATAACACAATGGTTTCATGCAAAAAAAGAAAAACCCTGAACAACTTGGTGCTACAGTTCAGATAGCTCCTTCCAACTCAGGCCTGCACTTGACAGCTGCAAGTAGAGATGAGCACAAACCTTGTGTTTCCGGTTTGATTCGAATCTGAGCCAGATTTGAACCGGACCGAACCAGTTCAGTTTCAGTTCACACACACCCAGACTGGGGGCTGACTCTGCTAGAATTTGAGTGGGTTAGGGCCTTGTTTGAAGGCAGTGCTGGCGGGTCTTCCCTAAGTGTAGTCATTAGTAAATGGAACATACAGTGGATGTGGCGGCTGCAGGTGGGGTGCTGCAGAAGCCATGGGGGGTGATGCAGTGGCTCCCCCTATGCCCATCAACCTCCCCACAAGTCTCCGGGGCCAGCTTTTGCCCTTTTGCAAATGGCAGAGGACAAAGAAATGGCCTCCACCCTGATGCAGGGCCTGGAGATGGCCTGAAATGGGCCTGAAAAGGACCCAAACTGGGCAAAAACTTCCTGGGAGACACAAGGAGGAGGCCAGCAGGGATAGGGGAGCCTCCGGAGCACCCCTTGTGGCTGCCACAGCACCACCTGCAGCCACCACAGCTGCCGTGAATACCTCCATTTACTAAGGGCTACACTTAGGGAAGTCCCCTGCTACCTTTGAACAGGTCCAAGCAGTTTGGCTCTACCTCGGACTGAATCAGACCCGGTTCAGTGTGAGGTCCAGCCTTCTAACTGAACCAGTTCAAGTGGGAACTGGCTCAATTTCGAGCCAGTTCACACACCCCTAGCTGCAAGTGTGCAAAAGTGAAAAGAACTTTCCCCCCAAAAGGAAACATAACTGCACATGTACAGCTCAAAATGTTCCCTCTTCCTATATTTAAGGGACCATGCACATTGGGGTGATATACTTACATGTGCTAGGATGGTAAGTCTGAATACAAAATTTTATAATGCTACTTCCTGTAGGCCTTTCCTTTCATTGATATAATACTCAAATGTAATAACAGATCTGTGCTTGCAGAATAGTGCTGAAGCTAACAGTATCATGTTTACTGATTGCTGCAATCAGCACATCTGAAATTCATTACAATTAATGCGGTTTTCTAACTTCTAAAAAAAAAGCACATGCATGCTTCTACCCACGGTGCCTGAGTAAACCATTTTAGATTGTTGTTTTCATTGCTTAAAATGGAGTATGTGGGTACAAGTGAGTGATTGTTTGATCTGGATTGTAAGCATTACAGTTGTTTGATAGTTCAACCACAAATGTAGAGTGGGTCTAACCAATCCATTCTTTCACCTCTGGCAAAGCATTTTCTTTGCATTCATCTTCTCTAAGGCATTCTTCACTTCCCTATGCTACAAACAGATCCTTCATGGAGGGAGGTCGTCACCTTGTCCACCACCGTGACCAGTGATCAACAGCCTACACATTTTATTTTATTTTTTAGGACAAGATGGTCTTTCCAATAAACCTCTTTATAGCTCCCTTCACCTCCTTATTCCGCAGGCTGTAGATCAGGGGATTCAACATGGGGATTACCATCGTTACCACTGAGGCCACCTGGTCTTGACCAAGAGTGTAGCTGGACTGAGGCTTCAAGTATGTAAATATCACTGTTGAATAGAAAATGATGACGGCTGTCAGGTGGGATGTGCAAGTTGAAAAAGCCTTCCGCCTACCTTCAGGGGACTGGATTTTCAAGATTGTGACAAAGATGTATGTATAAGACACGATGACTGCAAGAATTGTGGTTATTTCATTAGCACAGACAAAGAAAAAAAATCCAGATCTCACTGATATAGGTGTCAGAGCAGGAGAACTTGAGCAGTGGTGGGAGATCACAGAAATAATGCTGGATGACATGAGAATGACAGAAAGACATTTGAAAAGTAAGACAGGTGTGCACTGAAGAATTCAGAAATCCCCCAATGTATGATACAATCACCAACAAAACACACAGATTGGGTGACATGGTACTTTTGTAGAGCAGTGGGTTGCAGATGGCCACATATCGGTCACATGCCATCGCAGCAAGGAAATAACACTCTGTATTCCCCAAACCAATGAAGAAAAACATCTGTAGAGCACAGCCCAGAAAAGAAATGGTTTTATTTGTTTCCCAAAAGGCCACTAAAGTTTGGGTGGTGATGACCGATGAGTAATAAATATCGAGGAAGGCCAGATTACCTAGGAAGAAGTACATGGGAGTGTGGAGTCGGAGATCCATCCTGATGAGCACAATCATGCCCAGATTCCCCACAAGGGTTACAATATATATCACTAGGAACAGCAGGAAGAGTGGAAGCTGTAATTCTGGACAGTCTGTCAAGCCCTGCAAGATGAATTCGGTTGTTTGGTTTTCGTTGATCATTTTGTCGAATATAGTTGTTGTTTTCCCCCCTGTGCAGGTAGAAGGAAAGAAAGAAGAATATGTGAGGGGAACGAATGATTGTAGAAGAGATAGAACTCTAGCTCATTTTGATGAACAATTTAGGATACTATAGGATTCCCGGAATGCCATAACACCCTCATGCAGGGAACTGGCTGGCCAGGTCCAGCTTGAATCCAGACTGGGCAGCTCAGGCTCCGGTTCTATCAAGCCCAGTCCTGTCTGGTTCTGCTGTCAAGCCGGCTTGAGGGGCACAATGGCTATACTTGTAAAGGATTCCACTTTACAAGTAAAAGGCTACAGTGGGGGGTAGATGGGGCACTAACTTTCTGTTTACCTTTAAAAATCACCACTGGCAGGCAGGATGGCAGCAGTGGCCACAGTGGTGGGGATGGCAGCAGTAGTGGGACCTCTTTCACCCTCCCACTGCCCTCCCAAATGACAGCCTTGGATGACTGCCTGCCATTTTGGGCCTCTCTGCTGTTGCACATGCATACACAGAGTAGAGAAGTTCATGGAACTGGCTGGCCTGGTTCAGTTAGAGTCTGAACTGGACCCAAACCAGACTGGGACAGTTCAGTCTGGTACCCCCTTAACCCCCCCCCCCCCCGTTTGGTTAAGTCTGGGAGGCTCATGGACCCAAAAGTTATTTTTTTTTACTTACCCCCTCCAGGGGGGCTTCTCTGAAGCATTGGCGGGGTCTACCAAGGTTCCTCCTCCCCCCACTGGCCTCTGTTATGCATCCATTGCCCAGTTTGGGTGGTCTTCAGCCCTTAGAGGCCGCCACACATGCACAAATGGCCCTTACATAGCCTGGGCCATGACCCAGTCATGCAAGGACCATTTGCACATGTGTGGTGGCCTTGAAAATATCTGCCACACTGGGGGAAATGCCTGGAAAGGGCTGAGGACCGCCTAAACCAGGCAATGGGTGCATAATGGAAGCTGGTGGGGAGATAGGGTACCTCCACAGACACACACACCCTGCCCCCGCTGCCTTGGAGGAGCCCCCAGAAGGGATCCACAAACTGCCTGAATCTCCAGGGGAGGTACAGTCCAGAGTCAAACTGAACAGGGGGTGGTTCATCTCGACCCCAAATTGTCAAACCAAACCAGTTCAAAGTCAAACCGGTTCGGTTCCAAACCGGTTCGGTTCCACACCCTAGCACAAAATGGGTCTCAGCTGCTCATTTGGGAGGCCAGCCGGAGGGTGAAAGGAGTCCCTGCTACTTCCTTCCTGCTGTGCAGCAGGAAAAGATAAAAAGAAAGAGAGAAATGTTCAATCCCCCACCCCCGACCACTACAGCACTTTATTTGTAAGGGGGAATCCTTTCTGGATTCCCCTTTACAAGTATACCATCAAGTCGGCTCATGAGACAGGGGATTGGCTCAACTCGCCATTGTACCATCCCTGGTCAGCTCGAGGGTGAGCCTTCAAGCCGAGCTGGCTTGCTACTCCACATCCCTACTCCACAGTTCTTTGCATCTCATTATCCACGTGTAGCATCGAGGCATTTCCTAAGTCAAGTCACCCTGTCCGCTTCTCAAACCAAGTAGAGCAGAGGTGAGAAAACTATGGAATGGAGGCCATTAGTCCAGTATGTTTCTGTTACAAGTCTTACACATCAGAAATGTGCACAAGTGCCCACAAGTGCTCTGGAGAGTGGATGGCCTTCAGGTTTCTCTTTCCTATTAAAGCCATTGCCAGCTAATCAGATGGCTACCAAGTGCTATTTGTCTGGTCATGTAAAGATAATGTCAGCTCTGTGTTCAAAAAAATCCCTAGGATAATGACATACCTGAGGAATACCCAAACAACCAACGACCTTCAATGTCAGAATGATTCTTGAGTGCACCAGGATATGAGAGTCCTTAAAAACTATTCCTTTACCCTGAGGGATACACAGTAATTCCCTAGGCCACCATTTCTGGAGGAGCTCACGGGATAATGGCCTCTCTCGTTTACAGTGTCTACCTTTATTGTTGTTGTTCCCAGATCCAGTTTTTTAGTTACACATTTTAGTATCAATCTAAAATGAAGGTGCATTGTGCAGGGGGGAAAGTGGATAGGCTCAGACTCTTGCACCAGTCCAGTTCCAGGGTACTTGCACAAGGGCAGAAAAATATCCAAGATTTTGTATTGGTGCAAACAGGATTTGTTGTAGTTTTAAATATAATCTAAATCACAACACCCTTGATCTTTAATTAAGACCAAGAGGGACTCTATCATAATCTAACTGAAGCAGCAACTGGTGAAGATGGTGAAGAGTTACTGCCCAGTAGCCTCTAGATGAGCTTTTGACAAAGTCCCTTACCAAAGGCTCCTGAACAAACTCAGCAGCCACGGGATAAGAGGTCAGGTCCTCTTATGGGCTGGTAGCTGTTTAAAGAAAAGAAAGCAGAGAGTAGGAATAAATCAGCAGTTTTCCCAGTGGAGGGATATGCAAAGCACAAGGATCTGTATTTGAACTGGTGCTTTATAAATGATCTGGAGCTAGGGATATGGCCAAGTTTATTGATGACACCAAATTTTCACTAAGAACAATAAATTGTGAAGACCTCCAAAAGGCTATCTCCTACCTAAGTGAGGGGCAGTGTTCCCTCTAACAGGGATCCCCAGATGTTGTTGACTACAACTCCCATAATTCCCAAGCAAAAGACATTGCAGCAGAGGCATCTGGGAGTTGTAGTCAACAACATCTGGGAATTCCTGTTAGAGGGAACACTGGTGAGGGGACTTTAAAATGGCAAAGGCAGTCCAATGTAAGTTAGTGTAAAGTGATGCACATTGGGGCTAGAAGCCCCAAAATCACATATACGTTGATGGGGTCTGACTGTGGATGGAGACCATTCTGAGAAAGAAGGCCCAAATAGCAGCCAGCCAGATCTACGAATGGGACTTTGCTTGTTTATATAACTCTCTCTGTGATTCAGCCATGTTGTAGGCTACTCCGTTGATCTCTTGAGACTGGATTCATTACTGTTGCTGCCTGATCCTAACCATATTAGTCAGAAGTAAATACCATACTTGTTGGTATTGATTTCCAAGCAAAGATGCCTACATTTGTAGCCCAGGGCTGCAGTCCTACACCACATAAAGGACATTGGCACAGAGATGGTGTAAGGGATCAGCAATGCACCCTAAGACCCCAAGGCCTCAGCAGCTTCCAGCCAGCATCAACTCCTGGCACTGACCTGCCCTCACCTGAAATACTTCTGGAAATTAATGCTGCCCTATTCACTTTCCATCTGTCCATCTGCATTTGAGGGGGCCTAAACTCAGGTACATTTAAAAAATGAATGCATGTAACTCATTCACACAAATGTGTGCATACATACAGACATCTGTATTCAACACATATTAAAACTTAATGAGGCCTTGCACATCATCATCTGGGGGTGGTTTGGGGTAGCGAAGAGCCCTTACCCTGATCCCCACAGACGAGTGGAGCCTACGTTCGGCTCTGGTAACTCACTGCCCAGACAATTGTGGCTGCTGAGAGCTGGCATGAGAAAAGATCTCCCAGATATCAGGAGAGAACTTCCACAAGGCACCTTGTTGCCAGCAGTAAAGAAAATCTCATTACATCACAGCCATCCACAGATTGGCCATGATGGGGAACGAGGCAGGGCAAGCCCTATTCAAACCACTTTGAGTAAGTGGTTATAGAGTGTGTTGTGCAGAGTGGCACATTCATAGAACACAGCTCCTCTAGCCACAGCACTCCATAGCAGACACCTGCCAGGACCTACAAAAACAGAGGGAAGTGGACACACAGAGGTGGTTCCCATGATCAGTGGGAGCCACCTGAAGAGGGTTAGCAGGGAGAGTGGGCTTAGCCTGCTCTCCCCACAGACAACCCAGCTGTCTGCTCTGGGCGGCTGAACCAGCCACCCACATGACTGCCAGCTCCGTCACAGAGCCAGCAGGTGCTGGTGGGAGCGGGGGCCAATTGGCCACCGGAAGTTCCAGCATGCCCTGCGCAAGCGCGCAGGGCATGCTGGAGAGACCCCCGAGCCAGGAGGCAGCTTTTTGTCTCCCCTCCGGGGGTCTCCTCATGAGTTGCTGCAGTGCAGAGCCACGCTGTGGCAACTCACAATCAGAAAAACTGGTTTTGCAGAGCGCTCGCTCCGCAAACCCAGTTTAAGTGCCGGGCTACTTAAGAGGGAGACTACTTAAGCGGGTGACCCACCAGGCTCGGCTCACGATTGGAGGAAATTGGGCTAGCCTCCACTAGCCCAATTTTCTCCCATCGTGTGAATAGCCTCACAATCAACAGCCTGAGCTAGCAGGGCTCCTAGTCTTCACTTACCTGGGTTAAGTTCCAGGGTTGGAAATGCTGGCCACTAGTTTTAGCACACAGCACTGTCTTATCTATTCTGAAGAAACTGCTGGGGACAAACAGCATTGTTAATGGCCGCCTTTGCACAACAGACCTGCAGTTTGCCCCTCTTCCCCCTGCTGTGCTCCCAGACAAGTGTGGCAGTCTGGGAGACTGCAAAGGGGAAGGAACTGGCTGCAGTGCACAGGCTTCCTCCTTTGCATGAAGGAAAGCCACGGCAGCCAATTCCACTGTGTGAAACAGGATGCTGGACTAGATGGATCCAGCAGGGCTGTTCTTATGTTCTTAATTGGAGATGGAAAGAGGGAGCAGCTTCCTACCTCAACTCTGGTTTTACACAGCAGCAGCCTTCAGATGACATGATGCCACTCTCTGACCTGAGGTTTTGGCAGTGAAATTCAAGTGGAACCAAAAGGTTCCAATTCATGTTTGGGGTTATTCAGGAATATAAGTGGCTATTTGCACATGTCATTATACAGGAAACCTACAGATAGGAACACTTACCTGAGGTTTGATAGTTCTCCTTCTAAGTCCCTTAGGGAAAACTTACCATTTGGACAATTTTTGAGAATAAAACATAGTTGTTCCACTGAACAATCATTTATACATGAATCTAGGGTGGCCAAACAACAGTTTCTGGAGAGAAGTTATCCTGAGCCAGTTGTGGAGAATCATTTGAGAAAAGCTACAGTAGTTCCAAAGGAGAAACTTTTGCAGACTCATAAGAAGGGATCTTCAAATTCTGTTCATTGTAGTTTAACATTTAACTACATCAGCAATAATTTACAAAAGACAATTAAACAACATTGGCATATCTTACATGATATATCAGGATGTCAGGAAAAGCCAATTATTTCCTTTAAAAGAACTAAAAATTGGAAAAACATATCAGGCAGGAGTGAGTATAGACAGTATGTGAGTATAGACAGTATATAGTATAGACAGTATGTGTGATACACCGCACATTTTGCCAGGATCTTCCAATCCGTTGGGTCATCACCCCTGCAGCCACTGTGTTTATTGTCAGTACACCTGCACAATTAAAAACTCTGAGAACCATTACATTCATAAGTGCTATAAATTGAAATCTTTCGCCACATGCCCTGGTGTGATATATGCTATCCAGTGCCCGTGTAAGATAATGCATGTTGGTAAGACATCGAGAATATTGAAAAGACACATTGGTAAACATCTGAGCAGTGTGAAATGTTTAAGAATGGGTGCCCCCTTGGTAGCTCATTTTTTTGGAGAAAAAAGATATACAGTTTTGGACAATCGAAAAAATCACACATGGTTGGCAATGATAATGTTTTACTTAAAGAGAGAAGCATGGTGGATTTTGGAACTGAACCCTTTGGCTTCACAGGGGTTAAGTGAGGACCTTGAGGACCTTAACTTTCGGATTATGCTCAGATGAAGGGTGGTATATTCCTTTAAGTTGAAGTTTTTACCATCAATGAATTACAGCTGGGTCCACTGGCAACAGTATAAATTTGCTTCTCCAGTTGGTAATGGTGTAAACTTGTAAGAAGGTAATGTACTACTTGTTCAAGGTTTCTTTGAAATACTACAAGTGTAAATAGCCATGAACTTGATATATGTTACTGGCTTCATTTTATATTGTTTCAAATATGAAATGGTGGTTTAATTGTAATTTTTTTAAAAGTTATGTATTGCCCCTGAAGAAGGCTTCTGAGACTGAAACGTGTTGGGCTTCAATAAATGTTTCACAACACTACGAGACTATGAAGCCCTTCTCCCGATCAGTGAGAAAGGTTACCCCCTTTTGCGGGGAGGAAGTCCAAAAGTGCTTTTCTCCTCACAGACAATCACAGGGATGTTGCTGGGTGAGCGGATCACCAGCCCAGATGAGCGGCAACTCTCTTGCAGGCTGCCCGTGCCTCGTCGCACTTGGCTGCTCCAGGGATCAGGCTCAGGGAAGCACCACTGCATGGTGCCATGCCCTGCAGAGCCCAAACAATGCACCATATGAGTGCGTGGTGCATTATTAGGAGCCCCCCCTCAAATGTGCCAGCTGCAACCACTTGTCATGGCTGACACACAATTAAAAAAACAAGGGTAAGGGAGAAGGTGGTTCATGAGCAACATTGCCCTTTAGCCCGGTGGTTCTCATGACCGTGCAAAACCGGCCTAGGCTCCCTTAGCCCGGTTTTGCACACTTGTGAGAATAGCCTCTATATCTCCATTTTTGCTTTTCTGATTGAGTGCTTCCTGGTTTGGTTTGGTTTTTTGTTTTTTCCCTGTCAACAGCTTCACAAGACATCTTACAACACGGCAATGTGAAATAAAACAATTCAAAAACATACAGTAATAGTTTGCATGATGATAAATAGGGTATGACAAGAGTCCCATTCTAGTTCAGGAGTTGCACAAACTCCCATTATCAGCTTGTGTGCAAGGAGGTAGGAGGCACTGACAGTATCATCTGCTAAATGGCAGCTGGGTATGGGGGCTCTGCCCTAGCTGAATGATGTAGAAAGAAAAGCCCTAGTACCCAGCTGCTGCTTAACAGAGTATCATGGTTGGCATCTCCTATCTTTAAAAAGAAAAAGAAAAATTCCACACAAGCAGAAAATGGGGGTGTCCAGCTTCTGAACTACGCCATTTATCACTGTGAAAACTACTGTATGTACCTGAATCCAATAATTTTTTCCTCCAAGTTCTTTGATGTTAGAAATGGGGGGTGGTCCTTAAATTATTTATTATTTATTTATTTATTAGATTTGTATACCGCCCTTCCAAAATGGCTCAGGGCGGTTCACAACATGATTAAAAAAAATTAATAACAATTAAAATCAAACTATTAAAACGCAATAAAACCAATAAAACAGCTAAAAGCCCTGAAAACAGGGCAACAGTTTAAAACAGTTTAAAACAATTAATCATTTAAAACTCTGGAAGGCCAGGCCAAATAAGTACGTTTTAAGGGCTCTCTAGAATGACAGCAATGATCTCAAATTACGAATTTCTGCCAGGAGTGCATTCCATAGCCCAGGAGCAGCTACAGAGAAGGCCCACCTCTGCATCGCCACCAGAAGAACTGGTGGCAACTGGAGACGGACCTCCTCAGATGACCTTAACGTGCAGTGGGGATCATGTAAAAGAAGACGCTGTCTTAGATAACTCAGACCTAAGCCGTTCAGGGCTTTAAAGGTAATAATCAGCACTTTGTATTTTGCCTGGAAACATATCGGCAGCCAGTGTAAGTGTTTCAAAACAGGCATCATATGGTCTCTCCGGGTTGCCCCAGAGACCAATCTGGCTGCCGCATTCTGAACTAACTGAAGTTTCCGGACTACATACAAAGGCAGCCTCACATAGAGCGCATTGCAGTAGTCAAGCCGGGAGGTTACCAGCTGATGCACCACTGTTTTGAGGTCATCCTCTCCGAGGAATGGACGCAGCTGTCGAATCAGCCGAAGCTGATAGAAAGCACTCCTGGCCATGGCCTCCACCTGAGATACCAGGGTGAGGCCTGGGTCTGGGAGTACCCCCCTGCTGCGCACCTGCTCCTTCTGGGGGAGTGTAACCCCATCCAGCACAGGGAGATCTAAATTAGGGTCCTCTTCCTTGTGGTTAAATAGCATTAACCTATATTTACCCTGCATTTTTAATGGGTTATCTTAAATTCTGGGTAATCTTCTATTTGGGTAAATGTGGGTAGTCTAATAAATACCCAGTTATTGATATACCCATGCAGCATCAGCAGAACCATAGCAGTGCCTAAAAACAACAGCAACAGCATTAAAAACCAACAGATCATTTTAAGTGGCTCAGGAAAGGCCTCCCCAAAAAGGAGGGTTTTCAAGGCCCTCTTAAAACATGCCATATAGGTAGCCCTGTGGTGGCAGGGGATACTTCAGAGCTACAGCCACTGAGAAAGCCCTGCCTGTCGTCCCCACTAACAAAACTGTGACCATGCTGTGGCAGAGAGTAGGGCTTGTGAGGCTAATCTTAATAGGCAGGTGTAGAATACTGAGAATGAAGGGTTGTAACACATAAAGATCAAGCAGTGGAGTACAGCCAAAAACATTAAGGATTTAATGAAGTATTCTACTTCTTTAGCACAACAATGCAGTTCAGCAGTGTTGGCCAGTGAGGGTGTCACTCGGTGGCGGCGGGGGGGGCGGGATTTGTTTTCAATAATTTACTAAAACTAAATTAGTGCTTACTGGCATGACCATTACACCTGTAAGGTGCGGTGAGCTGCAGTGCGACACCCGGCAACTTTAAAACTCACCTGGCCTCCAAGTATGCACAGAGGCCAGGTGAGCTTTGGAGCTGCCCCACCACTGCACAGGTTGCTGGCCGTGTTCCCTCTAAGGTGTGCACAAATTTTCAGAGTTGCCAGAACCTAAAGGGTATACTCATGGGTCAAATGGGCCGTAAGCCAGAATTTGGCTTTTTTAAATCCAAATCTGGCCACCTAGGTGCACATGTACACATGTGCTCAGAGAAATTTTGATGTCCACTCAGTTAATTTTAGATCTCGCTCAGGTTGAATCAGAAAGGCCCCACTCTGATTATACATGCATGTGCACTGCCTTGATACTGCTGCCCAGAACAAAACTCATTCCGCACACAGATGAGAAAAATTAGAGAGAACACTGGTTGCCAGGCGGCATGCCTCTGCTCACCACACCTTGCAGGTGTGGCAGTAATGCCAGTAAACACTAGTAAGGTTCCTCCTGCAGTGCCCTCACTGGCCGCTACAGAAGTCCAGCCTACTTTTCTGTTCTCCTGCTTATTCTCCACCTGTCCCCAACCCACCCCTGGACTAAGCTGTAGCTAAACTAAAGCATTGTTCAAGAGCTGGTCTGAAGCATGGAATGTAGTTGTTGGAAACAGCACGCCAGGCAGATGCATATGGGTGCAGCCAGGTGTTCTTCAAGTACCCCAGCTGCAGCACATATGTAGGGTTTTAAGGTTAACATCAGCACTTTGAATTGGGCAGATGTGGAGAAACCACCTGAGAGCATTCTCTGATGTTCTTCCTGGAGAAAAACGCTGACATTCTTCTTCGAATTTAAATTTCTCCTTTGGAATTTAACTAGAGCAATTTCGCTTCCAATCCGACTCAACAGTGAACTGGTAGCCAATGTAATTGGCACAGAATGGGTGTCACACTGGCATACCAAGGAGTTTCTGCCACCATCCACAATACAAATCTGTACCAACTGAAGTGTGGATGGGCTTCAGAGGCAGCCCCAGGTACAGCACAATAGGGTAATCTATACTGGAAGTTACCAATGCTTGATTATTAGAAGATTAGAAGAACATGTACTGGACTTCAGTGGGCTGGTTTTCCACTTACTGGGATGTGCCCTCTGTATGTGTGTGTGTGGATGAGAGACTGTGGACACTCACAACCCCCTACATATAAAGAAATGTGTGATGCGTGCTTACAATCAAACAAGGATTGCACGAATCATGCTTGCATGCAAACTGCATAATACATTACTTGTAGGCATGTTGAAGGCTTGTAAGCTTTCACCCTCCGCCAACACCTACATGGAGGATCCATTCTGGTAAGAGTTGTGAAATGGCCCATTGTATCTGGCTGTGACTAGCTTACATGGACAAAACCAGGCTGTGTAAAGTTGTGGGGGCAAGCTAAGGCACTATAAGTGGGAAATAAATCATTGAGTAAATTTTGTCATTGTGCACAGGCACCTTTCTCTTCCTGGTAAGATAGCACAATTCCAGAGTACAAATATCTATCTGGCTTTCCCTAATTTAGTCTCTGAAGCTGAGATGAATTTTAATGAAGCACCGAGGAGCCAATTTGCCAGAACTTTCAGACACTTTGCATAAGTTACCTAATGGCAGGCTGGCAAACACTAACTTTTTAATCATGCCCTTGAGGGCTTATTAGAATAGCTTGGAGCTGACACTGTTATTGAACATATGAGTCAATTACACTGAACCGATCACCTCAAATCCAGAGGCATAAGCACCCAGAGGAGCAGAACCCTGGGAATTTTCATTTCTGTTTTGTTGCCAGAGTTGGGACCATTAGATGGAAGCAGTGCACACAATCTCCACAATGGATTTCTTAGTTCCCAATAAGGGAGTTCAAGAACTCACTATAGAACATTCCCTAAGAGAGATTAGTAACACAAAACTAATTGTGTGATATCTGGCTGCAAGATTACACAGAAGATTGATCTTGCAGTTCTGAACTTTATTCCATTAGATACAACAAAATGAATCAAATGAGCATGAGTACCATTCATGTTAGCCCTATGTCTCCATCTTCCCCATCTATGTTCTTCATTTGTCCTATCCCCTGCTGGCCCATGGAAAAAGCCAGGAACATAAAATGTAATTGGGATCTGCTTATATGAAGTCATAGTATATTTACTGCAATATATCAGAAGATCAGGAAAGGGGGCATTAATTAATCCCCTATGCTTCAAAGTTAAAACTAAAACTTCAGCTGAGGCCTGCTCAGGCTGAGAGTAAAGCCCTACCATGGTGACAAAGAATGCCTTACTCCTGCAGTTTCCTATTCTCACTAGCCTTTGACATGAGTTGTGAAGTGTACATTCAATTTCACACTGAGTTCCAGGCATTCCAGAAGCAGTGCAAAAGTCTGCTACTACACTATTGCTGGTGTAAACAAACCAAAACTTAGTCCTGCTACAGATAACTTTTTACTCAATACAGGCTTCCAGAATCTGGTCAGGCAAATGCCAGTAGCCAGGACCCCAGAAGGGCCCTGTACCATGAGCAGGCTGCCCATTTGCCCGGCTTAGGCAACCAGGTGAGTGGGCAGCCTGCACACCTGGAATTAACATGGTGGCAAGGATTGTGAGGCAAAAAGAGGTGGGCGAGGAGAGATGAGTGGGAGCAAGTTGCACCTGCAGCTCGTTTACGCCGCCCGCCTCCCCAACTCCACCTGTACCAACCACTACTGGGAGCAACATTACATTGAGGAAACTGTGGGAGAATGAAAAAGACTGCTCTAGCCTTACCAGTGCTGTGAGCTCTTCATACCAGCTTCAGGAATGAAAGGGTCTTGGGCTAAGAGTCCTCTGCTAGCAATCTCATACCCTCCGACACTTCACGGACAAAAACAGAGACATGCCTGTGGATGTGTAGGGGTCGTGGCCGAGCAACCTGAGAATATGGCAAAAAGTTCTGACTACAAGGATGCCACAAGTAGAAAGCGGATGATAAAATGCATGCAGAGCATGTTATTTCCGGATACCAAAGTCAGGTGTGAGGGCGATCTGGCTGCGACATCTGTCACCCCATTGATCGCCAGGGGTGATTTGGATACCAAAGTAGAACAGCCAAGCCCATACCTTCCAACATTTTTTCAGAAGAAAATAGGGATGCGCTTCTAAGAACTGGGGGGGGGTGCCAAGGAGGATAAGCCCCGCTTCAGAGATGTAGTTTTGCCCCAGCTGCCCCTCATTTCTGTTTAACATGTGGGACACAGATTGCCCACCCAGAAATATTCTGTGCCCCCTCAATTTTTTCCCCAGGTGCTGCAACTGATAAGAACCAGTTCTTGTACCAAGAATCATTGTCCAAGTCACCACCCACTATTATACATTGCAGAAGACTGGATTCCACCTGCTAGATCCTGTGTATTGTATGAAGCCTTACTGTTTCCATCCACTGGCGTGGTGGCACACTAGAGACATGATGCTTCCACCCACCCACTTGCAGATTTAATTTTTAGAGACTCTGGGGAGGGAGCTGAATTCTGAAGAACAGCAACATTCTAGCAACATACATTTTTAAAAGTGAGCAAGGAAGGCATCCCTAAGGGCAATCACAGGGACAAAATAGAGTGTGGTTTACCGGGGCAAGTCTGGAAAATAAGAACTGTCCTGGAGGGTTTTCGGACAGAAGGCTTTACCATGGGTTTACTGAAGAATTGCCCCAAAAAACCAATGCAAAAAGTGGATTCCCCACCGCCCACACACCGGATATAAATCAGTCTACAGTAACATGCAATGAAAAACCCAAATTGTGTGAAGTGCTCCCCAATAGCTCACAGGGACTTTGGGGTAAATCTGACCAATATGTAAATGCACACCTCCGTTCTAAAAGAGATGTGAGCTAAAAGCCCTGTGTGAGAAATGCCCCGGTAAAAAAGAACTGGTGACGCCTATTCAGCCTATGTGGAAGGGCCCTTGTAGACTTACTGAGCACTGGTAGCAGGGGCAAGCACAACAACAGTGCTTCTCCCAGAGATAGCACTGACCAGACAAGGAGTGGCTAGGTGGGGGTGGGGTGGGGGTGGAGAGAGGGAGGGGGATTTTTAAAGCTGCAAACAGAACTCCAAAAAAGTATTATGTGGATCCCATAAGGATGCTGTTAATCAAAAAGAATAGTAGGCATGTATGGTTGATTAAGACATTTCAGCTTCCACCTTTTTTAGCTGCTTTTTTATTCATTTTATTATCTATCTATCTATCTATCTATCTATCTATCTATCTATCTAACTAACATATTTGTATACCGCCCAAAACGCAAGTCTCTGGGCGGCTTACAACAAAACAATAAAAACAACACACAAAAAGGTTAAAACGTTACAACAATTTAAAATTTAATATGTTAAAATTTAAAAGGTTAAAGGTTAATTGTTTGTTTTTAAATAATTAAAACAGTATCTAATTAAAAGCCTGGGTTAACAAATGTGTCTTGGCTGCCTTTTTAAAAGTTTTAAGAGATGAGGAGGCTCTTATTTCACCAGGAAGTGTGTTCAAAGCCTTGGGACAGCAATGGAGAAGGCCCGTCCCTGAGTAGCCACCAGAGGAGCCAGTGGCAAATGCAGACGAACCTCTCTGGAAGATCTCAATGGGCAGTGTGGTTTATAGTGAAGAAGACATTTTCTTAAATACCATGGGCCCAAGCTGTTTAGGGCTTTATAGGTTATATGCAAGACCTTGTATTTTGCCAGGAAACTTTTAATCTTCTTTCCAGTAGGCTTATGAGATCACCCAGCTGTCCATGTGTCCCCCAACCTTGCAATGCCTGGACCAATATGAATCAAACTGGGCACAATTGTAGGGGCACCTCAGTTGCATAGTTTGTGAAAATGTCATCCACCCCAATTCAAGATGGTGGATGTGTAAACATTTGAGGCACAAGTGGACTAACTTGTGAACTGCCTAACCAAATTGAACCAAATTTGCTACAGATGTAGGGACACATAGGGATAGCTCAATGCCATAGTTTGTTATGATAGCATACACCCCAATTCAAGATGGTGGGCACATGAACATTTGAGGTTCAATTGGGCTAAATTGTGGGCACCTAACCTATTTGAATGAAATTTTCTACATGTGTAGGGACACATAGGGATGGCTCAAATGCATAGTTTGTAATGATGTCATCCACCCTGATTCAAGATGGTGGTAAATGAGAACCAATTTGGACCAAATGTGGTACACTTGTGGGGGCACATAGGGACATCTCCAATGCATAGTTTTTGATCATGTCACCCACTCCAATTCAAGATGGCGGACACATGAACATTTGAGGCACAAGTGGGCTAACTTGTGAACTGCCTAACCAATTTGGACCAAATTTAGTCCCGTTGTAGGCATTGTGAAAGGAAAGTAGACAGATTAGTTATTAGTAGAACAACATTATTATTATTATTATTATTATTATTATTATTATTATTATTAATTTGATTTCTATACCACCCTTCCAAAAATGGCTCAGGGTGGTTTACACAGAGAAATAATACTAATAGTAGTAGTAGTATAAAAAAGCAAACAACCAGTAGTCAAACAGTTGCCAAATTCAGACATAACAGGAAACCGGAGGTCACTTCACTTCTGGTTTCCTTGGACACATGTCCAAATTTGGGAAACTGAAATTGAAGATGAGAATGGACCCATGGTTTCCCTACCCAAACTTCATTTTGAATGTTCAACTCAAAGTGGGGTTTGGACACCTCCCACTCTGGCTCTGCGGCATGAGCATTGCATCTGAGAATGTAACTGAGCCTCATCCCAGGAGGCTTGAGGACAGCACCTGACATCTCAACAGCAGCCAATCCTAGACTGCTGAACACTCCATCATAAAAATCCTAAAAATCCATCATGGACATTCCATAACTGTCATTATCCTAAGCAATAAGGGTCACTTGGTCTATTTCTATTTTCTGAAACACTAGAGAAAAGCAAGTCCTAAGAAAAGTGGACTTTAAACATGGGCTTAACTACACATGGGTTGCCACATTTTTTTAAAAAAGTGAATTCATGGATATAACTGTCAAAAGATGGAGGATGCAAATTTTAACAACTATTCTTTAAAAAAAAAAACTGGGATTAGAAAGAAAGCTGGACAGTTTAATTTGGCAGCTGTTTTGCACATTTTCCACTGTAGCATTCTTTACGTAGGAGAAGGTAGGAGCTCAAATAGTTTTGCAAGCTGGAGGTGGTGCTTCAGCTGAACTTCATCTTTCACATGGTTACAATAAAGGACAGTTGTGTTTTATGGCCGGTTGCTCCTTGCATTTCTTCCTGCTGCTCCAGAAAAGAGATACTTCCTGTGGGCTAAGTGGGGCCCCTCACAAGAGTGCAGGTGTTGCAGTGGACAATGAGTGTTCCAGAGAGAAGGGAGACCCCAACAATGCCACGAGAGAAAAGGTCCATATAGTTCACAGCTAAGCCCAGAGCTCCCCTGACATTCTCACTAACTCTATAGATGATCCACAAAGGAGAGGCTTACTCAGCTATATATAGAAAGCCAGCCTAGCTAGTCGTCAGCATTGGTACCAGAGTATGGGTAAAAAATATGGGGCTTTTAAATACCGACACCATGTAAACAATGCCTGGAGGCCAGGACAATGGATAAAATTTGTTAAAGCAACCTTTCCGTTCAAATTCCTGGACATCTAGAACAAGACTTTTCCTACATCCTGGATAGGATGTCTGATTCCTGGACCATCCAGGCCAATCCTGCACATATGGCAACCATAGCCTACACTACGGGTCTACATGGTAGTGAGATAAATCAGAACAGGGCCTTGGGTTCCATCCATTGACCTACAAATTCCTTCCCCTTGACCAATGACAAAGTAAAACCAGTAAAACAAATAAGGCCAATATGTTTCAAAAGGAATATTCCGGAACTCTTAAGACAGCTCAAATTACTATATGATGTTGAAAAGCAAACTGAGGGGTTGGGGGGGATATTTTGCACCATTTAAACATTTTGGGCTCGTAAAACTCATTCTTATGTTAATAAACTGCAGAGGATCTGAACTCTTGCAAGGAGCTCTGATTAGTAGTAGTAGTAGTAGTAGTAGTAGTAGTAGTAGTGGCAGTGGCAGTAGTATTGCACTGTTGTACATTGTGCTTTACAACAGGGGTTCTCAACTTTGGGTCCACGATGGCCAAAGGCTAAAGATTATGGAATTTGTAGCCAGCAACATCTGGGGACTCAAGACTGGGCTTATATTTATATTTATATTTATATTTATATTTATATATAAGCTCACAAAACCTAGCTGCTTCATCTTAAATTGCGAGTAACATTGTATGAAAGTAATACACATGGACCTTTGGTGACATCTAGTGGTTGCTTTTCACAATAATCAGGTACAGCATTTTTTTTCCCAGGTCAAAAGATATTGGAAGCTTTTAATATGTGGTCCAAACAGATACCATCTAAATAACTTACGTGAGGCTATGCACTGCAGTTTTCTATATCCACTTCTAACTAAAGATGTACCATCCCGCCCTTTTTGTTCTGAACAGAAGTATTAACAATGAACCCTTTGCATTTTTGCATTTATTACTATTGTATCTACCTTTGCATAGCTGCATAATCCAGTATTAACAATGCCCATAAATATGTTGTATATCACGCAAAATTGGTCTTTTACTTGTTCATATGTATTATATTTTTCATTAGTATCTGCTTAATTACAAAATTACCCCCAAATTAACTATCTCTTATCAAAACATAGCCAAATTTTAAAATAAAATTGGCTTAGATGAACAGCTTCCATTGCTTTACTGTTCTTTATTTCCTTAACTGAACTTATATCCATTATCCATTTTTCACAAATGTTTCTTTTTATGTAAAACCCTTCTGTATGTTCCTATTCAACCCCAGCATATAATTCCTCCAGTTGCTGATGCTGGTGTCTACCTTGTATTTTTTTAAAAAAAATATGAGCCCTTTAGGAACAAAGGCCTTTGTTGTTCTTTCTTTCTTTCTTTCTTTCTTTCTTTAATTTAAACTACTTTCACAACAACAACAACAACAACAACAACAATAATAATAATGTGTAGTATTACAAGCACCCTGCAGGTATGCAACAGGACAATCAGTCTGGGCTTTACTGATGCTGTCTATTCATATTATCTTTGTATATGTGTACATTCATTATCAACTAGTAAATCAAAATGTTTACTTTTGATTTATCATCACTTTTTTCCAATCAAATATTACTAAGAACACAGAGGCGTATCTAGGGAAAATAGCGCCTAGGGCAAGCACTGAAATTGCGCCCCCTGTCCAAACATCTGACACCCATCTTTCAGATAACTTTACCATAATATCAGCTGAAAAATACAAGTCAAGCTCGTTAATCTTTTAATCGTTCAAAAACTATTTAGCAGTGGACGTAGCCAAACCAAAAAATGCTGGAAAACTACAAATTTCAGTATGCTAGGGCTCAGGAAATACCCAAATATTATGTGGAGGTGTACTTGGAAAAACTAAATAGAAGTGCCTGTCTAATTCTCTACTTTGCATTGTAGCATCACTATTACATAAGTTTTAAAAATAAATGGAGAATTTGACTTTCCCCAGATACTCTGAAAATAATTAAACAATATGCAGAGAAAACTGTGTCACTGCTTGGAATATATTCTAGTATTTCAGAAAGACAGTTAAAATGAGAGAAAGAGCAAGCAACTCCCAGTGGGCCTTAACTAAGGATTTCACACTGATTCAAAGACAAACTCACCATTAATAGCCATATTAGCAAGACATCACATTTAACTCACTTGTCACAAGAAGCAAAGTAAGAGCAAATAAATGCAACCTAGCTCATAAACTTTAGCTCAATATTCACAAGCCTGATTCTCTGTACATAGTGCCAGTCTGAATATGTGTATAGTGACTTATATTTAAAAAACAATTTAAAAAAATTACCTGTAGCCCCTTAGGGGACTTCCTAAAGGCCATGGGGGGGTCTGCAAAGGTTCCCCCCTCCCTTTGCTGGCCTCTAGGGCCTCTCAGGGACCATTTGCGCATGTGCAGTGGTCATTTAAAAAAAAAATTTTTTAATGGCCACTGAAAACGAAATGGCTGCCACACTTGCTCAAATGGCCTCTGTGAGGCCTGGCATGGCCTAGGGCCTCACAGAGGCCATTTGAGCATGCCCAGTGGCCATTTTGTTTTTGGTGGCCATTTTTTTAAAAAAAATAATTTTAAGAAATGGCGCCCCCCTTCAAGTGGCACCCAGGGCACATGCACTGCCTGCCCCACCCTAGATACGCCCCTGTAAGAACATGAAAAGTTATTAAATAAAACATGGACTTCTTAGAACTGCATGTTGAACTAGCTGTTGCCACCAAGCTCTATCTTCAATTCACTGTGAAAGTTTAGGTGAGAGGACAATCTTACTATCAAGTTGGGTCAGAGCTGAATTTCTCTCCAGTGTGCAGGAAGTTATATATGGAGGCTGTTCTCACATGCAGCCTAACCCAGGCTAGGGAAGCCTAGATGGAGTTAGGCTGTGCATGAGAACCGCCGGGATTGGGCCAGACCACCGGGATCAGGGTCTACTAGTACAGCTTTTTACACCAGCTTTTAGCTGGGGTTACAGGCACAAGCATGCTCTAGGCAGCGCCAGTCTCTCGGGGATCCTGTCAATGCACTACACTCATGGCGTGTTGCATTGTGGGATGTCCAGAGGCTGGGATGCATCATCCTGGCCTCCAGAGCTCCGTGCTGGGTGGCACAGCATGGATCATCTGGGAGTGTGGTCCACACTCCCAGCAACATTTCTGCTATTGGATGGGGTAAGGTGAGTTGCACCAGCCTTCCCCACCCATCTCACATGACCGTGCCCATGACCGCCCGGTTGTGTGAATGGTCCCATAAATTTTCTGATCATTTCAGTATCGGGAATGCTTTCAGTACAACTAGTTTCTGATAGAACAAAAATGAATCCCCATCTCTGTTCACTTTTTTAAAAGGCAGTTAAGACACATTTGTTCACCTGTGAATTAGATTTACAGGTTTTTAACAGTTTTTAACAGCTTTTAACATTGTGTTAATTTTTAAATTGTTTTAAAGTTTTAATGATTTGATTTTGTTTTAATTTGTATTGTTTTATTGTAAACTGCCCAGAAACACAAGTTTTGGGCAGTATATAAATGTGTTAAATATATATATATACTAGCCGACCCCGCACAGAGCATCTGTGCACTCTTTGGGGCCAGCGGTTACTTCTCTTCCCCCCCCCCACCTCAGTCTCTGCTTCCTGACCACGGCCGACCTATGCTGGGCCCAGCCGCCTCTCCTCCCCACCGTCACTTCTGCCCCCCCCCATTTCTTTCCCCCCTCCATGGCTGGACCAGGCCTGCTGCCGCCGCTTGCCTCTGCAGCTGGGCCCGCCGCCTCCTCTGGCCTCCACGACCGGGCCCATCGCTGCCGCAGCCGAGGTGACCAATCCTCCTGGGTGCACCTCAGTCAATCAGGTGCCTCCGCCGCCCAGCCAATCAGCTGGGCGCCGGGATGCACATTCCAAGGCACACCCAGGAGAATTATGTATATGTATGTTGTGTGTGTGTTTGTGTGTGTGTGTGTATACACACACACACAGACACCTTTGCATTTTAAATTGCACCAGCTTGGTGCTCTACTGGTAAAGGGGAATCTGGTGAGGATTCCCCAGGAAAGAGGAAAGAGGGCTTCCCACCACCCCTTGTGGTCACAACAAATACTACTGGTAAGTAGTTACTGATTCCCCTCCCACCCCCTCTAGACTTAGGGAAGCCCTCCTGCCCATTTACTTATAAAGGAGAATCCTCACCGGATTCCCCTTTCCCAGTAGAGCACCAAGCTGGCTCAAACGGGTCTGGTGGTTGAACCAGATCAGGTCTGGTTCGATCGATGCCAAAACCGAACTGGCCCAGGTTGGTATGAATCTGGTTCAGATTTGAACTGAACTGGCAAAACTGGTTTTGTGCACATCTCATGGGCCCCTGGTGGCGCAGTGGTAAAACTGCCGCCCTGTAACCAGAAGGTTACAAGTTCGATCCTGACCAGGGGCTCAAGGTTGACTCAGCCTTCCATCCTTCTGAGGTCGGTAAAATGAGTACCCAGAATGTTGGGGGCAATATGCTAAATCATTGTAAACCGCTTAGAGAGCTTCGGCTATAGAGCGGTATATAAATGTAAGTGCTATTGCTATTGCTATTGCTATTGCTATCCCTACTGCATACGGCCTCCATGCATGCACAGAGGCCAGATATTGCCACTGCCACTGCAAGGATGAGGGGAAATGCCGCAGGCCTGCTGGTAAGTGCCTTCTATTTGGCTTTTAAAGGTGCCTCTCTCTTGCTACTCCCCTGCCTCCCTTTACAAAACATTTTTACCTTCAAAAGCTGCACTGGATTCCCCTTTACACCTCCACGAACCAACAAACAGGTCTATGGGAGAACCAGGTTGGTCCAGTTTGATCTCAGATTGGAACCCTTCTGCAATGGCTGGTCCAATCCACAGTCGAACTGGTCAAACCGGCCTAGTTTGTGGTGAACCCGTTCATTTGCCAACCAGTTCAGAACATCCCTACCAACCAAGCATAAGTGCTGTGCCTGCTTTCTGCATATGCATTTGGCTAATAAAGTGCCATAAGCATGCAAGTATCCATGCTGTTTTACTTCTACCTCCAAGGCAACCTTAATTATCAGTGGCCCTCATTTTCCAGGAATTTTGTTTTTACAAGCAGATGAGTAGACTTTTCTTATACTACCCAGTTCCTTCCCCAAGAAAGAATGGCTGGTTTTGGAACTCCAGGAATATCCCCTGTGGTTGGTAGAGCAAACACAGGAAACCCAAGGCTCAGATAAATATTGTTGTGCCATCAAGCCCTGATCCCTTTTTGTTGATCTTAATCCTACAACAAGTTCTAGCAGACTGCTAAATTAGATCTGAATAGTTTAAAAAGCCTATACGGCTTATAGGCTTTGAAAGGTTATATGAGTTTTCCCCTCTTCTTTTGTCTTACTTTTGGGGGGGGGTGTTTTTTAAAAGATTGTGATCTATATTTGTAAAGTACTTGATGCATATTAAGTATTTGCATAAATAACAAAGGAACACAATGATGGTGGTGATACATTAATTCCTTTATTTTGCCTGGAAACCATTTTCACCCCCTAAACTGATCCAAACTGAAAAATATGAATATTTTTTAAAATCTTGCAATATGGAATGAAAACCATATGACTTCGCTGGGTAAGAGGAACCTCTGTGAACTGCTAAACTGATGAAATATACTGTATAATACATTGTAATAAGCTGATTGCTCTACTTAAATTGTGAAGGACACACTTGTTCTAAATCAGTGTTTTTATGCCTAGCTTGGGTCCAGTTTGTATGGAGGGAAAGAACATCACTCACCATGCAGTTAATGGGTCTGCTAAATAGAAGTCAATGCCACCTAATGGGCACAGTGGGGAATGACTTGATTAGCAAGCTAGAGATTGCCGGTTCAAATCCCCGCTGGTATGCTTCCCAGACTATGGGAAACTCCTATATTGGGCAGCAGCGATATAGGAAGATGCTGAAAGGCATCATCTCATACTGTGCGGGAGATGGCAATGGTAAACCCCTCCTGTACTCTACCAAAAACAACCATAGGGCTCTGTGGTCGCCAGGAGTCAACATCGACTCAACGGCACACTTTACTTTAAATAGAAATCAACTGAATAAGGAGCCTAATGACACAAGCAAACTGCCATGTTAAAAGATCAAAGGCAGCTGTCCAGCATCAAGTAGGAAAATTGCATCAAAGCTAAGAACTGAATGCAGATCCCTTCAACACTCCTCCAAAACCATTTGCATTAAAGATCTGAGTTTTCAGAGTAAGCACTGTGTTAGTGATATACCTGGATGGAATGGAGATGGGATGCTCGTAAGTAAACATCTGAACAGCAGAACATTAGTAATAAGAACATGAAACTAGTCTACTCTCCAAATTAGATGCTGTAGAGACTTAACAGTCCATGAAGGATGGGGTCTGCTGCTAGATCACAGAAAACACAGTTCTAAGCCTTGCCCAAAAGCAGATACAATTTCCAAGGTCTGTTTTTCACTGCTGAATTCCCTCATCTCTCAGCAGTCATGATCCCCCCTCAGAGTGCACGTCTGCATTTTCACTCTACACTATGTTGACTCTGCAGGGGACAACAGAGACATTTGCAATGTTGAAATTAGTTCAGATCTATTTAACTCATAAAAACAAAATGTGTGGATACATGTTATGCTTTGTTATTCAACAACCCCATTTAGAGGGAAGTGCATGTTGCTTTATTGAAGGGTTAAGACATCTTGGTTACCCCTGCTAACAGAACAAAAAAGGCAGCTTTTAAAGTGTTGACTCTTATTTTTAGCAGGAGAAGAACTGTCCCTATTCAGCCCAGCATATCACACCTCTTGGTGGCTGTGGCTGGTATCCTCTTGCATTTCTTTTTAGACTCTGAGCCCCTTTCAGACAGGAAACCATCTTCTCATTATCTTTGCTATGTAAATTGCTTTGTGACTTTTTGTTGAAAAGCAATATATAAATATGCTTAATAAAATAGTTTTGCTAAATGCCTTTGAGGCAGGGGCGTAGCAAGGTTGGAGTGGGCCCAGAGACAAGATTTTAAAATGGGTGCCCCTTCACTGAAGTTCAGCTCATGAAGTAAAGAACTCTTATATGAGGCTGCAAAGTGGTAACAAAAAGCATAGTAAAATTTATATATATACAACCTATGTGCCACAATAGAACATCATCCTAAATTATTTTTTTTAAGGTTTTGTAAATTGTCGATGATGCAAGTCATTTAATGGTACTAGAAAAAGACAAGCTGTTCTGGTAGCTCCAGGTCTTAACACTCACATCAGTTTCGGAGGATGAATACAACTGAAGGAAGCCCGGATGTGTGTGCAGCTGGGGGAGTCAGTCATGTGACTTGCCTCTGGGGGGTCCCCCAAGGCAGTGGGCCCCCAGACAACTGTCTCCCCTTGCCCTATTATAGTTACACCCCTGCTTTGAGGACCCACCAATGTCTGATTTATGCAAGGAATTGATTATGCTTTTATTATCAGCAGCAAAACATTGCATTGCCAAGGAATGGAAAATGAGACAACCTTCAAAAGTTAAATGTTGGTTTGATAAAATTGGGAACTGCTGGTACAGGACAAGCTTTCTTCTCAGCTAAAACTCTCTATTCATCCCTGTTATAGGTGTTCTTTTTGGAATGTTGGTTACCCTTTTAAATTTTTATTGATGCAAAAAAAGACCTGAAAGGTTGAAAACTATTTTTATTTTACAATTCTCTCTATATATATTCTAAATGAATTAAGTGAAGTAATAATACCTCCCCCAAACAAACAAAAATCAAATGTAGTCTCTCTGTTCCTGGGCTGAGTTCTGTTTGTTTTTCTTTTGTATATTTTTAAAACAATTAAAACTAAAAAGTGTAGGAAAAAATATTCTTAATAATGGATGCCCTGTGTCTACAAAGTGCTGTCTATGTAACCTTACACTTAATCCCTCAGTAAATCTGAACGGTAATCACCAAATAGCTTTCTGAGCTATACTAAAATCCAAATAACACAATCAGAAAATCCAGGTTCTTCAATCTGAGAATGAAGTTATGCAAATTTTCATAAATGACTTTTACATAGTCTAATGTAACATGACATAGACTTTTACATAGTCTGCTTGGCAGGGGGGTTGCAGGAAAGGTGTTGTTACTTATTTGTTGCAAAAATGTCATAACTCATCAGGGCAGTAGACATGATTGCTCCTAAGCGTCCCTTCCGACCTGCTTCAAGAATGGCCCCTTGGTATACTGAGGAGTTGCGCGGGCTGAAGCGGTTGGGTAGGCGACTAGAGCGCAAGTGGAGGAGAACTCGGTTTGAATGTGACAGGATGCAGCATGTGATCCATTTGAAGACTTATGCAGCAGAGGTGCATACAACAAAAAAGAGATTTTGGTCTGCACGCATTGTGGCTGCAGGTTTGCACTCGGCAGAGATATCCTGGGTTGTGAGGAGTTTAGTCTCTGCTCCTTCTACTCCAAAACAGTCCCCAGGGTCGTTCTGCTATGATACTTTTGATGGATTTTTTGCGAAGAAGATCTCTTGTATTCAGGCCAACTTGGACTCCACTATTTCTGCAAGGTCTATAGATACTGTTTTGATTGTTTTTAATGTTGTTTTAGAGTATTGGTTTAAAAATTTTAAATTGTTGTGTTTTAAATTTCTTGATTTTGTTTTTAACAAATGTTTTAATGTTTTTATCTTCTTGTAAACCACCCAGCGACATAAGCTTTGGGTGGTATAAGCATATGTAAATAAATAAATAAATAAATAAATAAATAAATGAGGAGGTGTCCAGCGATCCCTCTTGCAGTATTAAACTGGATCAGTTTCAATCTGTGACCCCTAAGGATGTGGACAAGCTGCTTGGGGCGGTGCAGCCTACCACCTGTTCTCTGGATCCTTGCCTGACTTGGCTGCTTCTATCCAGCAGGGAAATTTTTGGAGGTGGCCTAGTTAATATCATAAATGCCTCGCCTAGGGAGGGTAGTCTGCCTCCTTGTCGGAAGGAGGCAATGGTTAGACCACTCTTAAAGAAGCCTTCCATGGACCCCTTAGCAATGGATAGTTTATAGGCCAATCTCCAATCTCCCTTGGTTGGGCAAGGTGATTGAGAGGGTGGTAGCCAACCAGCTCCAGGCAGTTTTGGAGGAAACTGATTATCTAGACCCATTTCAAACTGGCTTTAGAGCTGGCTATGGGGTTGAGACAGCCTTGGTCAGCCTGATGGATGACTTTTACTGGGGAATTGACAAAAGGAGTGTGAGACTGCTGGTTCTTCTGGATCTCTCGGCGGCGTTCAGTAACATCGACCATGGTATCCTTCTGGATTGCCTGGCGGAGTTGGGGATAGGGGGCACTTCTTTGCAGTGGTTCCGCTCCTATCTCTCGGGTAGATTCCAGATGGTGGAGCTTGGTGACAGTTGCTCCTCAAAATGGGAGCTGTTATAACCAATGCCACCAATGCTTTTCAATATTTACATGAAACCGCTGGGTGAGGTCAACAGGAGATTTGGTGCTGGGTGTTATCAGTATGCTAATGAAACCCAAATCTATTTCTCCTTTTCATCTTCAGGAAATGACACTCATTCTCTAAATGCCTGCCTACAGGCAGTAATGGGCTGGATGAGGGATAACAAATTGAAGCTGAATCCAAGCAAGATGGAGGAGCTCATTGTGGGGGCTCAGAATCTGAGGGATGTTAGATCTTCCTGTGCTGGATGGGGTTACACTCCCCCAGAAGGAGCAGGTGCGCAGCTTGGGAGTACTCCTGAACCCAGGCCTCACCCTGGTATCTCAGGCAGAGCCCATGGCCAGGAGTGCTTTCTATCAGCTCTGGCTGATTCAACAGCTGCTCCCATTCCTTGAAGAGGATGACCTCAAAACAGGGGTGCTTCAACTGGTAACCTCCCAGCTTGATGCAAGCCCCATTCTTGGAGGACTCGGCTCTTCCTCATTCGTGCAAGTCCCATTCTTGAAGGACTCAGATATTCCTCATTTTTCTAGCTTGGTTGCTGCCTCATCATTATATCATTCTGAATATCTGTAAACACTTCTACCCATATGGCTTTTCTGATATAGCTAGGATACTACATAAACAACACTTGCCTCCTTGCAGGGTGTGTTGCTTGCATCTCATGTAAATAAGTTGTGATAAAGAATTGCTCTGGTAGACCATACATTTGGTGCCACATGGGAGCAACTGTAAAGGTGGGCAGCAACCATGGCATATATACAGCAGCGGGGGGTGGACTGAGGCTGAAGCAGCCAGATGCACTTATTTTTAAGTATGTTTCACCAAGACAGCTGGCATCTCTAAACAACATTGGAATTGACTGCCTCTTACATTATTTAATCATCCGGCAGGTCTCAGAATTTGGAAACAGATGCAGAGGGAAACTGTACCATGGTGACAGAGTTCATTCTCTTAGGATTTGCAGAAGGACCGGAGCAGTAGCTTCCCCTGTTTCTGGTCTTCCTCATGATCTATGTCATCACCCTAATGGACAATCTGGGGATGATCATATTAATCAGGATCAGCACCTGGCTTCACACACCCATGTACTTCCTCCTGTGCAACTTGTCTGTCATCAGTATCTGCTACTCATCTGTCGTCACCCCAAGGGTGCTGATGAAATTCCTAGCAGATAGCAAGTCTATTTCCTTTGATGCATATTTTGCTCAAGTCTACTTTTTTGTTGCTTGGGTATGCAAGGAATGTTTCTTGCTGGCTACAATGGCATATGACCATTACATGGCTATATGTAGCCTACTGCTGTATTCAGCAGTTATGTCACAAAGAGTCTGTATCCCATTGGTTGCTGGTTCGTGTTTCGTTGGAATAAAAAATGCCATTATAACAGTATGTTTTTTAAGCAGCTTGCCATATTGTGGCTCTAACATAATCAGGCATTTCTTCTGTGACACTCCACTATTAGCACTGTCCTCTGATAGCTACATCACTGAAACTATCATTTCCTTTCTAGCTGGGATGACCACCATTGTGGTGTATGGCAAATATAAGTTGAATACAGAAGTTAACTGCTTCACATAAGCTTCGCCATTTTGTTAGAGTTGTAGTAGGATATTGCTTATGCTGAAATTATTCTCACCCCAGGTAGTTAGGTTTCACACAGTTAGCAGAATTCATATTTAGCATAGCAACTGCAACTGCTGAAGGGGCAAAATAAGGACCAGACCGGCCTAATGTTTGTGCGACTGATTTATGACCTAATGTCAGACCCATTTCCAGATGAAAGGGGAACTAACTATGAGTTATGATCTATGACATATAACTGTTTTTCCCCCTGTAACTTTCTGTAACCGTTTTCTTAAGAATGCTTTGGTGTATAAATGTGCTGCTTCTATATCAAGTCTTTGTCCTGCTTTGAGCGCGAGCCAAGCAACACCTTTGCTACTTAAGGGCAATTAAAATCTTGATCTTAAGTCCTCTCATGTGGGCTGATAATTGGGCTCCTTCCACCCAGGAACGAACCTCCCCTATTGGGGTCAAGGGTACCCCGATACATCAATTGGATCCCTATCCGTAATTATCTTCTCTTACATTTTCATTGTGTCTGCCATCCTGAAGATCCGTTCTGCTCAGGGAAGGCACAAGGCCTTCTCCACATGCACCTCACACCTGTCACAGTCTTCTATGGGACATTGATATTTACATAACTGCACCCCAATAACAAGCTACTCCTCAGGTCAAGACCAAGTGGCTTCTGTGTTCTACACAGTGGTGGTCCCTATGCTGAACTCTCTAATCTACAGTCTGAGAAACAAAGAAGTGAAAGCAATCAATGAAGATGTAAAACTGGTTGTTGTTTTTTTTAAAAAAAAACTGCCATGAATTTTACAATGAATGCAAAAATATCCTCATTGATTTCCTACAGGCTGAGAGTACAAAGATAATTTAAGAATTTAAATAATTAGTATTAACTTTTTAAAAAGAAACTGCTGAAGCCCCATCTTTTTAGAAAGGCATTTTAAGATTTTATCTGCAGTTTTTATCTGGTGGGTTTTTACTTTTTAACGTGTAATTTTAAATTTGGTTAAAGCTTGTTTTTAGTGAATTTCTATTATTTTTATTAACTTTATATTGGTTTTTATATTGTATCTGTTTTATTGATTTTGTGGGCCACCCCAGGCAACAGTGTACTGGAAGGGTGGGGTATAAATATGTTAAATAAGTAATAAATAAATTATAAAACAACCGGGGGGCGGGATCTAAGCATTATATAAACATCCCCCTTTCCCATCTGATATTTAATGTGCATATAGAGCTCCTTCACATGGACTTTCATAGAGAGACAGAGATAGAGACAGAGATAGAGACTAATCCTTGCATGGCAAAAGAGATCTGTTCTCTGTTGAAATACCTTCACTGAAATGACTTTGGCAACAGTCCTTCTATATTTGACTCTTTTCACTTAAACCTGATTTTAAAAATGGTTTCCTCTTCCACTAAGAGCATTAAATTAGCATAGTGAAGCTAGGATGATTGTGTTCCATTACTGCTGTTGTGAATGGTCACTACTGCATATACCTTTAGGCTTTACATCAAATTGCTGCAGACTTATTGTCATTTGGTCCACTGTTTTTATCTTCTTCTGCACTCATTAAGAAACTGTTGTATTAGGGCAAATGTCCATAGTGCAGCCTTGTATTCTATCTAGTTATCTTTTTTGTTTTGTTGTTTGGATGTTTGCCCCAGTGGGTATCCTGTAGAGAGTGTGAGGGTACAGTCAGAAAGGAAAAAGAGAGGAGAAGGAGAAAATTGAGTTGTTGCTGAATACATCTTTAGTTAAATCTACCTAAGTTTTCTTTATCTATTTATTTTATTATTTAAAATATTTATACCCCACCCCTCCAGTACACTACTGCTCACAGTGGTTCACCACATTAATAGGATAAATACACTGTAAAATAAAAGACTAATAAAGTTAAACAAGTTAAGAGCAGGCTAAAACCACATTTAAAATTACAATTTTTCTTTTTAAAAAATCAAATTAAAAGTTATTAATAAAAAGCGAAAAACTGAGAACAATAAAAAACTAAAGAAAAAAAGTTTACAAACTTTTTTGTATTAAAAGATTTATACAAACTTCACAGAGTTTGTATGAGGGAAGCAGCTACAAAACAAGCCCCTTCAAGCATTAGCCCTATTCAGATGTTTGTTTGAAATGTCCAGTGTAAGCATGTACAGTGGGCAAAGTGGGTTAGAAGCCCCGTCATTGGCGTGTCTGTCATCCTGTCACCTGCTTTGTTCACACATAGGGCATTCATCTGAAGAATGATTGCACTAAGTGTGGTCGCGGCCATTTCTGTGACCAGCAGTTTAGTGTGCCTTTATGAGTTCACAGCAGCCCCAGGGCACAGCATTCCAGCAACAGAATGCTGCACATCATACTATATCAGCTATCGTTGTTGTTCTTGTTGTTGTTGTTGTTGTTACTATTACAGCATCCTGTTAGTTTACCAAGATTCTGGGTTCTTCAAGGAGAAAACAGGCCCCTCCTGAAGGCAATGTATTTTGTAAGCATTTACATAGGAACATAAGAACAGCCCTGCTGGATCAGGCCCAAGGCCCATCTTGTCCAGCATCCTGTTCCACACACTGACCCCCTAGATGCTGCTGGAAGCAAGCAGGCAGGAGTTGAGGGCATGCACTCAACTCAACAGGAGTTTAGCCAGCATGGTGTAGTGGTTAGAGTACTGGAGACCCGAGTTCAAATCCCCATTCAGCCATGCTGCTAGCTGGGTGACTCTGGGCCAGTCACTTCTCTCTCAGTCTAACCTACTTCACAGGGTTGTTGTGAAGAGAAACTTAAGCATGTAGTACACCACTCTGGGCTCCTTGGAGGAAGGGCAGGATATAAAATGTAAATGATGATGATGATGATGATGCACTCTGTCATGCTGTTACTACCCTGCAACTGGTATTCAGAGGCATCCTGCCTTTGAGGCTGGAGGTGGCCTATAGCCCTCAGACTAGTAGCTGTTGATAGACCTCTCCTCCATTAAGTTATCCAAACCCCTCTTAAAGCCATCCAGGTTGTTGACTGTCACCACATCTTGTGGCAGAGAATTCCACAAGTTGATTATGCATTGTGTGAAAAAGTACTTCTGTTTGTTGGTCCTAAATTTCTTGGTAATCAATTTCATGGGATGACCCCTGGTTCTAGTGTTACGTGTTTGGGAGAAGAATTTCTCTCTTCTACAACATCCCCAGGTGTTGTAGCCTTGCCTCATAAGAAAGGTGCTCTAGGACCCTGATCATCTTGGTTGCCCTCCTCTGCACCTTTTCCAGTTCTACAATATCCTTCCTTAGATGTAGTGACCAGAATTGCATGCAGTACTCCAAATGTGGCCACACCACAGTTTTGTATGAGGACATTATAATATTAGCAGTTTTATTTTCAGTCCCCTTCCTAATGATCCCTAGCATGGAATTGGCCCTTTTCACAGCTGCCGCACATTGAGCTGACACTTTCTATGAGCTGTCCACCACAACCCAAAGATCCCTCTCCTAGTCAGCAATCGACAGCTCAGATCCCATCAGCGTATACGTGACGTTGGAGTTTTTTGTCCCAATGTGCATCACTTTACACTTGCTAACACTGAACCGCATTTGCCATTTTGTCACCCACTCACCCAGTTTGGAGAGATCCTTTTGGAGCTCCTCACAATCCGTTCTGGATTTCACTAACCTAAATTGTTTGGTGTCATCTGCAGAGGCGTAACTAGGGAAAACGGCCCCCAGGGCAAGAACTGAAATTGCGCCCCCCCCCCCGCCCCCCCTGAACATCAGTTTGAACTGCAGAATGGTTTTTTTAGAACTGCACTTTTTAAAAAAAACAACAACGGGGGAGGCGGAATTATGCATCTTGCCCTGGTTCAGCCTGATCTTAAGCAACTTTTGAGTTACACTCAGAAGCAGTAATTTCTAATTTAGCATGCGACCGTATCATAAACGTAGTGTAGACACTGTATTAATAAATCTACTTTGCCTACATATCTTAGCCAAGCCTCAGATCGTTATCTGCACTTCCATTGGCTTTCCTTTGCCTGATCGCCGCTGCAATTATAGAATGATTTCTATTGCACGTGCGTAGTTTGAGCCTGTTTACTCAGAAGCAAATGCCACTGTCTTCATTAGAATTGGCTCTCTGTATTTACATGAGAAAATTTCTGCAAGGCGGAAGCAGAAGCGCATGTCTCGGCGGGGCGGGGAGGTCACCACCAGCCGCTGCTTGGCTCGCGCTCTTCTCCGTGACCTCCTCTTGCCCCTTTGCATCCCTCGCAGTCAGTGGGGCGGTGGGGGGGAGAACCTAAGCTAGGGGCCTGGCCCGGCTGCAACCCATCCGCTTAGGGCTGGTGGCTGCCCCAGATGCCGCCGGAAGCCCCGGCTCGGGCGCGGGCTGCTGCTTGCTAGCTTTGCCGCCACCGTGGTCCTCCATTCGAACGCAGCCCTCTGAGCGGCAGGTCGAATGAGAAGCAGCGCTTTGGGCAGCGGCTTCTCCTTCTTTGAACCCAGCAGCGAGGGAGGGAGGCTGGCGGCGGGATGTTGCGGCGCACGGGGAAACGGGGAGTGAGGGCGCCGGTTCCTGGGCTCCTGCTTCACGGCAGGGGGGAGCACTAGAGCAGCAGCACATTGCCTGCAGGGCGGGGCCCTGCCTGCCCGCCACCCCCCAGCAGCCACCCCCCAGCAGCCAGGGGCCAGAAAGACTCGCGGGGTCAGCGTCAGCCTGCTGGAGCCTCTGCTCTGCCTTTGTGCTGCCGGCTGGACTCAGGGAGTGGAGCGGGCTGCACAGAGGCCAGAGGAGCTCTCTGGTGGCCAGGTGGGGATCATCGGGCAGCGCCAGGCGATCATTGGGCGATCATCGGGTGGGGATCATCGGGCAAGCGCACATGCCCAGAGGCGGCGGGGTCAGCGTCATGCGGGCTAGTTGGCTCACCTACACCTGAAGGCGTAGATGTTGAGCAGTTGACAGTGTCCGTGTAGAGCTTGTCGAAGTTGGCCTCCTTCTGCCACGTGCAGGGAGACAGTGAGCTGGGAGGAGGAGGACATGCAAGCGCAGCGCGACTGGTGGCGGGGCAGGGTGTGACTCCGAGGCGGAGAGAGCCCAGGTCAGGAGAGGTCAGAAGAAAGACTAAGAGGTCCATCGCCGAGTTTGCTGCCAAACTTTAGGCGCCCACACCATGGCACCCAGCGCTGGAGCCGAGCAATGGGGCGGCGCTGGGACCGCTCGTGGGGGTGGGGACCGCTTTGCAGCCTGCTGCGCTCAGCGCTGCGATGCAAACAAGAAAAAAAAATTTTGGGGGAAAGGAAGGGGATCCGTGGGGGCACTTTTTTGCGCCCCCTACCAAGTGGCGCCCAGGGCACGTGCCCTGCCTCCCCCCCCCTGTGGTTACGCCCCTGGTCATCTGCAAATCTGGCCACCTTGCTGCTTACCCCTACTTCTAGATCATTTATGAATAAATTATAAAATAAAAAGCTCTGGTCTGAGTACAGCTCCTGGAGGACCCCACTTCTTACTTCCCTCCGTTGTGAAAACTCTCCATTTATCCCTACCCTCTGTTTCCTGTCCTTCAATCAGTTAGCAATCCATATGTGGTACTTCTCCCCTTATCCCATGACTGCCAAGTTTTCTCAGGAGTCTTTGATGAGGAACTTTGTTAAAAGCTTTTTGGAACTCCATTTATACTATGTCAACCAGATCACCTTTACCCACACACCTATTGACACTCTCAAAGAACTCCAGAAGGTTGGTGAGGCAAGATTTACCTTTGCAGAAGCCATGCTGGTTCTCTCCCAGCAGGGCCTGTTCGTCTATGTGCTTAACAATTTTATCCTTGAGGATGCTTTCCATCAATTTGCCTGGAACAGACATTACACTAACCAGCCTGTAATTTCCCAGATCCCCCCTCAATCCCTTTTTGAAAAATGGTGTTACATTTGCTACTTTCCAGTTAGGTGGTTCCTTGACCAACTGTTCTAGGGCACAGTCATTCAGTGTATCTAGAAATTTGACCTCCTTATCAGTACCTGACTGTGAATTAACTTTTATATGTGTTGATTATATATATGTTGAACTGTTTAAACTTTTATATGTGTTTTAAGTGATGTTAGCTGCCCAGAGATGTAAGTTTGGGCGAGGTATAAATTTGATAAATAAAATAATAAATAAATTTACCCAGTCTATATGTGGGTAATTGAAGTCACTCATTATTACTGCCCTACCTCTCCTTAACGCCTCCCTGATTTCCTTCTGCAATTCCCAGTCACTGTCATGGTCTGCCACCATGGTGTCTCATCAGTACATGCCTGAGTTCAGTACATGTCTGTGGAGTTCATGTAAGGATATCTCTTAGGACTACCAGGTCCCAAGGCTCCTCAGGCACCATAGAAATACTCCCGTGTTGCCTGCTTGTGAGTCCTTTCAAAGCTGCCACTGAAAAAACCGCAGAGCCTTTTAGTATTGTGTAAAAACACTGGCTGTGTGTTAGCAAACTAATCATGTGCACATTTCCTTAGAAGTAAGCCCCACTGAATACAGTGGAACTTACTTCTGAGTAAACATGCACAGGTTTGAGATGTAAGCTATCTTTATGAAAAGGCATCAGAATCATGCATTCTGTAGCATCTGCATTATTTTGGCCACTCCATGATTTTTCTGCTGGGCAGCATGTTGGAATACCAAAGGCAGCTTAATCTCTGAATGCAAATCACTCAGTAGATTTTAAAATGCATTCCACATTTTTCTGAATAGCCCATTAGGGGCTGATATTCTCCTCCATTATTCAGCATCAGAGAGAATATTTCAGAGAATTATTCTACCCATTCTATTAAATATATCGGAGAATATTCTTTTACAAGTCTGGCTTAGATATCTTCATTCTTCAGGAAAGTGGAAGAGCCAATATCTATCCGGCCATATGAGATGCAGTAAGTCTGATGCATCATTTCAATTTCTTCCTACATCATTCAGACAAACAGCCTGAGTTAAGCCACTCCTGCTCTATTTATAGGGGGAAAATGATCTTTGTGGGAGAGGGTGACCACATCCAGAACAGATGTAATCATCACTTTTCCAGTCAAAAAGCACCCTTCCTAAGTAACTCCATCTGAACTGAATTGTTCATTCATTCACTTTTTTTCTGTTGAGTCCGCATTTAGCCCATTACTGACTCTAAGCAGACATTCAAAGTTGAGGTGGCTACAGCTCATTCAGAAGGAAGGGGGAAATTGAACTGTGGGGGGTGGGGCCATAGCTCAGTGGTAGGGCATCTGCTTTGCATGCAGAGGGTCCCAGGTTCACTCCCTGGCATCTCCAGGTAGGGCTGGGAGATACTCCTGCCTGAAACCATGAAGAGTCACTGCCAGTCAGTGCAGACAATACTGAGCTTGCTAGATGGACCAAGGGTCTAAGTCAGTAAAAGGCAGTTTCCTATGTTCTGTCAACTTCCAGATGACATCCAGCTCTAAACAACCTCTTTCAGGGGTTTTGCATCTGTTGATGACAGATGTTGATGACAGAGAGCCAGCATGGTGTAGTGGTTAGAGTGCTGGACTAGGACCGGGGAGACCTGAGTTCAAATCCCCATTCAGCCATGAAACTAGCTGGGTGACTCTGGGTCAGTCACTTCTCTCTCAGCCTAACCTACTTCACAGGGTTGTTGTGAAAGAGAAACTCAAGTATGTAGTACACCGCTCTGGGCTCCTTGGAGTAAGAGCAGGATATAAATGTAAAAATAACAATAACAATTCTGATTGCACAGCACTGGAAGAAACCAGAAATCTTGTCTGTAAGACCATGCAAAAGTTAGACTTTGCTAAAATGTTTAAAACTTACATAATGTGTAGTCAAAAACCAGTGGTGACCTTAGGTCCTCTGGGGCTCTAGGCAAAAGCTTACCGCACAGCCCTCTGAAGGAACTAACCACACACATAAGCACATAATTAAAGAGTGGCTGACATAACACACCACAATATGTCAACCCAGTAACACTAGATGCACGCAAGTTGTACAACTGTGCAAATTGTTTCCAGTGGGCTTACTCTTGCATAACATCATTTGTGCAATTTTTGTGTTTGTGCAATTAGCCCACCGTAACATAACTGGGCTGATGTACTCTTGCATATGTCAACCAGTAACACACACAGACACACACACACACACACACACATATGGAAGATTGTGCTGTCATGTGGTTTTCTTGGTAGAATATAGGAGTAGTTTACCATTGCCTTCTCCTGTGCAGTATGAGATGATGTCATTCAGCACCTTCCTATATTGCTGCTGCCTGATATAGGAGCTTCCCATATTCTGGGAAATACACCAGCAGGGATTCGAACTACATTTGAAAGCAATATAGGTATTCCAGATGATCAATGAATAGGCTATCAGTGATCAGGTTAATCAGTGATTAGATGGTGGGTCCATACCTTTGGCTTGAACTTTCATTTTCTTTTCCAGATCAAATATCTTCTGTCCGCTTGAAGAATTTAGACAGAGTACCAGATAGCTTTTGCTGTGACTGATCAACAGAAAAGTTTTTTCCCTTACTTCTGCACCTGACATGTACTTGCTTTTGTTACTTGATTCGGCTCTCCTTGATCTGCCATTATTCACCTGCCTTTATTCATTATTAAGGACCCCTTTTCTGCTGAAGCCTACAATACAATTCAGTCTGAAGAGTCTGTAAGTTTCAGAGCTTCTGGAAAGGCCTCACATGAGGAAGGAAAGCTGCCAGTAGCCTTCTCTCCCCATGTGGTGCTTCTCCAAAGTTTTGCAAAAGTTGTGTGGGAGCATCCCCACTGCGCCTTTGCAAGGCTCTGCAAAGGTACCCCATATGGAGGGAGAGTTGCCAGCACCACCACCCTCTATCATGCTTTGCAAAAAGATTTTGTAAGCTCCCAAACCAAGCCTTGCAAAAACATTTGCAAAGGCACCCTCAAGGAAGGAAGATGGCCACTGCTCCCCACTTCGCACAGTACCTTTGCAAAAGGCTGTTGAACTGGCAGAGGGTGAGCCGAGGGTGGTAGTGACAGGCACAGTGGCTGGTGGCCCTGTCCATCCGGGCCTTGAGCACTGGCGAGAGCCTCCAGCGCACCTGCCCAGTTCAAGTACCAAATATTGCAAGCCCAGGCTTGTGATGCGCAATACTCGCACTTCACAGGCACACTGGAGGCTCTCGCCAGTGCTCAAGGGCCAGATGGACAGGCCCACCAGCCACTGCGCCCACCGCCGCCACCACGGCCTGCTCACCTCACCCACCCACCCTCTCCTCATTGGCCACGCACACGGCAGTGAAAATGACAAACTTTGGAGTGGCAGGGCAGTGGCGGGGTGAGTGCAGGGTGGCGATGGGACATTTGAGGAGGCCTCTCTTGGACATTTGGAGCCCCCCCCCTCCACTGTGAGGCCACAAACCAGAGCCCCAAGTTCCGGGAGTGAGAGCATCTCTGCTGAGAATGTTTAAAAGGGCTAAGACACATTTATTCATCCAGGCTTTTAATTAGACTTCTAGAAGTGGCCATTGTTTTTAAATTGTCAGGATGCAAGTGGGAGCCTGCGTGAGACTCTTTCGATCTCTCTACATTAGGCCTGCACAACATAAGGCCCAGGGGCCCAATTTGGCTCGTAGGAACTATTTTACTGGCCCCCAGTTATCCTGCAGCAACACAGGAGCTGGAAACTGCCTTATAGCACCATCTGGTGCACGTTTTCTCATAAATATGTTCCATGGTGTTCCCAGAGAGGCTTGCTCCCATGGATGTATGCCTAGTATCGCAGCTTGAAAGCAACCACAGTTTAGGGAGAGAAGAGGACTTGGCATTTGCTTGGGGCTGGCATGCACTCCAGGGGCCCCACTGATTGAGCAGGGACAGGATCTATTTTCTGGCTACAATGCTTGGTTGAAACTATGGGTCCATTGACAGGGGAATAGATCCACAAGTAACTAATAATATTTTTAATTTTAATGTAATGTGTTAAAAATTGACCTCTGCCCCTGCACTCCGAGCTGTGGATGGTTCCGGCCCACTAGAGCATTTGAGTTGTGCAGCCTTGCTCTACATGCTCCTCCAGTCTCTCTGCATGTACACAGGTTGAGCAAATGGGTGAAATATCCCCACTCTGCCCATGCTCTGGAAGTTCTGGAAGAGAGGGAACACATCACTGAGGGCCAGTGAGGTATTTCCTTTCCAGCATTCTTCCAGAGCATTTCTGGAGTGTGGACAGAGTGGGGGTGTTTTGCCCTCTTGCATAACAGTGTGCAGGTAGAGGGGCTGGGAGAGTTGCAAGTGGGTCCCAGTCACACCCCTCTTTCGATGTGTGCTTCTTTAGTCAGGATGCCAACCAGGGAATTTATGCTAGTCATCTACAGACTGAACACAGGACACAGTTTTGTACAGTATCTGTAATGAGCTTCTTAGATACTAAGAGAAGAGGCATTGATGTCAGACCTATGTATGAATTATCACACTTAAAAGTAAATTCCCACAACCATTTTCTCCCTAACACAATGTGACTTTTTTCAGTGCCTCTGTGGTAGAGGTATGCAATTTTTTGCATTTTATTATTCAATGTGTATTTGTTTCATTATTCCTTCATACAAATTGCTTTAGTTTTTTGGATACTTTAATAGGATTTTTTCCCATTATCCCCATTTGTTTTTGTAACGGTGGAGTGGGAGGCAGTTGCCTGTAACATGGCAGAGCAGAGGGCTTTTTAAAATCCATATTGTGTATATAGTATAAGAGAAGCAGCAGAGTTTGTTTTGTTTTTTTTAAATCTTTTTCAGAAAAGATGGAGCAGGTACACTGAATTGAAGAGGTCAAGACCTTGACTGATCGTTGATCAAATTTGCATCAGGAAACCACTCAGAGAGAAGAACAGAGAGTCCACTTCTACCCTTTCCATATTTTAACTGTCCATCATTAGTTAGGATATGGTAGACATGCCTGAGGGAAACTACACCACTGTGACTGAATTCATCCTCCTGGGTCTAACAGACAGGCCAGAGCTCCAGGGTGTTTTATTTGTGGTGCTCCTGATCATATACTTGACCACAGTAGTAGGGAACTTGGGCATGATCACATTAATCAAGGTTGACCCCCGACTGCATACTCCTATGTATTTTTTTCTCAGCCACTTGGCTTTCTTGGACTTCTCCTACTCCTCAGCAATTGCCTCTAAGACACTAATGAACCTATTCGCTGAGAACAAGGGCATCTCATTCATCAGCTGTGCTGCTCAGATGTATAGCTTCATTGCATTTGGGGCTACTGAATGCTTCCTTCTGGCTGTAATGGCATATGACCGCTATGTGGCCATTTGTAAGCCCTTGCTTTATAAAGTCATCATGTCCCATCGACTTTGCCTGATACTCCTGATTGGGTCTTACATTTGTGGCTTTGCAATTTCATTGATACACACAAGCTATGCTTTCCGGCTGTCGTTCTGCCACTCAAATGTCATCATTCATTTCTTCTGCGATGTCATTCCCTTGCTCAACATCTCCTGCACTAACACCAGAGCAAATGAAATCATTCTGTTTGCATTCTGTATCTTTAATGGGGTCTTCATCACATTGGAAATTTGCATTTCTTATATGTATGTTGTTTCCACTATTTTGAAAATCCGCTCCACTACAGGCAGGCACAAAGCCTTCTCCACTTGCATTTCTCACTTGACAGTTGTTGTGATGTTCTTTGGGACAGCTGTTTTTATGTATATGAGACCCAGTTCAGACTCCTCACCAGATGAAGATAGGGTTGTGTCCATTTTTTATACCGTGGTAAATCCCATGTTGAACCCCTTGATCTACAGCCTGAGGAACAAGGAGGTGAAGGATGCCTTGAAGAGGGTGTTAAACAAGAAAAATTGGGGTTTTGTGCAGAAAGATACTAAGGTGATTAAAACTATTGCTTAACATAACCTGATTAGTTTTCTCCAACTCCTTCTCTCTGCATTCTATAGAGAGCTGTTACCAATACAGTCAACATTGGGAATCTTGCTTTGAAGTTTTAAATCACCTTCTTTTATTTGTTTCTTTGGCATGAGGTCTGTACTTCCCAAAGTTTTAATTATAACCCATGTAAAAATGTAACCAAATACATTTCTATCCTGTATTAAAATATGTGGCTGCCAAAAATGGCTCCTATTAAAAGACTGATCACAAGTTTAAAAGTTGCTAGCATCAGCCCTTCTGCCTCACTCAGGACCGTTGCTTCCTCTGGCTTCTCCCATCCATGTTTTTCTTCCTAACTTCTCCCATTGTACAGAGGCGTAACTATAGGGGGGGCACGGGGGGCATGTGCCCTGGGCGCCATCTTTTCTGGTCACATGGGGGGCGCCGCCATGACCAATTTTTTTTAAAAAAAAATTAAAAATTTTTGTTAATACAAATGTTTCCTGCTCAGTGCAGCAGCGCTGCAGCCGTCAAGGGGGCACATCAGTGCCCCCTTCCCCACGAGCGGTCCCTTCTGCGCCACCTGCACCCCCCCCCCCATTGCTTTGCTGGCGTCTGGCGGCCAGTCAGTGGCCTGGCTTGGCGGCGGCGGTGGGCGCTTGTGAGGAAAAACCTAAGTATAATGTAGTATGTTGGGGGGGCGACGGGGGGCATGGTGGGGGGGGCGCCATTTCAGTGCTTGCCCCGGGCACCGTTTTCCCTAGTTACGCCTCTGCCATTGTACCAGGTCAAGAAGAGGCATTCCATATGTCATGCAGAGCAGTGACAGAATCCCATAACCAGGAAGTGCAACAGGAAGTACCTGAAAGCAGAGATACATCCTGTGGTGATAGTTTAGAAATGTACACATTCCTGTCTCTCTAATAGGTCTCCACCTTTCAGATAGAGGAGAGGGGGATTGGGTCACCCTTTGTTCTCCTTCTTGTCCTCCTCCTGTCAGCGCCAGCCTACGTATTCCTAGTGTTTCCTGGGCATTTTCCTTAAACATTCTTCATTATCTCATGGCTGCTTCACTTGCTGAGATGGAAGCCAAGCAACCATTGAGCTTGACCTGGAGTTTCCAGTAAGTAAAGAGGCTGAACAGAAACCACAGCAACAAAATGAACAAGTAATCATAGACTATGATTACAGAGGGACTCAATCCAGAAGGGATATTGAGGCAGAACCAAAGAGATCCAATCAAGAAGGGGAGATTGAGATGGAACAAGAAGTAAAACACTCAAGCAAAGTTAATAAAGGATTGCCACTGGAAGCCAGAAAGGAGAAAATGCCAGAACCCGCAGTTTGGCACAAAACAGAAGGCATGTCAGATTCAGAGACAGATAAATTGCTGCAATCGGGAAAGGAAAAGATTGCATCACATCATAAAACCAAATGTGGGACTTTGAATTCAAGAACGAGACAATGAGAAGGGGAACGTTGGGATTTTATTTTTGGTTGTTGTTGTTTAAATTGTTATTGATTTTAACAATATCTTAACATTCACATCACATTAAACAAATATTGACTTCCCGCTCACACCTCCTCGTGAATCACCAACTGTAAAATTAACCCTTGCTATAATAATAATTCAAAACATATATCTTAAACCTTACAAACTCGATTTTGATCTACCCAACCTGCTAATATTACTAAATTTCAAACCCTGTTGTAAAATCAATATTAGGAAAATAGTTCTTTAAGTATAATAAGAATGGTTTCCAATCTTCTTTAAAGCATTCCAAATTTTGATCTCTTATCAGTACTGTAAGTTTTGCCATCTCCACATATTCCAAAATTTTTATCAGCCAATCTTCTTTTGAGGGCAGTTCATTACTCTTACATTTCTGCGCATATATTATTCTGGCCGCCGTGGTAGCGTACATAAAAAATGTTAAGTTGGTTGTAGAAAACACTCCTTGCGTTATTCCCAGCAGAAAGGATTCTGGCTTCTTAGGAAATGTCATTTTGAAAATTTTCTCTAACTCATTATATATCATGTCCCAAAAGGCCATAGCCCTCCTACAAGACCACCACATATGAAAAAAGGTTCCTTCAGACTGTCCACATTTCCAACATTTGTTTGAAACATTTTTATACATTAATGCCAGTTTTTTAGGTGTCAAACACCACCTATACATCATTTTATAATAATTTTCTTTTAAAAGATAACATGCAGTGAACTTTAAATCAGTTTTCCATAATTTTTCCCAGGCTGCCATTTCTATATTATAGCCCACATCTTGAGCCCATTTTACCATAGTCATTTTAACCACTTCATCTCTTGTCTCCTCCAAAAGCAAGAGCTTATACATTTTAGAAACTACTTTTTCATCATTTTCACACAGCTCCTTCTCAAATCTCGACATCTGATCCTCAAATCCAACTTTAAGATCCTTCTTATAAACTTCATTTAACTGATGGTACTGAAACCAATTACTAACCAAATTTTGTACTTCAATTAAACTTTTTAACTTACAGTCCTTTTCTTGAAAACATAACAAATCCCTATAGGTACCCCATTGCGATAGCATATTTACCTCTTTACGTACTAGAGCTTCAATCGGGATGACCATAACAGAGTTTTAGGTTCCAACCATTTTTTATATTTTACCCAAACTCTCATTAAACTCCTTCTTATATAGTGGTTAAGAAAATCTTTATGTATGGGGAACGTTGGGATTTTCCATAGACATTGGCCAGGTTCAGACATAGAGGATAACCACAGTTATAGCTTGCTGAGGTTGTAACTGCAGCATGCCCAAATGCACAAAACCATGAATACGGGTCAAAAGCTAACTCCATTTTATTTATTTATTATTATTTGTTTATTTATTCAATTGTTATACCGCCCTTCCGAAATGGCTCAGGGCAGTTTACAATTAAAAACAGAAACCATTAAAACCAATAACAATTAAAACAGAAATATAAATATAAACTCCAACGAAAAACATCTTAAAAAACAATTAAACTATCAGAACAAGTAAAAACCTGAAAACCAGGTTAGCATTAAAACAATTAAAATTAATTAAAACCCTGAAAAGCCAGGCCAAACAGATGGGTTTTAAGGACTCTCTTGAAGGTCAGTAAGGAATTAAGATTGTAAATTTCTGCTGGGAGTGCATTCCACAGCCCAGGAGCAGGTACAGAGAAGGCCCGCCTCTGAGTCGCCACCAAACGAACTGGTGGTAACTGGATATGGACCTCCTCAGATGACTTTAACGTGCAGTGGGGGTCATGTTAAAGAAGGCGCTCTCTAAGATATCTCAGATCCAAGTCATTCAGGGCTTTAAAGGTATTGATCAGCACTTTGTATATTGCCAAGAAACATATCGGCAGCCAGTGTAACCGTTTCAAAACAGTCATAATATGGTCTCTCCAGGTTGCCCCAGAGACCAATCTGGCTGCCGCATTCTGAACTAACTGAAGTTTCTGGACTACGTACAAAGGCAGCCCCACATAGAGTGCATTGCAATAGTCAAGCCAGGAGGTTACCAGCTGATGAACCACTGTTTTGAGGTCATCCTCTTCAAGAAATGGGTGCAGCTGTCGAATCAGCCGAAGCTGATAGAAAGCACTCCTGGCCATGGTCTCCACCCGAGATACCAGGGTGAGACCTGGGTCCAGGAGTACTCCCAAGCTGCACACCTGCTCCTTCTGGGTACCAAACTGCAATGGGAACCTTCGGTTTTCTCTACGCTTCACTGCCAACTGTGGTTTTGCTTCCAAAAGTTATGCCCAACTGCTATCACCACAGTTTCATGCCCATTACCAAACCCCAGTCATAGAGGTGGCAGCACAGGTATGCCCAAGGACATGGCTGCTCCATGCTTTCAGCACTTCTTGCTTGCAGCCTCTCAGAAATTCCAGCACCATCTAAGGTTGTGAAGCTCTGCTCTAGACTCTTTATTATCTATGGTATGCCCAGATGGACCATCATGAATCAAGAGTTCTAAAGATGCTTCAAATAAGCTGGGACCTGCTTCTTGTGCTAAGAAATTCATACACTGGCCTGAATAATTATTGGGCTATGAAATCTGTATATACCTTCCATTATTCATCCAGTCTTCCCTCTTAGTGCTCATCATAACTTGCATGCAGTTATGACTCAGCATAACCTGGGACCCAGACCAAGAGGAAAAGCTAAATAGAAATGTTTCTCCATATCAACTTCATCAGGAAATGGCACCCATTTCTTATAACGCCCAGGCAAAAAACCACAGAGCCAAAGTCTGCTAAAAATTTTAAGCCCTATTTATTTCAACCGAAGAGACTTAAACAAATGATTAACTCATATGACACATTTATTTTGCCATATTTTTCATTCAGTTGAACCATTTCAAAACCTCCTCAAGTCATTGTGCGATTTGGCATAGTTAATCTTGTTACGTGTGGCATACAGTAGTGTCTTTTACCTGGATCCAACAGAGTTTTTCACTAAGTTCAGCTTGGTACTGCAAGAGTAAATGTCAAAAGCCACATTTCATAAAGGTTAGCTGTGCAATTCCCACTCACATGAATATTTTTTACATTTTATATCTTGCTCTTCCTCCAAAATCCCAGAGTGGTGTACTACATACTTAAGTTTCTCCTCACAACAACCCTGTGAAGTAGGTTAGTGCTGAAAGAGAAGGGACTGGCCCAGAGTCACCCAGCTAGTGTCATGGCTGAATGGAGATTGGAACTTGGGTTTCCCCGGTCCTAGTCCATCATTCTAACCACTACACCACGCTGGCTCTTAACAGACCTTAGGTTGGGCCTACTTCTCACAAATAGCCAATGAGGTAATAAGCCTGTTTGTCAACTGTATTTCTTCAATGCAAGTGGGGACCAGGGGCAGTCCTTAAGAGATGAGGTGAGGCAGTCACCTCAAGTGGCCAATTATTGGGTGCCATCAGGTTGGCAGATGCCCCCTGCCACCCCCTGCTGCCTCCATCCACCATCAAAGCAGTTCTTTGCCAACAAGAGGCACTGCCGCCATTCAGCAAGGAGCTGTTCCTCTCCCTCCTCCTTTTCCCCACCACTGCTTGTCTGCCTCAGTTCTTCCCTCAGCATATGAGGGAGCAAGTGAAGGAGGGTTAGGAGGGTATGTGCATACAGCACATGACAGTGACTGTTGTGAGCTTCTGCACACCATCAAGCAGCTGCTACCACCAATATTGCTTGAAAAGAAAATGGAGAGGAGAAAATGTGAGGGGGGCCATATTTGGTGCCCTGTCTCAGGAACACAAACATCTCTTGGGTCACTATTTGGTGGGGGAGAGATCATAGAAGAAAAGCTCTTCCCACAGATATATCCTCACACATAAACGAGTTGTTCTGGTAAGAACGAATCAGCCTACTTTCCTTTCACTGTCTCTACACCTGGACTAAATTCGGTTCAAATTGAGGTTCACAAGTTAGATCTCTTGCACCTCAAATGTTCATGCTTTCGCCATCTTGGATTGAGGTGGGTGACATCATCACAAACTACACCACTGGAGCATCCCTATGTGTCCATTCAGTTATAGCAAATTTGGTTCAAATCGGTTAGACTGTCCACAAGTTAGTTAGTACACTTGCAGCTCCAAAGTTTATGTGTCCGCCATCTTGAATCAGTGTGGATGACATCATCACAAACTATGCCATTGAGGTGTCTCTGTGCATGTTCATGCAACCACCATCTTGGATTAGACCTCATCACAAACTTTGACATTGCGGTGTCCCTATCTGTCCCTTCAGATGTACCAAATTTGGTTCAGATAAGTTAAGCAGTTTACAAGTTAGCCCACTTGCACCTCAAAAGTTTACATGTCCACCATCTTGAAGTGGTGAGGATGACATCATCACAAACTACTCTGCTGAGGTGTCCTTGTGTGTCACTCACTGCCACTGTATGTAATTTGGTTTAAGTTGGTTAGACAGTCCACAAATTATCCCACTTGCACCTCAGATGTTCATGGGGCCGCTATCTTGAATTGGAGTGGATGACATCATCACATATCATGCCATTTGGGCATCTCTATGTGTCTCTACAGCTGTAGCAAATTTGGTTCAAATCAGTTAAGCAGTTCACAAGTTAGCCCACTTGTGCCTCAAAGGTTTATGCATCCGCCATCTTGGATTGGGGTCGATGACATAATCACAAACAATGTCATTGAGGTGTCCCTATGTTTCCCTACAACTGTACCCAATTTGGTTCATATTGATCCAGGCGTTGCAAAGTTGATGGTTGGGAACACACGGACGGACACACACACGGACCACTGTTCCAGCTAAAGCGTGTGTGTGTGTGTGTGTGTGTGTGTGTGTGTGCACCTCCCCCCAGGCCCCTGCACAGCAGTTTTGTGCTGCCACCCAACCCCTCTCCCCAGTCAGGAAGCACTGCCCCATTTCCCCCTCTCCTCGGCCACGCCCCCACCATCTCCTCCTTTCCCTCTCACCGGCCTGGCCTTCTCCTTCTCCAGGTCCAGCTGGGGGAGATGGAGAGGGAGGGAAGCAGTGCACTGAGGCCAGAGGAGGATGGGAAGTGGAGGCAGCAGGAGGAAGGTAGAGGATGGAGGGAGGGATGGTGGGAGGGAGGACGAGGATGCAAGGAGGACGGAAAGTCAGGGCCAGGGAGGGACTTCTGCCCGGAGCTTTCTGTCTTCCCCAATCTCTCTCCTCCCCAACCCCCTGGCTGTCCGTTTCAGTTTTCACTGATCATTTTCTTCCGCCGTGCTGCTTTTTACATTTTCTTAGAGAGCAAGAAAGGCTTTCTGACCCCTGCAGATCATTTACAGCTTTCCACTCAGGAATGCTAATGCCTGATAAGTGTTTCAACTTTGCAATCCTCCAGCAGGCAGTTAATTACTTCCTGATTGTGTCCCGTCCAAAGTTCTTTGCATGGCAAAGTTGGAATTACTCATTATCACTCTGCAAAGTTACTCAGCTGATTTCTGCGCTCTCTGCAGCAAAATGTGGCTACTATTTTGTGTGCACCGCACAAACCTGGCTGGCAAGAGCAAAAAGCTTGCGAGTGAGTGAGGTGATTCTCACAATCAGTGGAAAGTGGGCTAAGGGAGCTTAGCTCGCTTTCCACGGACCATGAGAACCACCAGGCTCACAGGCAAGCCTGGTTTCCCCAAAGCAGGGAACCTGCTTAAATACCCCTCCCCTTAGGCCAGGTTAGTGGAGCAAGCACTCCACTAACCTGGGTTTTCCAATCATGTATTGCCATGCTATGGCTTCGCGCCATGGCAACTCACAAGGAGACCCACATCCCCCCCCCAATCCCCACAGCCCCCACCGGCTCTGTGATGGAGCTGGCAGTTGTGTGGGTGGCCGATCCGGCTGCCCAGGGCTTCAGCCTCGATCGTCTGTGGGGAAAGAAGGCCAAGCCCTTTCTCCCCACAAACCCCCTTACAGCAGGTCTCACCGATCGTGAGACTCACCTCAGTATTTCTTCATATGTTGCTTTGGTAAATTCAAACCTAAATTCAGTGGGGAATGGATGACTGAATGTGTGCACATTGTTTCTGCGTTGTGTTTAAAACTTAGAAGGAAACAGACAGAAGTGGAGGTCACAGGAGTACTGAGGAGGAGAGGGGGAAAGACAGACCCTGAGGCAATTCTCACGATCGCCAGAAAGCGGGCTAAGGAAGCCTAGCCCGCTTTTTGGCGAGTGTGAGAACCACCAGGCTCGCAGGCGAGCCCTGTGTCCTCAAAGCGGGTAACCCGCTTACAGAGCCCTCCCCTTAGCTGAGGTTAGCGGAGCGAGCGCTCTGCTAACCCTGTCTATTTGACCGTGTGTTGCTGCGGCGTGGCAACACATAAGAAGACCCCCGCCGTGAGGCTTAAACAAGCTTCCCAGCCCTGGGGGTCTCTCCAGGATGCCCCGTGTACTCGCATGGGGCATCCTGGAACTTCCAGGGGGCACGTGGCCTCCGATCCCTGCAGCCCCTGCTGGCTCCATGACGGAGCCGGCAGTCGTGTGGGCTCCCTGCCTGGTTGTCTGCAAGGAGAGGGGGCTAAGCCTGCTCTCCCCGCTAACCCGCTCTCAGTGAGTCTCACCAATCGTGAGACTCGCCTCACTGTGTGTGTCTGCGTAGACTGTAGTTGTGTGTTTGTAGCCTGTAGAGGGAGGTGTTTGCATCAGGGAGATTTGTGTGTCTTTGTGTGTGTATGTAGAGGGAGGTGTGTGGGGTGGGAAGGAAAGGAGTGCATCAGAGGGAGTTGGTAAATTTACCTGAGTGCTGTCTTAAACTGTGTATGTTTGTGACTTGATTTTACATAAAATCATAAACATTATTTAAAATATTTTAAAGATAAATTTTATTTATTTCTTTGTAATGTTAAGGGGCCCCCACAATGCGGATTCTCCCCCAGCCCTGCACCCCCTAGGGAAAGCCTTGATGGTGGAGGAGGAGGGTGGGAGGCGGCAGTGGCTCCCCTGGTGCAGAATGTTGGGGGGGGGGCATAAAAAATTTCGTGTGGAATGCTACGCGTGCCGCATTATTTCAAGTTATGTATCTCTGTGTGTTGGTTTGATGTGTGCACACTGATCTGATACTGCCACCCAGAACAGAATTCTTTCCACTCACTGATTGTGGAAATTAGAGGGAACCCTGACATGGACACACACACAGAATGCTGGGTGAGCTCAGAAGCCTACTGGAAAGGAGGCTAAGAAGCACTAGCTATCAGTGAGAAGGCTAGGCTAAAGCCCTTCTCCCTGACATCTAGCCCCAGCTTGAAGGAGTCCAAAGTGGTTCAATCCAGACAAAGGCTTCCTGTCTCATCTTTTTCCCTTCCCCAACCTTGTATTCAAAGGAACGGAGAGAAAATATATCCCTTTTCCTCTTTTAACCCTCCTCCTGATTGTGACTGGTTTAAGGAACAGCTGTGATTTGGAGAATGAATGATAAGAGTTCAAAAGCAAAGCAATGTTCTCCTTTTGCACTTTCCCCCAATAACTTTCACCAGGGCCCCCTTTACCTCTTGATTCCTCAGACTGTAAATCATGGGGTTCAGCATGGGAGTAACAACACAATAAAACAGCGAGGCAGTTTTCCCCTGCTTGGCTGAGTAGTGGGACCTGGGCCGCAAGTAGGCAAAGATGGCTGTTCCATAGCACAGGGTCACCACAGTTAGGTGGGCTGTGCAGGTGGAAAAAGCTTTGCGCCTTCCCTCAGCTGAACGAATCTGAAGGATGGTTGAGAGGATATACACATAAGACACCAGCACAAGAAAGAAGGGTGTGAGCAGGATGAGCACGCCAGCTCCCAGCATCACGGCATCCCCCACAAAAGTGCTAGAACAGGCCAGCTGCTGCACGGCCAACACCTCGCAGCCAAAATGGTTGATGATCCTCTTTCCACAGTATGGCAAGTGGAGAGTGAACACAGTCTGTACCAGGGCATTCACAAAGCCACTGAGCCAACATCCTCCAGCCATCTGCATACAGAGCCGCCAACTCATCACAGTGTTATAATGCAAGGGGTGGCATATGGCCATGTACCGGTCATAGGCCATGACAGCCAGCAAGATGAATTCAATTCCTCCCAGAGACAGGGAGATATACATCTGTGCCATGCAACCTTCGAAGGAGATGGTTTTATGCTCTGCCAGGAAGTTGGAAAGCATTTGAGGGATGATGGTGGTGGTGTAGCACATGTCCAGGAAGGATAGATGGCTCAGAAAATAATACATAGGTGTGTGCAAGCATGGGTCCTTTTTTAACACCAGAATGATAAGCGTATTCCCTGCCATGGTCACAATATACATCATCAGAAAGAGAACAAAAAGGCCTTTCTGAGTTCCTGGCTGAGCGGATAAGCCCAGGAGTACAAATTCCACATTCCATGTCTTATTTCCTCTTCCCATATTGTATCCAGATTCATACATCATCTATGAAAATGAAAATAACAGGAAAGAAAAACCAAGAAGTTCTAGTAAGAACTAATCTGCCTACTTTCTTTTCCCTATAATTTTAATTACCATCTTTACATTCATGCACTTTTTGTTTTTAAACACCAAATGTTTTAAACACCAAATGCAGGGTACAGTAAAACAGTAGTCTCCAGAGCCTCATCTGTAAGAATAGGGTGCACCACACATAGGTGGAGGATGGCAATGAGATGATGATATCTTTATGAAACACACCATTGAAATGTCCCTGTAAGGCACTACAACTGTACTATATTTAATCCAGATTGGTCCCGGCAATGGAAATTTATTGGGGGGAAAGACATGCACAGTCACCATCTTGAAATGATTTTTGGAATTTTTTTAATGGGATATCAAGGTTTAATCTGAACATGTATACCAAGTTTGGTTTGGTCACATGTTAGCCCACTTCCACCTCAAACATTCACACATCTGCCATAGATGACATCATCACAAAATATGCCATTGAAGTATCCCTATGTGGCATTACTAGGGGTGTGCACAAAACCGATTTGCCCGGTTCAGTTTGAGTCCAAACAAGACTTGAACTGTACCAGGCATGTTCAGTTTTGTGCACCCCTGAACATCCCTGAACAATCAGTTCGGGTTCAGGGGTTCAATTAGCAAAAAATAACTTTGTTTTAAAGTTCAAAAACTTACCACCTCCCACTCAGGGGGCTTCTCCGCAGCTGTGGTGGTGGGGTGGTCCTCCAGAGGTTCCCCCTCCCCCACTGATGTCCAGTTTGTTACAAATATGCCCGGTTTGGGCAGTTTTCAGCCCATCCCAGGCCTGTCCTCCATGGCAGTGGCCATTTTGGTGGCCACCACACATGCCCAATGGGCCTCTGCATGGCCAGGTCATGACTCAGGCTATGTAGAGACCCATTGGGCATGCATAGCGGCCTCCAAAATGGCCATCGCCATGGAGGACAGGCCCAGAACGGGTATATTTATAACAAACTGGAGACCAGCAGGGGGAGGGGGAACCTCCAGAGACACACACACACCTGTGGCCACAGAGAAGCGCCCGGAACGGGAGGTGGAGAGTTTTCAGACTTAATTTTTTTAAAAAAATCAAACCCAAACCAGGAGTTGTTTGGCTCGAGATCAGGCCGAACAGGGGCAAGTTCGGCTCAACATTGTACCCTCAAACTGGGCATGTTTGATGTTGAACCAGTTTGATACTAAACCTGTATGCACACCCCTAGGCACCACAACTGTACAGAATTTGGTTCAAATTGGTCCAGGCATTGTGATGTTGTTAGATACACACACATACACATACACACATATATGCATACACATACACATGCACAGAGAGAAGGGGGCTGATCTCATAAGATTACTTCCATGAAGAAAATTAGCTAATAATGATTTGTTCTACCTTTCCATTTCATTAGGAATATATGACTCACCTTTCTCAAAGAGATCAGAGGTCCATCTCATCTAACATTTTTGCTGACATTTAAACTGAACAGCTTTTCCCAAACTATAGTTTTTAGTATACTAACATATGCCATGAATTTTTGAAAAAATGATTGAAAAAAATACTACTTAGAATTCTCAATTTGATCCAGAAAACAAAAATACTGTGCTTGAGGTATAGCATTTTCTTGATTTTATTCCTCTTTAACTCAATGCAGAATCATAAATGGAAGATACCTCCCAAAATAACTTTGTCCAGTCCCCTAAAATAGCCCCATTCCTGGCACTTACACCATCCTTGATTTAAAAAATGCCTGCTTTGTTTTCCCCAAAAAACCTCAAAGGAAAGAAAAACTACACCATCCCTAAGCAACTCATGCCACTATCCAAGGTATTTCAGTCTGCTTTCTGATCTTCTCCTAACCTAATTTTAGGGTGTCCACCATCCACAAGGGATATTACATCATGTCAAAAACTATGGATATTGTTGATAGCTAAAGTCATACTCTTCAACACATAAGGCATTGACCTCACCTCACCCTGACATCTGAATGGCAGAACTTCTGAACCTATCAGAGAATGAATAATATTTAGTAGATGTGGGGACCACACTAAATTCAATGATATCTGCACTGAATTTTCTTTGAGTTCTGTTTTGTTTTCCGTTTCTTAGTGTCTCTTATTGCTTGCCTCCGAGAGGCTCCAAAGGAGGAGAAAAGGTGGGCAAGTACCTAACCCAGACAAGCAGTCCCCCGCACTTTGCCCCCATTTGTTTAAGAAATCTGAGATGCTGCTTGCCCACCCAGAAATGCACTTCGCCTCTTCTGTGCCCCCTTCAATTTTGTTCTAATGCTCCAGCTGCTTGCCTCCAGCTGCTTGCCTATAATGCAACCCACAGCATCCTCAGCCATGTAATGGATGTGTAGCATTTGGCCTGGCCCATCCAAGGGTACAACAATCTGGCTGGAATTTCCAAAATCACAGTGGAACATTTTCAAGTTACTATCCTTGTAGGATTTACAGCAAATTAAGTGAGTATGTGTAAAACAATAAAATGGTTGAAAAGAGGTCTCTGTTAGTGAAGACTGCTGAGTACAGGTGAAACTCGGAAAATTAGAATATCGTGCAAAAGTCCATTAAATTCAGTAATGCAAATTAAAAGGTGAAACTGATATATGAGACAGACGCATTACATGCAAAGCGAGATAAGTCAAGCCTTAATTTGTTATAATTGTGATGATCATGGCGTACAGCTCATGAAAACCCCAAATCCACAATCTCAGAAAATTAGAATATTACATGGAACCAAGAAGACAAGGATTGTAGAATAGAACAATATCGGACCTCTGAAAAGTATACAGTGTACTGTGCTTGATTGGCCAGCAAACTCGCCTGACCTGACCCCATAGAGAATCTATGGGGCATTGCCAAGAGAAGGATGAGAGACATGAGACCAAACAATGCAGTAGAGCTGAAGGCCGCTAATGAAGCATCCTGGTCTTCCATAACACCTCATCAGTGCCACAGGCTGATAGCATCCATGCCACGCCGCATTGAGGCAGTAATTGCTGCAAAAGGGGCCCAAACCAAGTACTGAATACATATGCATGCTTATACTTTTCAGAGGTCCGATATTGTTCTATTCTACAATCCTTGTCCCACTGAACAGAGTTGGCAGCATCCAAACTAAAATACTTCAGAGAAGTCCTGTTGAAATTAAATATTCCTGTAGAATAATGCCCGAGAAATACTACTGGTTAATTTCATCTGGATTCTGCTCAGTCGGGTTTATTCAGAATAAAGATATGTAAGATTGGGTTGCATAAGAGTGCAGATATTCTCTCAAAATAAAATAAAAGGAAAATGACCCCTTAAGCAAATAATTTTAGCCACCCTAGTCTGGAGACAACTTATCAGATCCGGAAAGAAATTTGGAAGAGTCTTTCACTTCCCTTGGTGTGCCAACAAATCACGTCACCTTTGGTCAAACAAGTTTTGCAGGCTTCAGAAATTAATCAAAACTGCAAAATCAGTTTACCAAGTGTGAACATAGAAAAGGCATACAACCCATGAACTTGTCTGTCTCAGAAATCTGGGGAACTGATGAGAATGAGCTCTTCATACCTGTGCTTGGATAACCTTCTCACGTCCTGGCTGCTAGAATTTCCTAGGAAGCATTTTGAGATGTTCATTCACATATTAATTCTGCATAGCCTCTGAGACTGGTTCCCAGAAGTACAATTACATTACTTTTCCCTGCACAGGGCAATAAAGCATAATTGCAAATGCCACTTTGATTGTGGCCTTGCTTACTTTACTTTACTTTACTTTTTTTGGCTGCCTCAAATGTTATCACGAAATAACTTTGTGACAGAAATTTGAGTAGTATGGGGAGCATGAAATGCCCCCAGATCACCCCAGCACACTTTCCTTCACCATCACTACTTGCTTGGTAATACTTTAGACTGTGTTCCTCCCAGCAACAGCTAGCAGTCTTCTTTTAGCCTGCTTTCCAGTAGGCTTATGAGATCACCCAGCATTCTGTGTTTGTGGCCGTGTGTGCCCCTCCCTGCATCAACTTTGCAACGCCTGGACCAATATGAATCAAATCAGGAACAGTTGTGTGTGTGCCATGTTTGAGAGGCTCCCCTCTTTTATACCTTTTTACAGGTCCTTTAATCTGAATCTCATATCAAAGGCAGACATCTCATTTTCCTCATGTATCCAGTAAAGTGTCAACAACCTCTTCTTCACCTGATCTCTCGCGAACCATATTTGGTCAGAGGATCCTGGGAGTGAGTGTCGCATCCAGCACTGTCTACTGAGTCAAACATAACTGTTTCTTTTTGGTGTACTCAAAACATTCATGTCTCCCCAAGGGTGAGAGTTCTGTGGTCAGCTAAGAGAGCAGACTTAAGGCACCTTTCTGGTCCCAAGAAAAGTGTTAATAAGATAGAGTGCATAGAATTCAGCATTTACTATTACGTGTTTATATAATGTACCCCTGAAGTATTCAGGTACTATAATCTATGTGTTATTTCCTAAGGCCTTCTAAATGTGATTATTCTTAGCATTTGCAGTTTCAAAAGCAGATATCATGATTACACTTGGCATAGCACAATGCATAAACATAATTCAGAGTGGAGATGGGCAAACTTCTCCACCTCTGTCGAGCCTTGAACAGCGAACAAACAATTTCATTCAGTTTCCAGTGCTCAGCAAAGTCACATTTACACTTCAGTTACTAACTGATCTTTCAAATATGGCAGGCTCAGACACTGGTCTAAGCTTTACCTTTTGGACTCTCAACGCCGGGCCAAGTTCGGCGAGGGTGCTCACAGCAACAGGCTTCAGCCCAGCTCATTCCCTGAGGTGCTTCCTTTCTAATTGTGGATTTTAATTCCCACCCACCCCCATTTGTAACATTCAGCAATCACATTCAAAGTAGGGTAGAAATGATCCTTGAAGGCTTGAAGAGCAACTTCATAAGAATTGGCAGCCCCTTCCAAGTTGGTAGGAAAGGGCTATATATTTTTTGGCCTTCAGGGCTCAGTCAGTGAAACAATATAGCCTTCTGCTTTGCTGGAGTAAAATCAGAGGTTTGTATAATGAGGAGGTAATTGTAGCAATAAGACCTCCATTGTTCCCAGGTTCTCCTGAGGTGGACAAGGAAAAGGGTGGTGGTGAGATCTGAGTGAAGCTGCTGTGGGCATCCAGTGAACAACAGAGTTCAGGATTGAGAAGGAAAAAGTACCTTCTGGGGTTGTGCAGGTCAGGAAAGTGGAGAAACAATCAGTAGCAGCAATAGCAGAATGCATCAGTTCAGGGAGGTAGGCCCAATAATGCAATGCAATGAAGATGCAGCAGCCCTCACAAGTTTGGCAGGCTCACATGCATAGCAGTTCAAAATCTGGCTGATTCTGGTTCTCCATACACTATCACTTATTCATTCATTAATTCATTCATTTATATCCCACTTTTCCTCCAAGGAGCCCAGAGCAGTGTACATGGTTATGTTTGTCCTCACAAAAACCCTGTGAGGTAGGTTAGGCTGAGAGATATGTTTTTATTATTATTATTATTATTATTACTACTACTTTTATACCACCCTTCCAAAAGGCTCAGGGCGGTTTACATTAAAACACCATTAAAATCAATTAATAATTAAAACAAAGAATTATAAAACATAAAACAATGATTAACAATTAAAAACATCATAAAACAACAATTAAACAATTAGAACAATTTAAAAACAAGTTTTAAAAAGCTGAGAAAGCCTGGCTGAAGAGATGTGTTTTCAGGTGTTTTCTGAAAATCGCCAGAGATGGGGAGGATCGTATCTCAGCAGGGAGCGCATTCCACAATCTCGGGGCAGCAGCCGAGAAGGTCCGTCTCTGTGTAGCCACCAAACGAGTTGGTGGCAACTGGAGATGGACTTCCTCAAGTGACCTCAGCGGCCTCATGTATGACTGGCCCAGAGTCACCCAGTGAGTTTCATGGCTGAATGGGGATTTGAACTCAGGTCTCCCCGGTCCTAGTCCAACATTCTAACCACTACACCACACTGGCATCACATTTCCTGCACCACATTTCCCATGTACTTTACAAGAAACTCTTTACTACATCAGATCTGCACGTGCAGCCTTCAGACATCCACCCATGGGCATATGGATTCCCTATTGCCATAAATGGATAATTACTGCTATCCTGTATTAAAAAGGACGTACTGCAGAAGCGAACGTGTATGTAACACAAAAGGGAGTCCCATATATTGAACCTGGAACATCAGAAAGATCTCCAGATATTGTTAGACCCAAATAGCACAGAACCCGTATTACAGATGATAGCGAATCCATATGCTGATACGATTGCAGATTTATCGGATAATTTTGCTGATAGTCCTGGCACTGCCATACATTTCAAATATAAAGTTCAGATGAAGGCAAATACAATACCTGTACAACAAAAAGTGAGGCACGTGCTTTTAAGACTACAGCATGCTGACATCACAGAACCTGTTGATTTGTCAGAATGGGTCTCTCCCATTGTTCTTATATGGAAATCAAATGATTTCCATAGATTTAAGAGATGTGCATAGATTTAAGAGATGTGAACTCCAACGTGGTAGTGGATCTTTTTCTATTCAAGAGGCTGCCCTTTGGATTAGCCTCTGCAACTTCATTATTTCAGGAATGAAGCATGCAATTTTTGGGACTACAGATGGCATCACTGACTACCCCTGCTAACTGGGCAAAGAGGCACCTTTTACCATGGTGATTCTCTTTATTTAGCAGGGGGAGAGTAACTGACCCTATCCACCCCCGGCACAGTACTTCCAGTGACTGTTGCTGATGTCTATCTTATGTTTCTTTCTAGAATGTGAGCACTTTGGGGACAGGTTTCCATCTTATTTGTTTGTTATTTCTCTGTGTAAACCGCCCTGAGCAATTTTTGAAAAGGTGGTATAGAAACTGAATTATATTATTATTATTTCTTGTTTACACAGTCAGACAGGTGTTATTGACTGGTTTGTTTTATCCAGACATCGAGTCCTTCCCAAGGACCTGGGATGGCTGAATTTTATTGTCAGTTGTTATAGATATTGTCGCAGAATATAGGCTGTTCCCAGTAAAGCTGCTTTTTGTAACTGGCTGATGGTGATTTCTGTGGCCCCTATGGTGTAGAGGTGCTCTTCAAGGTCTTTTGGAACTGCACCCAGGGCACCAATGACCACTGGGATTATTTTGGTCTTTTTCTGCCACAGCCTTTCAATTTCAATTTGTAGATCTTTGTATTTGGTGACTTTTTCTATTTCTTTTTCTTCTATTCTGCTATCCCCTGGTATTGCTATGTCAATTATTTTAACTTGTTTTTCTTTCTTCTCGACTACAGTTATATCTGGTGTATTGTGGTTGTTGTTGTTGTTGTTGTTGTTATTATTATGTCAGATTGAGATTTCAGTGTATGGCAAAACCATTGAGGAGCATGATGCTAAACTGGCAGAAGTCTTAAGAAAACTCTGACAACATAGACTTACTATCTCTGCAGAGAAATGTCAGTTTTGCACACACTAGTGGTTAGAGTGCTGGACTAGGATCAGGGAGACCAGGGTTCAAACCCCCATTCAGCCATGATACTAGCTGGGTGACTCTGGGCCAGTCACTTCTCTCTCAGCCTAACCTACTTCACAGGGTTGTTGTGAAAGAGAAACTCAAGTATGTAGTACACCGCTCTGGGCTCCTTAGAGGAAGAGCGGGATATAAATGTAAAAAAATAATAATAATTTAAAAAAATACTTGGGACACACAATATCTCAGTGGTGTACATCCCAGAACAGACTTGGTGAAAGCTATCAGGAAGCACCAGAGCCACACAACAAGGATGCACTTCATTCATTTTTAGGACTCTGTGAGTATTACTCTAAATCTGTTAGTCAGTTTTCTTCAAAAGATGCTCCATCGCATCTTCTTTTTTCAAAGAATGTAGCATTTAACTGGGATGAATTCTGCAAGGTTAGTGTTCAGGTTATCAAATCGGCCATTACGAAAGCCCTGTTCTCATTTCTTTTGACATCAACTTGCACACTGTTGTAACCTCTGATTCCTCTGACTATGGTTTGGCTGCTGTCTTGACCCAGCAAAAAGTGGACATGGAAGTTACAATTGCCTTTGCTACCAGAGTGTTTACGTCTTAGAGAAGATATATTGTTTATTTGTTTGTTTATTTATTCATTTATTACATTTATAAACTGCCCGATCCAAAGGCTTTGGGCTGTGTACAACAACTTTAAAAAGACATAAAAACACACAATTCAAAACACAGTGCTAAAAACAATATAAAAACAATTCAAAAACAATTAAAACCATTTAAAACCAATTAAAATACTTTTTTAAAAAACACTTTACAAACCTTGGAAGGCCAAGCCAAACAAATAAGTTCTTAGGGCTCTCTTAAAAGCCAACAGCAAGCCTAAACTGCGGATATCTGCCGAGAGTGCATTCCATAGGCCAGGAGGATATATATGATATATTCCATCATTGAAAAATAAGCTCTAGCGTGCTTCTGAGCGGTGAGGCACTTCAGGACTTGCTTGTGGGGCTGAAAATTCACTTTATGGCTCTATGATCAGACCATAAACCTCTATCTGTTTTGTTTATCACTCAGGGATTGTCAGGATACATCTCTGTTAGGTGTTGTGGTAATATGCCTTCAGGTGAAAACTGCAAGTCACTGTATTTACTGTGATTAGTGACTAGCAACATGTGAGGCCAATTACAGGTTGCTGAGTAATGATCTGCAGTGAATGGCCAAGGCCAGTATAAGAAGGCGGCTCAGAGAAGAGCAAAGTGTCCACAGTGGCAGATGCTGCTACACTGTGGTCCACCTGGCTGAACTATGTGAATGCTGTATCCATGTGCCTGATGTATATACATATTTATGTGTAATGGACTTACTGAGCTGCAATATCATGTGAGTGCCTTTTCTACAATATATTCTTCAGTTTAAACTCTTGCCTGTGTGTTGGAGTCTTCTTACATTTCCACTGGGATACTGGAATGTGACTCTGCGAGTAGGGCACTATGTGACTTGTGCCGTATGTGACAAATTGCAAAAGGGTTGGGTCCAGGCTATTTAAGTGAGCACCTCCTTTGTCATGAACCCTGCCATGTTTTACAATCTTCTGGAGAGGTCCGGTGATGGTTGCCCATCTCATTTAGTGGTGACCCAGGACTGGGCTTTCTCTGCGGCTGCCCCAGGGCTTTGGAATATGCTCCCTGCTAAAATAAGAGCATCTCCTTCTTTGTTTGTTTTCGTGAAGGCCCTCAAGACTCTCCTGTTCCTGAAAGCTTTTAATTAGAATTTTAATAATTTGTTTTAAAAACTGTTTTATACTATTGTTTGTATTGTGTCTGGTGTATTTTAATCTGTGTTGACTTTTTAATATTAAATTTTGTACACCGCCATATTCTTCTTCCAGACTTGTTCTTGGGAGGAGCATCACTTTGGTTCATGCACATCCCTATATGTTTCTCCCTGTATGTTTCTCTTTGTGGGATAAATTTACACACAACCCATTCCTTTGTGCTGCAGTCAGCAACGTGGTGGGCTTGCCAGCAGTCCAGGGACAGACGGTCACCTTCTGCCCACCACCACCACTCGTGCATCTGGGCACAGGTAGGCCAGGCCCTTTGCACCAATGTCAGGTGCATGCCAGTGCAGGGAGGGTGGCCAGCACTGGGCAGGGGGACATGCGGCCCTTCAGACCCTCCTAGCTGGATGGCACTTTATTTGCCGACTGGGTATTCTTTTTCTCGCTCACTCCGAGGAAAACTCAGTGACTTGCTGGGAGCAAGTCAGCAGACGAAGTGGACTGACAAGCCGTGTCCACCTCTCCCAGCCATGAGGGTTTTGTTCACCAGCTGGCTGCTTTGTCTTCCTTTCTGAGAGCAAGGGAGAAAAAGAACACCCAGCCAGTGAATAAAGTGTTTGACAGCTGGCAGTGGCCAAGGGGCCATGCATCTTGTTTTCAACTGCTGAGCACTTTGTTATAAACAAACATTTGACCAATCCACTTGACCCAAACAAAGTTGACACAATCCACTCTCAGATTCAGATCCTGATGAGCGCGATGCTTCGGCTACCAAAAGGTTCTGGAGATACTAAAGTAAATTAAGCAGATCAACAGCATCCGCCCTGTGCTGCTTTTCTAAATATGCAAAAACAAGTCTCTCACTAGGGTTTGGAAACATCTCTGTGGGGGGAAAAGAACACATCTCTTGCAAAGGATGGCCATCTTAATAATATTTAGTAATCAATGTCATTAGTTAGTGACCGGCTTTATCATTTTATCTGAGCAGAATATTTCATTGCATCGGTGCAATTAAGATAAGGCCCCTGAGAATCAGTTTAATCACTTTGTTAAGTCTACACTACAAGGAATCAGGCAATCTGATCACAAGGGACACCCATCAGGAAAGAGGTCTAATATATCAGTATGAGAGCCCATATATCACTATGAATACTGCTTTGAGATCAAGAGTGTCATGGTCACTTCTATCATATCATTGCTTTGGGCATGGAGGGCTTCCTACAGATTTCCAGAAAATGTGCCTATTTTATTCCGTCATAATCCATGTTACTTTAAATCATTCTACTTTTCGTGAAGACCACAGAACAAAGGTGAGTAAGTGTTGTGTTTAGTAATAAAGGGATTAACTAGCCTCTCTTGATTCAGCAACCTGGGTGCTGTACATAAGGAAACTGTGGGAAATGACAATGACCAAGTTTCACTGTAAATGTACAGCAGAAAGTTTGCTTTAGAGTAATCAAGCTCCAACATATATGCAATTTATGTATGGAAACAGCTGAGCTATATTGATTGGAACTGGAAAAGTGCCATTGCCCCAGATCATGCATTTAACCAGGGCAGCTCTGCAATGGCCAAGAAGTGGGCACAGGCCTCCAGTGCTGTTTCATGACATTTTGCTGCCTGGTGCAAAGAACCAAATGGCACCATTCCCTTCCATTTTTCTCTCTATTAAAATCACACACAACCATCAGAGGCATTGCTAAAACTGATAACTGAACAAGGGGGAACACATATACCTGGGCCCTAGAGGAAGTGGGGCCCGTCACAGGATGGCAGCTCGCTCTTCTTTGTTGATGATGTATGAGGTGATGTTTCTGAACCGAGGAGATACATGCATGCAAGGGTGTGTGTGTGTGTGAGAGAGAGAGAGAGAGAAAATGGGGCTATTCTGACAATCAGCAAAAATTGGGCTAGCCTCCGCTGGTTTGGATATTGCAGCTATTTAGAGAAAACACATGGAGATCCTTGTATGACTAAACACTAAACATTTATTGGTTAAATATACTTAGATAGGAAAGACCTATATCTAATCTAAAGGACTACATAGTGGATAGGTAAGGAGAGAGAGAGAGGTGTTTCCATCTGCTCTCTAGGAGGAAAGGAAGGATTGTGACTCAGCACAGGAAGTGCTGCAGAGTCAGTTCAGGGGTCATAGAGTAGGGACAGATAGGGAGACCCTGACTCACTGTCTCTACTCCCAATGCCCCTAGTGGTCATTAGGACAGTTGGTGCAAAAGGGCAATGCACTCGAAGTTCATCTCCAACATAGCCTTGCTTCATAAGTCTAGAGATACACATATCAGGTGGTTGGTAGGTAGGTAGGTAGATAAGGTGTTCTAGGCCCTGATCATCTTGGTTGCCTTATTCTGTACCTTTTCCAATTCTATAATGTCATTTTTGAAATATGGTGACCAGAACTGTACACAGTACTCCAAATGTGGCTGCACCATAGATTTGTATAAGGACATTATAATATAGCACACCTTAAGTGGCACAGTGGGGAAATGCTTGAACAACAAGCAGAAGGTTGCCAGTTCAAATCCCCGCTAGTTTGTTTCCCAAATTATGGGAAACACCTATATACAGAGGTGCTGAAAGGCATCATCTCATACTGCGCTGGAGATGGCAATGGTAAACCCCTCATTTATTCTACCAAAGAAAATCACAGGGCTCTGTAGGTGCCAGCACTCTGTAGGTGCCAGCGGTCCGAACCGGTCCGAATCGAACCACCCCCGGTTCGGTTCGAATTCGAACCTGCAGCCTGAACCTGAGGGCTGGTTCGGTTCGGATCCGAACCGCCAAACCGGTTCGCACATCCCTACTCACATGTAGCCTCCCATTCAAATGCAACCAGGGCAGACCCTGCTTAGCAAAGGGGACAATTCATGCTTGCTACCACAAGACCTGCTTTCCTCTTTCCTCACAAGGTTTGCTTGAAATCTAGTAACTATGACAAAGCAGTCTTGCAGAGAAAATATTGGGCCTGATCCTGGGATGTCTAGCAAGCACAAGAATTCCAAAGTATCCATCAAGGGATTGTCACTCAGGAAGGGCTGCCCATCCATTTCAATTTGGGAAAGTGCAATTCTGTTCAAAGAAATGCATACATAGAACCTATACCTCTGGGAATGGAGAACCCCAATTTCAGAATAGTTCCATGTATGCAGAACCATGTATTACAACTAAAAGGACTGTGGTGGCTCCATCAAAAATGTTCTTCCTACTCGTGTAATAAAGTCTAGTTCCATTTACACCCTGTTTAGTTTTCACTACAGCATGTGTTTCCCTGCCCTCAATGGCAGCATAATTCTACACTCCTACCCAGAACTTGAAATTTGCATTGTTGCTTACCTAATTGTTACTTCTCTGAATTACAGGTAAGATTCAATCAATAAATGAATACTATCAATGTATAAAACGTGCAGCAAGAAATGGCCAAGGAAAACCACACAAAAGTGACAGAGTTTGTCCTCCGGGGCTTAGTGGACAGTCCAGTAATGAAGTCATCATCATCATCAGTTTTATTACGGCCATTGGCCAGCAAAAATTGTAGTAACAAATATACACAATACGTCAATAAAGCAATGCTAAAACACAATATGACAGATTACAATCAATAATAATAAATTATTTAAAAACAACAATTATTTAAAAACAACAGACAGCTCTCGCAGTTAGGCACTTAATAGGGACCTCAACCTAATGGCAATATAGAAAAATTTAGCCACAACTGCTGTAGTCCCAGGGCTCGAATCCGCGAGGCAGTAATAAGTATAAAAGAGATCACACTTTCCGGGAAATTTAAGTAACAAAGGGGAAATGAGCTCTTCTCTAGCGTCCCGATACAACGAGCTGTACAACAACACATGGGTGACAGTTTCCAGAAGGCCAACGCCACAAGGGCAGAAAACCGCAACAGGATTATCTTTTGCAAACCTCCGATCCAAAAGAGAAGAGGGCAACACATTGAACTGGGCCCGGGCAAATGCAGCCCGAAATTTGGAAATATGTAGCGTTGTCAAATAACTAGCACCTCTATCTCCCCAGGGTGGCAAAATCCCAAAATGTAAAGGGGAGCAAGTCCTATTGGCCGAAGACCTAAGTTCCCGCCGGTCAATATCGTGCAACCGGAGAAATAATATTTCCTTCACCTTACTATATTCCTAAGTGAGGAGTTCTGAAGGAGGAAGTCCCAGTTGAATAATTTTATTATTTACAAATGTTAGCCAGGGGTTAGGATAAGAATCCACCCATAGATGTTGGAAAAAAGAAAATTCCTGAATCTCAGAACAGAGTTTACTCCATCTAGCGAAAGTAAGCTCCCAGGCTTTACAGACAATAGAGAAAGACCCAGATTCCAAACATAGAGCAGAATAAGGCACACATCTAGGCACTGCAAAAATTGCTCTCAGAAAAATAGACTGTACTCTCTCCAGTTCAGCTGTTACACCCTGGATCCATAGAGAAACTCCAAAAAGTAGTTGGGCCACGATCTTAGCACGAAATACCTGGAGTGCCATGGGAACAAACTGGCCCCCTTTAGAGTAGTAAAATCGCAAAAAGGCACTGAGGGTATGGCGGGCTTTGTGAATTGAAGACAGCCTTTGAGTTTTCCAATTTAGATTATATTGAAATGATATGCCTAAATATTTATAGTTGTAAACCTGCTCAATGTGGTTCTGATTTATTACCCATTTATATAGTTTCCTGGATTTAGAGAAAACCAGGACCTTTGTTTTTTTGTAGTTAACTGTTAGTTTGTTATCATTGCAGTAGCCGGCAAAAGCACACAACAGTCTTTGTAAACCTAATCTGGACTGGGATAGCACGGCTGCGTCATCGGCATAGAGTAAAATGGGCACTCGTTTGTTAGCCAGCTTTGGGGCATGGGAGTCCACACTCTCCAGAAATGGAGCCAAATCATTGATAGAGAGATTGAACAGTGTCGGGGCCAAGATGCAGCCCTGTCTAACCCCTTGAGTAGAGGGGATAGAATAAGTTAGGGCCCCATTGATAGCATATCTAACCCGTAATGAGGAATTGGAATAAAGCTGCATCATCAAAAATAGCAATCTCTTATCTATTGTTGTTTTTTCAAGTTTGGACCATAATAAATGTCTGGTGATAGAATCAAACGCGGATTTTAAGTCAATAAAGGCAACAAAAAATTTACATTTGGGGCCGCTAGAGTATTTCTTTGCTAGATGATGCAAGATCATACAATGATCGAGGGTAGAGCGGCCTGCTCTAAAACCTGCTTGTTCAATCCCGAGAATTTGATTTTCTGAGATACATGCCTCAAGTTTATCCAAAAGGTACAGAGCATATAATTTGCCAACCACTGACAGCAAACTAATGGGTCGATAATTGGATGGGTCTGAATGGGAACCGTTTTTGAATATGGCAACCACTATTGCTGATTTCCATTGCTCTGGAACAACACCTGAACTATTGATCGATGTAAATAAATTAGCTAGAACTAAAGCCCACCATTCTATATTAGATTTTAATAGTTCAGGAAGAATAAGATCAGGACCAGGAGCTTTTCCATTTTTAAGGTGACCTATTAGATCCGTTATTTCAGCAGGCGTAACAGGAGGCCAATGGGGCAACTCCCCAATCAGAGGGGGAACAAAGATCTGGCTAGGCTGGGCATCATTATAGACAGCAAAAAAGTGAGATTCCCACGATCTAGCCGGAATTTTACAAGGGATATTAACCCGGCCGGTTGCCGAAACCAATCTCCAAAAAGTGTGGCTATCTTTATTAGTAGTGGCCATGATAAGCTTGTTCCAGACATTTCGCAATGCTTGTTGTTTAGCATATTTAAGACTACTTTTGTATGCCTTTTTAATCTGATAGTAGATTGATGGGACTGTTTGTTCTGTACCCGATCTGTATTCTCTAGAGATACTCAGCAGTTGTTTACGTAAAGCCCTGCAACGCAGATCAAACCAGTTATTATCTGCTCTTTTACTATAGGTCTGTGTAGAATGTAGCTTACTACAATGTAGGAATTTTTGCATAAAAGCAGTTTCCAATTTTCCATATGCAACAATTGTTTGAGGTCCCAGGTGAGCTTGCACAATGGAATCAAATAAATCTCTACCTTCGGGAGAATCATAGAACCTGGAGATCTCATTTTCTACCTCCTTGGACCATTTTATCTTGCAGCTAAGATTGGCAGAACTTTCCTCAAAAGCACAGGGGAACAAATTACCCCTCCTTTCTTGAGGAAGATCTAAATAGATGTTCATGGGTAAGTGATCACTAAAAATTTGCTCACCCACTTCAAAGGAAGATACATAGGGAAGGATCGATTTGGAAACCATAACATAGTCCACTACACTATTTCCCCGGGAGGAAAGAAACGTATATTCCCCAGGAATATCTGAGGGTATAGTACCGTTTAGAATGGTCAACTCATGTATCTTAGTTAAATAGAGCAATTGAGCTCCTGATGAATTGATACATTTGTCTTTAGAATAACGGTTAATGAGAGAAGAACCATCTATGCAATCTCCCCATTTCCAAAAACGTGAGGCCATCAACGTTTTATCATCGGTACCACATCTGGAGTTAAAATCCCCCATAAGAATTACAGAAGCATGGGGAAAATTCAATAATGCTTCGGTTATATAGATATCCAACTGTTCCCAAATTGTAGTAGTGGAATTAAGTGATTGACTGGGAGGCAGATAAACATTGACCAATAACAAGTCTCCACTCCTAGCCTTGATCAAAATAGCCATAGCATAGGGGGGCAGGTCAGCTAATCGGATAGATTCTACATTTAAGGCTAGCGATATACAACATGCTAAGCCAGCCTTCAGCCTTCCCCTATTGGTATCCAAGTGGGCTTTCAGTGAGTAGATGGTATAGCCGCTGATATTGATCTCATCTTTCGTCCATGTCTCCTGAAACACTAGAATATCCCACTGTTGGATAAAAGTAATAAACTCTACGTCATTTCTCTTCCCGTTCCACCCGGCAATATTCCAGCCGAGAATTTTCCAGGTCAACTGTTCACCGCTCGCATAACAAGTCATTGAGCGGGCAGGGAAGAGCTGTTTGGTTGAAAACTCCAAAAATGAGGGACCCACACCATTTCCCATTGTGGACTTTGCCACCAGGGTTTCCAACTCTGAGGAATCTCCCACACTCCCTTCTAGCAGTGCATCCGCGGATGTAAAGTTTGGATACTTCGACTTGGCCAAGATCAACTGAGACTGTCATTGCTGCGAAAGAAGATTGGATGCATTTACAAAACTTCCTGCAGTCTTTTCCAGAGGGAGAAGAAAATTTGTGATTTTAGTCTGTCTCATAAGATGTAGGTCATCAGAAGCCAAGTTGCTCGGGTGATCCTTCGAGCGGGAGAGATTAGGCTTATCAGTCTCCTGTAGATAAATAGATGAGATAGTATTACTTGCGCTTTCTTCTGGAGAGATCTTCTTCCTTTGATTCCTGTTGTCAATTAAAATAGCCTCGAGAGATTTTAACTTAGAGATGTTAGACCATAAACCATCCTTCAGGAGTGATCCCGCTATTAGTTCAATCTTAGCCATTTCGCCCGACAGCTCTATTGAGTTGGTAGCGTTGGGAGCTAACAGAGAGTTCTTAGAAATAGAATCATTCAGCGCTTCCAAAGGTTGCAGAATATCAGAATCCAGAGACTTCAATTCTTGCGAATTAGGAACCAGACTAGACTGGATATCTTCCTGCGTCGCCAAAGATAAATTCCCATGTATTTGAACTATATCACTCTCCTCCAAAAAGTATGGGGGTTGCAATCCATCGGATAGTTCGCCCACTTCCGAAACAGTGACAAACAAAGAATTGTTTGATTCACTTGAGCCTAACAAAGTTGAACTGGGTACAGTTCAATAGTGTTCAATATGGGATCAGTGCACCAAGTCTGAGTTTGATGATCTTTCTTAACTATAGGGGAACTGCGTGAGGATTTTCTCTTCTGTGGGTTGCCAGTAGTCAGATTTGCTTGTGTGATCATACCTTTCCTCATGGACCCCAGATATAGTTCGATGGGGTCCTCGGAAGTGTTTGAGAGCTCCCCAATAACTCTCCTGGGGAATATCTCCCAGTTAGGTAGACAGTCCCGCATTCTGAGCAAAGATTGAGGAATTAGAGCATACTCAGATCTGAGCAACAGTTTGAACATGTAAGATTTAAAAGATTTGAGTTTAGAGAAGGAAATCAGATCAATTATTTGAAGAGGAAAGCACAAAATCTGAGCTAATGAAGCTCTAATTTTTCCTTTTGAATTCCAGCGCTGATGATTAGTAGAATTATGACAAATGTCCAAAATAATATGGTTTGGGTGATAAGTAGACTGAGAATTGCCATGTTTGACACGTGAGGGGAGATATCCAAGGGGGGCAAACAAACCTCCCCCTTGGATAAAATAGAATACTCAGTTAAAGACACATGGTCAGAAACTGGAATCTGCACACTTGTTTGAGAATAAGCATCAGCAAGCTGTTTGCCTTCCTTTACTTGCAATGATTTACTGTCTCCAGATCTACCCAATGGAGCTGAGTTAGATAACTTTTTCAAATCCATGGCTAAAGAGTCCATCTGGGCTGTGATTTTAGAGAGACGCTGAAACAAGTAAATCAAAGTCTCCATTATAAGTTTGGACATTTTAAAAGGTATTTCCTCACTGATAGCAGGAGTGGGAGATTTCCTTAAATTGCTCAGAGATAAATTAGCTGGGTCATCCATAGAGTGTGAGGAGGGCTCACTCCTCCCACTCAAATTGTGATGAAAGCCGGGTAATTTATTACATACTTGACTCTGCTCACGGCAGACCCCCGCTGGACTAGTCCTCGGGCTCTCAACGATAAAGTCATTCCCAGCGTTTTCAACATGCAAAGAGCCTGCAGACTGAAGTTGCAAAAAGGAGGAGTCACTCTTCTCTTGAGCAGCTGTGTCTACTGCATAGAAAGGCTTAGAGACACAGACAGAGCTCAGAGCGGTTTTCTCAAAAAGTTTAACTTTGTTAGTATGTTTCTTAGCCTGCCTCCTCCTCATTTCTTACTTAGCTGCAGACACTCCTTGCAGACTGCAGACACTCCTTGCAGATGCTTCTCATTCACTCCTGCTGAAAACCGCTGAGTCAGAAGAGACAAATCTTGCAGTAAAATAAACTCAGTCTTCTGATAGTGAAAACATTCCCCAAAATTAACACAGCCTCAGAATACAAGCCAAACAGCTCAATTAGGCTATAAGCCAAAAGCAAAAGTCTCAATTAAAAAAGAAAAACAGAAAATAAGATAAAAAACAGGAGCTCAGAACTTGCGTGTTGCTTCCTCCTGTTCCTCCTTTCTCCCGGAAGTCCCACCCAAAACTGACTCTGTTTCACACTGACTCTGATTTTGCAGAGTTTGGCTCTGTCACTTTGTCTTCCTTTCACTCCTATCACTCCTTGTGTGGAAAACAACACAAAAGTGACAGAGTTTGTCCTCCGGGGCTTAGTGGACAGTGCAGTAATGAAGTCACTGTGTTTTATTGTGATATTATTCATGTATTTAGTCACTCTGGTAGGAAATCTGGGAATGATCGTGTTAATCAGGATAGACCCTCAACTCCGGAAACCCATGTATTTCTTCCTCAGTCACTTATCTTTCTTAGATTTGGAGTATTCCTCAGCAATAGCCCCTAAAATGCTGGAGAATTTCTTAGCACAGAAGACCACCATTTCATACATTGACTGTGCTTCCCAGATGTATTTCTTTGTCTTCTGTGCAAGTACTGAGTGCATCCTTCTGGCTGCAATGGCTTACGACCGGTATGTAGCTATCTGCAATCCTCTCATGTATATGGTTTCAATGTCTCCCAAGATGTGTGCCCTGTTGGTGGCTGGATCTTACTTTGTTGGCTTTGTGAATGCAATGACACAAACAATTTCCACTTTTTCATTGTCTTTTTGTGGCTCCAATGTCATCAACCATTTCTTCTGTGATGTTCCCCCTTTGTTAGCTCTTTCCTGCAGTGACACAACCTTAAATGAAATGGTACTCTCTGTGTTTGCCACAGTCCTGAGCATATTTACTTCAGTAGAAATTGTGGTGTCGTACACGTTCATCCTGTCTGCAATCTTGCAGATCCGTTCACCTGAGGGGAAGCAAAAGGCCTTTTCAACATGTGCCTCCCACCTGATGGCTGTCACCATCTTCTATGGAACAACAGTCTTCATGTACCTGAGACCTAGTTCTACCTATTCTATGGACCAGGACAAATGGGCCTCCGTATGTTACACTGTGGTGATTCCCATGCTGAACCCTCTGATCTACAGTCTGAGGAACAAGGAAGTGAAAAATGCCTTGAGAAGAATTCCAGTGCTGAAGATAGCTTTCTTGAAGTAGCTGTTAGATACTGGGAAAAAGAGTCATTATATGCACACATTTGATCCAATGACTTGTTTAAGGTTTAAGTCACTGAAGAATTGAAATAAATACTACTGCTGCTGCTGCTACTACTACTACTACTGCTATGTATATTGATATACTGCTCTTCTACCAAAGTTCTCAAAGCAGCTTACACAGAAAAATAAATACACAAATAGAGATTAAATGCACTGGCTTAAGTGCTGGTGTGGCCCCAAACTTTCAGAAAATGGAATAAATCAGAATGGATACAATATAATAAAGAGCTGAGTCTGTTATGTGTTTGCTGTGACAATACCCATGACATAAAGAACTGGCAGCACTAATGCTACTTGCTCACAGTTCATATAAAGAGTGCATTTTCCTCATTACTGAATAACCCCAAATGAGCTGCCACATTTGGGGGTAGTGAAGGAGAATTTACTGGATTTAAGACATTGCCCAACTTGATAAAATACTGTGTCCTTTCTCATTTAAAATCTTGGCCATGTTGAATTAGCACTAAACATAAATATGTCTAGGACTGCTTCCAAGAAGTTATCTTGTATATTACCAATATTAACAAAATGGTGAATTATTGGGAGAATGGGACAAGATGCCCATTTTATAAATCCACAACTGCATTCTCAAGATCAGGCATATCCTCAGGATCCTAACTGGTCAGAACAGTTGGTTTCTGCCATCTTCTGTCACCAGCTCTCCTTTAAAGAGGGTGGGAAGGGTTTGTAGGGTGAAGATAGGTAAGAGTACTCAATGTATTCCTGTGATTGAGAAAGCCACCCAAGTTCAAAACTGTTTCTCCAGAGCTGCTATTAGTCACAGAGGGGAAAACATACAGGTACAATGGGTACCTATATATTCCTCTCTGTGTTGCAAATAACAGCTTGTGCTCATGCCTGCCTGTTCCTCAGTGCACCCCCAGACTGAATCTGGTTTCTAGAAAGAAGAAAGCCTCTGCCTGAGTGCATACCTAGAGATGTATATATCAGGAAGTATATACGATAGATAGATAGATAGATAGATAGATAGATAGATAGATAGATAGATAGATAGATAGATCCTCAAGGACTAGGGAAATGGGACATTCTGCAGGGTTTTTTTAAGTGCCCTCATGTCATTAGTGCAATCATAGGGGACTAGGAAATGCCACTCTGATAGCCACGGCCCCCTTGAGCATGTACAGAAGGGAGTAGAACAGACCAAACATCAAAGTGCTGAGATTGAAATGCTGTTTCTTTCTCTTAGAGAGTGAACATCCAGATGAGCCAAGGAACCACGGACAGATTCCCTCTCACAGATAAGAATCATTCAGTCAAATGAGCCATGCTGAAAAGCAGCCCTCCTTCCCTCTCCAGGTTGCCTCCCTTAGTAGGACACCTGTTCAGCCTTGTGTTTTACGAGAAATGTCTAGGAGAGCACACAGCCTGCCCATTATTCACACCTTTTGTCTAAGTATCTCCTCTTCCACAGAACAATGGACTCACCCAGTATCGTGCCATCAGAGTATGATGAAGTTATAAAATACCCCTTCTTGCCACCCTACATTGGAGGTAGAGTCAGCAGTAGAGGTGACAGACATGATACGGAAGGTTTTAAGGAACAGTACACTGCTTGCTTTGCTGTTCCCACCATCCCAAAGGCATCTCACATTTCTGCCAGTGCACATAGAGATTTATGTCCTGCACCTGGGCATTTTCTGTTTTTTGTTTGTGTGTTCCCTTTCCAGGGAGATCCTTAAACCCACCTGGGCAGTCAGAGCTCAGTCCTTGCTAGGCACGCTGCCTTGCTTTGTGACCCAGAGTTTCTCTCCCTCGGCCCCCAGTAACAAAGTGTCTCAACCTTCTTCTATGAAGGACACCTACAACTGTAACCCTGGAATCCATGTCCCTGGCCTGGGATACGTTACTATAGATCAGTGTAGCTCTTCTCTCTCTTTACCCATTCCCTGCCCACACTACCCCCACCCCACCCCCAGTCCATCAGCCTGTAAATGTGTATTGGAGGCCTGTCAGTGCCATTTTCAGAGTATTGATCCCTTAAGGGAAGATCATTACCAGCAATCTTGCTGAGGTGCCAACCATTGCCTTTACTCTTAGCTTTGCTCTTCAATAAAATCTAACCTTGCTTCAAGAAATGTGTCTGTAGTTTATGGTACCCTTCTGAGTGCTCGAACACAGGTGTATCCTATCCATGGTCAGCTTTCCCAATACCTCAATATATGATTTGGAGTTAAATTCCTCACATTAATCAAAAACATAGTCGCAAAGGATGGTAACTATGGGAGACTTGGTGTGTGAGCACTGTAAGATATCCCCCTTAGGGGATGGAGCTGCTCTACGAAGAGCAGAAGGTTCTAAGTTCCCTCCCTGGCTTCTCCAAGATAGGGCTGGGGGAGAGTCCTGCCTGCAACCTTGGAGAAGCCGCTGCCAGTCTGTGAAGACAATACTGAGCTAAATGGACTTATGGTCTGACACAGTATATGGCAGCTTCTTACGCTCCTATGTTCCTAAACCCAATAACAGATTAATTGGGGGAGAACGTGTGTAACAGCTAACTGGTAACAGTTATGGGAGGAAAGTCCTAAATCTGTTAATGAGTCATGGGGGATCAATTTGCAAAAACCTTTCCCCTTTGTGTTGCAGTCCTGCTCCAAATTGTTGGAAGTGAAGGATTTTGCGCTGTCTCTTGTCTCAAAGACAGTGGAGGACAGACTAGTGAGTCAGAGGGCTAGAGGGTCAAGACATTGGCCATCCCTTCTCTACTGCTCTGACACTATCCCTTTGGAATTTAGATTGCTACTCTCAGGGACTAACTAACTTCCTTCCTGCTTTGCACTCTCTCTCTCCCTTCTCTTCCTGTTCCTTCTACCTTGCAACATGCAAGCTCCTCTCCCCTGCACCATGTGTGCAGAGATGCAGAATCCATCTGCATCCAGCAAGCTAGACAGATTAGAGATCCTAACTCCTCACTTTCCTATCTAGAATGGAGTTCACTAATAAATACTCCTTATATTGATTTGAAACTATGAACTGGCTCCAAGTTACTTTACTCTCAGCATACACACATGCCTAAGTAAATTCCGCTGTGTTGTGCCTCTGTGCACTCTGCTATAATGAAAAAGGGTTTCTCCTACCAGCGAGAATTCCCCACACAAATCAGCCCTCCCCACCAGCTTTTTGGCAAAAATAATAATAAATAAGGTGCTGAAGAGACATTCACTCATTCCCAGTTATACATTTAGAGTGGCCTTCAATATCCACCAATATGCTGCTTGTCGCTCCCCCTTGCTACCACTTGGATCCCACCCTAAACTAGACTGCTACAATATATTGAGTGTGCAGAGAACTAAGGAAGTCTAGAATTTGTATTTGAAAGCATTAGAGAGCATGCAACATAGGGAGGCATGCATCTCTGTCTCTCAAACTGCAAATCCTAGACTTTCCTGTCCCCTCTCCCCACATCCCTTCTCATGTAACAGTGAAGCATGGGTTCAACAGACCTGCAGTTTGTCTCCAAACACACACCCTGTGTGCTCCCAAATGATCAAAATCCCTGCCTGGGAGCCGGCAACAGTGGCAGGACTGGCTGAGTGAGCTTCCTCAGACCCTGGAAGGACAGCCCAAACCAGCCAATAGCATTCCAACCCATGGGAGGAGCTTCATCCCTTAACGCCAGTTAAGAGAGGAATCTCAATCCAGTTGTCACACTTCCGGGAAAAGACCCTTGCTTGGGTGAATCAAACTCACTACAAACCAAGGGTTCATTCCCCAGTTCGGGGCCATAATCGGAACCATGGTTGGGTCCAGGAAGCATGGTTCTGATAATTCAGAAAACATGGGCGGTGAACCTGAGGTGAGTTAGCCTCCATTTAGGCATTATATCCAAAGGGGGTCAGCCCACTAATGAAGTCGGGCGAGGCAGTCACCTCAGGCAGCAGATCAGAGAGGCAATTAATTGGCTGCCTTCATCAACCTGCTGCCTCTGGCCACCTCACCTGGTCCACTGCCCCTCACCGATCTCACCTGATAGTGACAACTAGTGTGCACACCATCATCTGCCATCACATTCACCCTCCTCCTACTTATCACTTACATTCATCCTGCCCTGGCCCTGCCTTTTCTAAAAGCAGAGTAGCAGCAAGTATATTCAGATCACTTCCTGCCATTCTACACTGCCCTCTACCTTGTGAAAAGACAGGGCAGGATGAGAAACAGGAGTGATGGTGTCCAACTCCCATCATTAGGTAAGGTAAGGGGAGCTGGAAGGGCAGAATCATTGAGGCTTGTGTCAGAAGGAACTGGGATGAGGCAGAATCAGGTGGCCTTGGGAGGAAGGGAATTGGGCTTGGAGAGTTTGCACTTGGTTGAGCCTGGGGGATGGGGGCTTAGGAGGGAGGGAATTAGGCATGGGAGCATGATGTTGGTGCAGCTTGGGTAGGAGGAGATTGAATTTGTGCGTGCAATTCACTGGGCTCGGGCTAGAGCAGAATCAGAAGATCTTGAGAGGGGGTGGGATCCAGCCTGGGGTACAAGAGGTGGACCATGTGAAAGAGGGAATTTGATTGAGGAATAAACAATCAGTGGGGATTGGGGAGAGAAAAAAGGGCTTGGGGCACACAGTCAGTTGGACTTGGAAGGGAGTGATTTGGGCATGGGGGCACAATCAGTGAGTCTTGGGAAGGTGCAATCAGTGGGGCAGCACACAGAAGTGTACAGACGGGATCAGGAATGGTGGGTATTGCTGGAGAGGAGATAACTGTAACTGTGGGGCATGCTCGATATGCCATGGTGCTGGAGGTAGGACCGGCAGTTCATCATAGGGGTGTGCGTTTCGTTTCGGATACAAAACGTTTTGTGCCCCAAACAGGCCATTTGGGCTGTTTTGTAGCCAAAACAAAACACTCAATGCTTAAAACAGAAAATTTTTGTAGCCGAAACAAAACGTCCCTGTTTCCGATACAAAACGTTTTGTTGTTTCGGCTGTTTTGGAACTCCATTTTGCAATCACAAAAAGTCTTTCTCCTTCAGTCTCCGTTTTGAGTTTTGACATCGGTTTGAATTTCCAGCCCTTCCAGCCTGCAGATTGGCCAGTGAAAGCATGGGCTGATTGCTGGCAATTGCCTCCTTATTCCTTTTAAGGAAATTTAAGGGTAGGATTTACCCTCATGGGCCAGTGAGGCAGTGTGCATTTCATTGTTTCACACTGTTGTGTGTAGATCAATTGCATTTCTGGGGGTAGGGGATGTTAATGTGCATGACCTTTGCAATCTGCCTGGTTCTTTGGAAAGCTCTGCTGTTGTTGAAGATGGTATTTGAGGTGGATTTGGGAGAGAAAGGTGGCTTTGGGGGCAGAAGAGTGGGTCAGGTGGTAGTGCCCCAATGGGTGCCTCCTGCCACCCAGATTCCAAAGGAGTTGGGAAAGGGGCTGATTTTTAAAGAATTTCTTACATGTCTTTGGGGCAGATTTGGGGCAGAAAGGGGGTCTGAGGGGCAAAACAGTGGGTTGAGTGGCAGTGCCCCAAGGGGTGCCTGCTACAACCCAGATTCCAAAGGGATAGGGTAAAGGGCTGATTTCTTAGGAATTGTGGAAGTCTTTAAGGTTCCCCCCCCCAGGGAATAATGGAGGTTTCAGCAGATCCATAACTCCACCTGTGGGGCATGCGGGTGGCTGGGAGCGAGTGGTGATGTAGTGCACAAAGGGTGCCAACTACCCCCATGGGTTGCTGGGTTATGTTGTCTCTCTTTGAGTGTAGATTCTCTGGTAGTATATGAAATTTTCAACGACAAACCATGAATCCACTCTCAAAGGCTACCAGAGAATATACACTCAAAACATCTCAGAAACAACACAACTCAGTACCCCATGGGTTAGCAACCCATGGGAGTGGTTGGCACCCTATGTGCTCTACACCACCACTTGCTCTGGGCCACCCCAGTGCCCCCAAGTGCAGTTATGGGGCTGTTGAAACCTCCTTCATTCCCTATGGGGAAGAACTTTAAAGAAGCATAAATTCCATTAAATCTTTAAAAATCAGCCCTTTGCCCAATTCCTTTAAAATAATTCTGGAAGCTTCCTTTCCCCCACTGGGCACTACCACCCACTCTACTCTGCTCTGGGCCACCCCTTTCCCCCCGACGTGAATCTATACTTTTGCTGAAACCTCCATTATTCCCTATGGGATAAATCTTAAAATTCAATAATTCACTAAAAATCAGCCCTTTGCCCAATTCCTCCGAAATTTGGGTGGTAGCTTCCACCCATTGGGCACTACCACCCCACCCACTAGTTATTCCCCAGGCCATTTTTTTAAAAATCCAAAACATTTTGGATTCGGATTTTGCAATTTCAAACAAAGAACAAAATTGGGGTGTTTCGGATTCGGGCCAAAAACAAAACAGAAAAAAACAAAACGCACAACCCTAGTTCGTCACACTACTTCAGGTGCCAAGGGGGCTTGGTCCAGCCTGGTAAACATCCTCAAAAATATTTAAAATGTAGCCTCTTTTCCATGATGGTCTTGTGGCTCAGGCTTTCTCCACCCCACCCCCATTGGCCTCCCAGACCCTGGTGAAATGTACATTTCTCCCTTTCCCCATGCTAAGGCCCTGGTTCAAGTTGAGGGTCATCATAGTTTTGTCCACATTCACAGCATATACTGAATCTACATTGCATCACCTTTTTTTCAAATGGATTTCTTTGTAGGGCGACTGAAAAAGATCTCACAAAAATCACTGAACCACTTCTAAAAACTGCTGCTCCCTATCATTCACTGTAGAAGATAAACCAATATATTTTGGTGCACACAAAATGCCTCTCCATGCCACAGTGCCCTTTATGCTCACATTAGAGTCTCATCCCTTCCCCTACAGTCTCATCCTTTCCTCTTTCAATTCAGACCAGAAAGGACATTTGCCACCCATTAGGTTGCAATAATTAGCAAGAAAGATAACTTGATTGACAGGACAGCTAAGTATAGCGACTTGTATTATATCAACGAAAACAGTCCAGCATAAATGTTTCCAATAGGAGTGGCATTTCAGCTTTAATCATTGGGTCTTCAAATCAACTTCATGCTAAGCTTCACAGAAAGAGCTACATTTAAAGTCTCATTAAAATAACTAAGGAAAATGCCTACTAATTGCCTTGCAGGCTGTATTCCTGAGATCGTGTGGCGCCACAGGCTTGAGAGTTGTGTCCCCAAGGGCTTAAAAGGTGCATATATAACCTTTTCTGTGCAGAGCAACACCTAGTGAATTCAGAGAAGGAAAGACACAGAGCCAAAGGTATGTAAAATGAGTTTCCATTTTCAGAGGACTAGAACAATTTCACTTTCCTGCTTAAGGAACAAAAATAGACCACCTTTATAGGAGCAGCAAATATGCATTATCTGACTAATAACTGAGGTCCTCACAGTCACTTTGCGATGTGCATTTTAAATGTCAAATGACATTCAAATGTTTAAGCGGCAACAGAAAAACAGAGGCACTTGTGAGATAGAGGAGTAGCAGCCATCAAGAGAGGCAGAAACAAATATTCTTTTCTCCTTTTTGCAGACTTGTAGAATGAAATGCAATCTTAATGGGTCCAACACATCAAGGCTAGTGCACTGACTGTGTCTCAGCAACATGGGAGAAAAGGGGATTTTATAGCAGAAGACAATTGCGTAATCTTTACTTCCATTCACTCTCAGTTTCTTCTGTAGTCTAAGCCTTAGGAAAGCTCCAGATCTGTTGTCACATTTTGACTAAATACTGTGATCCCCATTCCTCTGCCTACTCATATAACAATTAGCCTACTAGTCATCATTGTTCCATGACAGAATTTTCCACATGTTAGTAGTATAACTGCATTAATTAGATTACCAACCAAACCTTCATTCCTAAACATACGACTTACTTGTGAGTTAACCCTGGTGAACTTAGTGGGACTTCCTTCTGAACATGCATGCATATGATTATGGTAAGTATGACAAAGCAGTCTTGCAGAGAAAATATTGGGCCTGATCCAGGGATTAGGGATGTGCAAAATGTTTCGGGTACAGAACGTTCTGTATCTGAATCAGACCATTTTGGGTGATTTGTCTACAAAACAAATCACCTGATTGCAACTTCTGAAAGTTTTGTTGCCAAAACAAAATACCTGAATTTTGGCTCCGAAAGATTTGTTATTTCGGACATCCATTTTTTGGCAATCTCTGAGTATAGTCTCCATTTTGTGTTTGACATCGATTTGAATTTCCTGCCCTACCAGCCTTCAGATTGGTAAAGGAAAGAATGGACTGATCTGCTGGCAATTGTCTCCTTGTTCTTGGATTGGCCTCTTTGGCACTGCAAAGTGCAAAATGACCCCGCATTGGCCAGGGGTAGGTTGAAGAAGGGGCAGGGGTAGGGGGAGTTCCCGGAGGGAAAGGTATTTAAAGGGGCAGCAGCAACCATTCTTCCTTTCTGCCTTGTGGGGGAAGAGAGAGAGAGAGCTTTGCTTTTTGCTTTGCATTGCTGCCTATTGTTCTGCCTTGCCAACCTGCCTTGCTTGCCACCAGTGCCCTGTGCCATCCTGGGGTGGATTGATTCTCTCCTGCATTAATGTTATTAATTTATTTTTGGGACGAAAAAGAGAATCCCATTTGATTCTTTTTTCACCCCTTCTTCCTGCTGCTGAGAGAATCACTGCCTGTCTGTCTGTGCACTGCCTGTCTGGCCCAGAGCTCCTGTGGCCACTGGCCACCTGGCCAGCCAGCCACCTCCTCCCCCCCTCCCCAGATTTTCCAGGCTTTTGCCCCATCATCTGAAGACTGGAGAAGAAGAGACTCTCAGAGACTACCAGACCACAGAAATGGAATACTAGACCCAACTTTGGAGAAGCCCTAGACTGAGTGAGTAGTACCCATTTATTTTAACACACACACACACCATACACACACACATATGTCTGGAATTGTGTATTAATTTCTTGAGTGGGGGGTTCCTTATTGGAGGGAGGTTTGGGGTTGCAACTGAATTAAAAAAGTTGTGTCCTATTTAGAAGACGTTTAAATAGGGGTTCTGTTTAAAGTTTAAATAGGGATCCCCGTTAGCTAGCTAGTACCAATAGGTGGCTAGAATAGTGTAGCCTTGAGGTTTAAAAAAAAACTCTTTTTTCCCATTTCAACTTTTTTTTTTTGCATTTTTTTAAAAAGAAGCCTGTCCTCCAGTGCCCATAATATATATAATATTATTGATATTCTCTGCCCAGCAGCCTACAGGCTCTGCCTCTGAGCGAGCACACACTCTTTTTGTGTTTTTAAAAAACAGAAGCCTACCCTGCTCCATCCAGCCCTCTGTGCCCATATAGACCAGTACTATTAATATTCTCTGCCCATTCTCTGAGTGGGCACATGCTCTAGCCTAGCCTCCTCCCTGCTCCCATTATTACTACCCATCCCACCCCCAACCGAAGCCTTTAAAGAAAGAACAAGGCCTTCACAAGTCCAGCAGCAGCCTATATTGTATCTTGTTCCCTAGTTCCCTATTCTACCTGTTCCCAGTACCTAGTTATAAAGTCTCAGTTATTGTATCTATCTGGTCCCCAGTTATTGGCATTCTATCTGCTGTTCCCTACTGCCCAGCCTACAGGTGGGTAACCCACTCTCCAGCCTAATCCTCACTGCGCATTTAGTTTAGCCCCCCACCCACCCCCAACTGCAGCCTTAAAGAAAGCAGCAGCAGCAGCACCACAACCCATTGGCACTGGTGGGGGGCACACGCTGCTGAAGTCCGCCCAGCTCCTGTTCTTGGCCCTTCTCCCAATGAAGTGTCCCCTGCCTTGCGACACTCACCCCACTACACTCACCCTTCTTCTGCCCCCTGCCCCTGGACTTCTCTTGTCTGCCTGGCCCTACGCCAGGGCCTGCATCCAGGCAGCAGTTGGGGGGGAGGGTCTCCCCACCAGGGAAGAAGTTCCTCCTGTGGCAGATGTGGAGGTGCTGCAGTTGGAGCCAGCTGCCAGTCCAGCCAGGTCCACCTTGCCGCCCTCCCACTGGTCCCTGTGGGGGTGGGGGCCCCAAGGTTGCATCTGAGGAGTCCCAGGAGGAATCCCCTGTGTTTCCTATCCCTGGGACTTCCCAGGCCAGCTCTGAGGGCAGTGTTGGTGGTGTGCCCCAGAAGGAACCAGCAGAAGCGCCACCACCCAAGTGGCCCCGTGTCGCAGGAGAGTCCAGCAGTGTGGTGTGGGATCACTTTGAGCTTTGCCCTGGTGATCGCAGCCATGCTGCCTGCATCCACTGCAAGGTACTTGTTAGCAGGGGCAAGGACCCCAAGCACTTCAGCACATCGGCACCCGGGGGTCCAAACCTCTGCTGGCAGTGCTGCTAGGCCAAGTGCCTACACTAGCAACAAGCATCCAGTGGCTCCTGCTCCGAGGCAGCAAAAGCTGACTGAGCGGTGGGTGCATCCTCTGGGGAAGCAGTCTGATCACCCAAAACCATGTCTGATTACCCGGGCCATTGGGGAGATGATGGCTTTGGACGATCAGCCTTTTAATATCATGGAGAATGTCGGCTTCCGCCGTCTGCTCCAGCTACTTTCTCCAGAGTACAAAATCCCCTCACGCACCACCTTCAGTAGGAGGGTGGTGCCCTCCCTGTACCATACGTGGAGGGAGGTTGTGTTAGCCTGGTTGCATGCAGCCAGGCCCAGCACCAGTGTGCACTTCACTGCAGATCTCTAGACAAGACACAGCGGGTTGCACACTGCCTTCATGTCCCTGACAGCCCACTGGTGGAGGCATGGGGGTGAGGGGACATCCAGCTTTGCCACAGCTGTATCTAGCAGCTGGTTTTCTTGAAGGCCAACCTCCCCCTGCTGGGCTACCCCTGGATGGCCATGGAGGGTGAGTGACCCACATCACCTCCCTATGCAGCGCCTCCCACACCACGGCAGCTCATCCTGACCAAGATGTGTCACAGCTGCTGACACATCCAGCAGACATGCACATAGGCACCGCCGCACTGCCAGCCCAAGAATGGTGAGATGAGGCACTGCTGCAGTGCTGGCACTCTGGGCTAGGACAAGTAAGTGCTCCCTGCATCAGGGAGGGGTTCTCCCAGATGTTGCTGAGAGAGACTACAACTCCCATTCCCCACTGTTGCAATGGCTGGCCACCATCAAGACTAGTAGGGACAATGGGAGTTGTAGTCACTCTCAGCAGCATACATCTGTGGATCCCTCGCCCGCTTGCCCAGTCCTGAGGGCCGGCGGAAGGCAGAAGTGGCACACCATCCATCATAGAGGCAGGCTGCTGCATGTGCAGGCACAGGAATGTTTCTGGGATGCTATGTCTCACACATGCCTTACATTGAACACACTCATGAGAGCAAACTGTCACAGAGGGTTTGCTTTGTTTCCCTTTAATGTTGAATAGAGTTTGTTTGAATTGTTTCAACCATGCATGACACCACGAGGCCCATGACGGAGGTGGGTGGCACGTCCTGGCCTGGCACCACTATGGCCCAGCAGCACCATCACCACCCATCCACAGAGGCTGTGGTTGGTGGGGGGTGGAGGCAGGAGGGAGAGTGGAAGATGCATGCTGATATGAAAGAATTGCTTTCCTTGACTATTTTGAATTGATGCTGAAATGAAAATGATGAATGTCAATGTGATAAAAATATGACGCTTGCATGCTGATGATGTGGTGATGACGATGAGTTGTTGTTCATGCATTTCTGTTTTGTGATGTGGCTTTCACTTGTCTATTTAATGTTTCTTGTCTGAAATTTTGCTTTCCTTTTTTCCACCCATAGGACTGTGACAGAAGCAGCAGCACATACAGACATGCACCCACCTATCCCTACCCCCACCCCCCAACAGCCGGAGCCAAGGATGAGCTTGCTGCTGTTGCCCTCACAAATGTCTGTCACACAGACTTAGAGAGCACATAGCATTCTGAGGCCATGGCCAAAATTTTAACCCTAAATCCACTAACTCTTTCACAGAGCACGCAAACACAGGTATACTATGTTCCCGCCCCCCACATAGTCTCAAGTCTAGAAGTGTGTATATATATAAAAATTCAAATGCCTTGGATGGTTTGTTGTTGGGCCTGTATTCTAGGGATCTCATGGACGGCCACAGGAGAGGTTCGTTCTCTCTCTCTCTCTCTCTCTCTCTCTCTCTCTCTCTGGACTTCTTTGCAATGAAGATTGGGACATATTGTGACTTCTAGCATCATCAGTGTTTTTATTCAAACTAGAGTGCTTGCATCTACATTAGGTTGTGCTGGTGCCACAGGCTCCGATCTGTTGCAGAAATGTAAAACAAAAAAAACAAAAAAAAAACAAAAACCCACCCCCCAAAAATTGTGTGCCATCTTCATCACTCTTCTACTTGTGTGTGGGGGGGGAACCTCACTGTTCTACTGGCAGAATGTTGTTTTGCATCCTTGTTGAACCCACTTTTATGGCCAGGTGCTACAGATGTAGCTGTGTCTATTGCTTGTGGATGAAAAATGCTTGGGGGAGGGAGGGCAGGGCACATTTGATGCTGTTGTTGGCCCTCATCTGCTGCCCTAGTCTGCTGAATCTGTGATATCACACTTACTTGTGCTTTCTTGTTGCTGGCTGCTACTGTTACCCTGCATTGGGAGGGGGCACGTGGGGCAGTGCATTTCATTGTTGTTTCACACTGTTGTGTGTAGATCAATTGCATTTCTGGGGAAAAGATGGTGGGACACAGTGGATGTGGTGAGTGACACAGTGGATGTCCATGACCTTTGGAAACCTTGCTCACTGCAAAGCTCTGATGATGATGATGATGTGTGCTGCTGCATCCACCCTATGGGACAATGGGGACAGACAGTGCCCATTTCTGCCTGTGGGTGCCTCCTAGGAGTGCCACAGTGGGTTGGGCTACCACCCAGATTTGAAAGGAATTGAGCAAAGGGTTGATTTTTAATGAATTTCTGAAGTTTACACATCTTTGGGGCAGATTCAGGGCAGAAAAGGGGCTTCAAGGGCAGAAGAGTGGGTCAGGTGGTAATGCCCCAATGGGTGCCTGCTACCATCCAGGTTGGGAAAAGGGCTAATTTTTAAAGAATTCCTGAAGTTAGTGTGTCTTTAAGCTTTTCCCCCAGAGGGAATAATGGAGGTTTCAGCAGCCCCATAACTGCACTTGGGGAGCACTGGGGTGGCCCAGAGCGAGTGGTGGTGTAGTGCACCTAGGGTGCCAACCACTCCCATACCCACAAGCCGATGCGGTACTGGGTTTTATTGTTTCTGATGTGTTCTGAGTGTAGATCTCTGGTAGCAATGAGGGTGGGTTCACTGTTTGTCACTGAAAATGAATCCCTGGTGGCGCAGTGGTAAAACTGCCGCCCTGTAACCAGAAGGATACAAGTTTGATCCTGACCAGGGGCTCAAGGTTGACTCAACCTTCCATCCTTCCGAGGTCGGTAAAATGAGTACCCAGATCATTGGGGGCAATATGCTAAATCATTGTAAACCGCTTAGAGAGCTCCGGCTATAAAGCGGTATATAAATGTAAGTGCTATTGCTATTGCTATTGCTATCCACTCTCATTTGCCACCACCAGCAGCTAGTTAGGTAGATAAGAGAGACAGATAGATAAGAAACAATGGCTTCAGTTCAGAACTTCTGAGCTCTGAGGGTAAAAAGCTTTGAACTGAAGCCGTTGTTTCTTATCTACTTTGCATTCTCTTTACATTTCAGATCAAATTTCAACAGCAAAAAGAATTTCATCAATGAATAACGAACGCAGCAAGAAAATGGCTAAAGAAAACCACACAAAGGTGACAGAGTTTGTCCTCCAGGGCTTAGTGGACAGTCCAGAAATGAAGCCACTGTGCTTTGCTGTGGTATTACTCATATATGTAGTATCCCTGATTGGGAATCTGGGAATGATCATGTTAATCAAGATGGACCGTCAACTCCAGAAACCCATATATTTCTTCCTCAGTCACTTATCTTTCTTAGATTTTGGCTATTCCTCAGCTGTTGCCCCTAGAATGCTGGGAGATTCTTTAACACAGAAGACTACCATTTCATACATAGGCTGTGCTTCCCAGATGTATTTCTTTGTCTTCTGTACAAGTACTGAGTGCATCCTTCTGGCTGCAATGGCATACGACCGGTATGTAGCTATCTGCAATCCTCTCATGTATATGGTTTCAATGTCTCCCAAGATGTGTGCCCTGTTGGTGGCTGGATCTTACTTTGTTGGCTTTGTGAATGCAATGACACAAACAATTTCCACTTTTTCATTGTCTTTTTGTGGCTCCAATATCATCAATCATTTTTTCTGTGATGTTCCTCCTTTGTTCATTCTTTCCTGCACTGACACAACCCTAAATGAAATGGTGCTCTTTATATTTGCTATGATTCAGAGCGTATGTACTGTGGTAGCAATTGTGGTGTCATATATGTTCATCCTGTCTGCAATCCTGCAGATCCGTTCAGCCGAGGGGAAACAACAGGCCTTTTCAACATGTGCCTCCCACCTGATGGCTGTCACCATCTTCTACGGAACCACAGCCTTCATGTACCTGCGGCCTCGCTCTAGTTACTCCATGAACCAGGACAAATGGGCCTCTGTGTTTTACACTGTGGTGGTCCCCATGCTGAACCCCCTCGTCTACAGCCTGAGGAACAAGGAAGTGAAAAATGCCTTGAGAAGAATTCCAACACTGAATATAACTTTTTTGAAGGGCATGCAAAGTTCATAAATACTGAAAAAGTTGCCATTTTATGTATGGGTGTGACCCAATAAACTCTTAATGGCCTTTAATCCTGTGGGGAATTGAGTAATAGGGATTTAATTTCATTTCAGTTCCCCAGTGACTTAAACAACCTTGTGTATTTGCTCACAACTGTCGATAAAATGGCTCCTTCTTTAATATTTCATTATTTCATATCTTAATGCTGAAGAATGTTATTTTTAATATTGTTTTAATATTTTTTGTTTCATGCACATTTTATCCAAATAATATGTAGATTATTGAAACAGGACAAGGTTGGGGATGGCAACGGAAATGCTACTGGAACAATTAGGAAGCACAAAGACTTTAACAAGCAAGGCCTTGCACTGCAGTTCCTCCACCTCTGTCTTGCTTGCTTAACCATTAGGAATATTCTTCCCATTGTAAACTGCTTTCCCATCTGTTTCCTTGCTTTTTACTCTATAGGTTTTGCGTTTACCAAAGGGCAGATGGACTCAATTATCCCATCTCCACCTGCTCCATAAAGATGTGGCTGAATCTGCCACAGTTGTGGGGTTGGGAGTGCATTATGCTGTCCCAAATACGACCCTCAAATCTGCCTCTTAAGGCAACTGCCTCAGTTTGCCTCATCATGTGGGCACGCTTGAAAACATCTATGAGGCAAACACAGGCAAGAGAGCTCAATGGAATCCTGTGGTTTGTGAGGCCATCCTTGACTGCTAACCCATAATGTGGCCAGTTCATGTACATTGTGTGTTCCACATGTGTATATAAAATACTACAGGGGGGGGTCATCATTTGCTGTGATGCAATACACAGAGCAAGCTGCTAATCCAGCTTCTTGACACCATCCATGTTATAAGTGTTCATTAAATGCAGAACTTCTCGCCTATTTGACTAAAGCTTGCATTTAACCACAACCTGAACCTCTAACAAATATTCAGTAGGGGTAATACAAGGGCATATATGTGGAGACCATGATTCTGATGTCATACTCCACTTCAACCTAAACTCAGTGGCCCACCTTTCGTGCGGCAGTAGGTGGACAGAAGAAGGGCTTGTAATTCTGGCCATTGGCTGTATTAATAAAGACTGACAGAAGAAGGGCTGTCTATTCCCAGGAAAAACTAAAGTGTGCCCTCGAGTCAGTGCTAACTCCTGGAAACCAGAGAACCGTGTGGTTTTTCTTTCGTAGAAAACAGAAGGGGCTTACCATTGCCATCTCCCTCACAGTATGAGATGATGCCTTTCAGAACCTTCCTATATCACTGCTGCCCGGTACAGGAGTTCCCCATAGTCTGTAATGACCTGCCTTGGCCGACTGCCCAGCAGCTATGAAAACCATGCTTTTCAGAGGGGAAGGGAGAGCCGACAGACAGGAATGGAGATTAGTCCCAAACGTTGCTAGAAGTCAACACCAGGAATTCCACAAGATCAGGAGTAAATGGGAATCAGGGTCAGACAACAACAAACAGGTCCAGATTTCTAGGTCAAGGTTGCTCACGGTAGGAATGGTCACCATGAACACTGTTTCCAGCACAGACCCAGCTTTCAGGCTGCTCTCAATAGGCAGTGTTCTGAGAACCTCACCCATCACTGCAGCTGGGCCTTGTCAGGGAGATGCAGCTGGGCCATAGCTGGGAGGGACACTGTTCCTTCTGGCCAGCCTCTCTGACCTATGGCGTTCCTCCCTCTGAGACTGTACTCTGGCCAAACATCGTTGTTGGGGATCTGGGGCAGGCAGCCCGACTACTGTGGCCTCAGAGGCTTCATCAGGAGGAGGGAGGGAAGGAGGCAGAGGGGCCTGCAGGCCTGTCAACTCTGGCTCTGCTGAGTCACCCGGAGTTTCAGCCTGCCTCCCCCTGCTCTGGCTCTTCATCTGAGGAATCCTCCTCCACGACTCCCATGGGAGTCATCACATAGTCTGGGAAACATACCAGCAGGGATTCGAACCCACGTAGCTTTCCAAATCCCTGTGGCAAAAGCTTTTTGCACAGCTCACAAGGGGAAGGGGAGCCATGTGAAATTACACCATGTGGAATTTTTGTTGGAGATGGGCATTCCATCTTCCCCATCTTGATTTGGGCCTCTAAGACAAGGAAAAATGTGAATGCAGGGAGGGCAAGTTGTAAGCGAGCACAATTGCTCACATTCCACAACATCATTACTGACCATGTAATCTGCCTTCGTTTCCCATTTCCCAGATTTGTGGAGCTTGGGCCAAAATGAGGAAGCCTGAACTCTTAACCAGCAGGATTTAAAAATATATATATTTAAGAATCGAATACATCAGGCTGGATACTATATAATAGAGAGCTGAGTATGTCATGATTTTGCTTTTGAAGTACCCATGACATAAAGAACTGACAAAACTCATGCTGCTAGCTTGGAGTTCATATAAAGCGTGCCTTTTCCTCATTATGAATAACCCCAATTAACTGCCACATCTTGGATTAGTGAAAGAGAGTTTACTGAACTGAGGACATAGCTCTCAGATTGAGGCCCAACTGAATGAAATACTGTTATTTCTAACTTAAAATCTTAGCCATTTTGCATTAGCACTAAACATGAATATGGCTAGGATTTCATAACAGCCAACATATCCCTATTTTCCCATTCAACTGAATGTATATTCCCGTTCATCTGAATCTATTTTGAGGAGTCTGTTTGCTTGTGGGTGTGCTTGTGTGAAATAAAGTCATACTTCTAAGTTTCCTACAGATATCAAATTTTGCATAGACAATCCTGTCATTTAAATTAGCTAAATGCAGTACTTTTAGCACCACAATATGGTAGGGGGAAAGTTTGATTATGTTTTATTTTTAGAAGAAATTCTGCATATAATAAATTTAAACATTATTGTTCACAACAGTTTTTTAACACTCAATAATCTGATCAGTAATTGAGAAACAAATTACATCATTTCCAAGAGAGTAGAAGATCTTTTTCAGATTCACGTTTACTATGATTTAAATTTACCTTATATGGTAATTATTCAATAAAATGAATAATATTTGGAGTTGAAATTCTACAGATTTCAAACTGTTCTTTTACTTCCCTTTTGCAAGCACATTAATAAAAAATCCCATCATATATTTTGAAGAGTTTGTTTGTGGATTTGTTTATACAAAATAAGGTTATATTTCCCAATTACCTACAGATACCAAATTTTGCAGAAACAAACCTGTCATTAAAATTAACGGAATGCACTACATTTTACACCAGAATATGCTGGGTGAAAGGGTATAATATTATTTTACTTAAATTATTTTTAATTATAGAAGAGTCAAGGAGTTCTAAGGAGCTACTAGCCGTCTTTGCCAGCAGCCTTTTCTTGGTACTTTTGATAGGAAAGACGTCATGACTATTATGCTGAGCACGTAAAAAATATTTGCTAACAACATTAAAATTGAGTCAAAGTTGTATTCGATCTAGTAATCTTTTATGTTTTGTCTTTTAGAAGTTTTCCCAGTGGGAATCCTGTAGGGAGTGTGTGGTAGGTGGAGTCAGAAAGAAAGAGGGTAAGGAGAAGGAGAAGATGGAGTTGTTTCTGAACAGGGGCACACCAAGTTAACTTGGGCACCCAGACTGCCCAGCCATGAGCCACCCCCCACGCGTGAGGCCCCCCGAAATTTCCTTTGGGGGTTCCGCCCCTCCCAAGCTCCGGGTTTGTTTTGGTCTAAGTACTCTCACCACGGCCGAGGGGTGGCTGGGGGGGGGGAGCAGTCCTTCACCCTTCTCCCCTCTCCCCTGGCAGCTGTGGGGTATGAGCAGGAACAATGTTGAGCCCATCCGTTCAGGTCAGCATCTTGAAGCAACTGCAAGGTGTGCCTGTGCAGTTGCTTCAAGATGCTGGCCCGAACAAATGGGCTCAGCATCATTATAAATCCTTTGGTAATGAGATTTTGAACTGCTATGCATGTGAGCCTGCCAAACTTGTGAGGGCTGCTGCATCTTCATTGCACTGCATTATTGGGCCTACCTCCCTGAACTGATGCATTCTGCTATTGCTGCTACTGAGTGTTTCTCCACTTTCCTGACCTGCACAACCCCAGGAGGTACTTTTTCCTTCTCAATCCTGAACTCCGTTGTTCACTGGATGCCCACAGCAGCTACACTCAGATCCCACCACCACCCTTTTCCTTGTCCACCTCAGGAGAACCTGGGAACAATGGAGGTCTTATTGCTACAATTACCTCCTCATTATACAAACCTCTGATTTTACTCCAGCAAAGCAGAAGGCTATATTGTTTCACTGACTGAGCCCTGAAGGCCAAAAAATATATAGCCCTTTCCTACCAACTTGGAAGGGGCTGCCAATTCTTATGAAGTTGCTCTTCAAGCCTTCGAGGCAGGGGCGTAGCAAGGTTGGAGTGGGCCCAGAGACAAGATTTTAAAATGGGGCCCCCCCACTCAAAGTCCAGGGCCTCCGCACACCCCAGGCCCCCAAGGATTTAAGTCTGATATTCCAAAATAAGTATGCTGCCTGGAAATACATTTCACTGAATACACACACGCACACGTCACAATATATAGTGATATACATTGAGTACTATACATTTGTTTTACTTTTAATGCCTAGAACACACTAGAAAGATGAATGATTAAAATGGCCCCCTCGCTGCAGATTAGCCAAGGAGACTTTCAACCATGCAGGGTGAGCCTATGTTTGTTTTCTCAGAATTCTGAACAAATTCAGTCAAGTTTGATTCCAGGAGAATTTCACAGGAGGCTTTTAAAGCCCTTTAACACACATCTCCTCTGGAATGGAGGTGCTGCATTCACATGTTGGCCAGATTTATCCTGAAGTCCCTGCAGGTTATTGGGGAGCAGTTCACACACAAGAAAAATAAAATAAAAGCAGAAGACAAGCTTCACAGTTCTCACTCAGACCTTCTGGGTTGCAAAACAACTTGAACATAAGTGCATTTATAAATGAATGAATAAAATAAATATAATACTGTTTCTTCCAGAAGTTTTTGTAATTTTCTGCCATGAAACAAGCCACTTATAGGACTTTTTAGATAGTTTTTTTTAAGCCAGCATATTTTCCAAGCTGTTTAAAAATAAATATTCAGAGACTTCTCAGTCCCTCCTCCCCCACCCCCATATCAAAGCCCTATGGCAAGCAGATCCCTATATATCCGGGTGGGGGTGGGGGGCAGGGAAGGTAACCACAAAAAGGAGTTCACACTCTACCTGGCAGCAGGGGGTCTTCTGCTGCAGAGAACAGTGGAGGCCTCTCTGGCTGCCTCCTCCTTCCTGGCTGGCTTGGGCCCTACTGGAGTTCAGGCTTCACAGAGGCCTACACTAGACCTCCGTGGAAGCCCCGCCCACCCGCCGATCAGCTGAGAGGCGGGAGAAAAGGAGTTCTTTGCAGCTTGTCTGCTGCCTGGATTGCCGGCCAGGAGAACAAGCTGGAGAGACGGCGAACAGGGCAAGTGGCTGAGGGGCCTTGGGGCTGGGCTGGGGGCAATGGGAAGTCACGTGAGGTGCCTCTGGGGGGCCCCTCCAGGCAGTGGGGCCCCCAGACAACTGTCTCCCCTTGCCCGATCGTTGTTACGCACCTGCTTCGAGGATCATTTCTACCCTACTTTGAATGTGATTGCTGAATGTTACAAGTTCTATTCTAGAACTCTATTCACTGCCTGGTGAATCTATCAATCAATATTTCACAGCATTATATGCCTTAAGTGTAACCTGTGAGCTTGACAACTTTACTTATGAAATGATCAGGGATAAGACTGTTATGAAAACAAACTGCTCCAAATTGCATGAAAAACTGCTTCTGGAGCAGAAATGTACCATCAAATGATTTCCATAGATTTAAGAGATGTGCATAGATTTAACAGATGTGAACTCCAACATGGTAGTGGCTCTTATTCAATTCAAGAGACTGCCCTTTGGATTAGCCTCTGCAGCTTCATTATTTCAAGAACTATGCATGCAATTTTGGGGACTACAGATGGCATTACTTACTTTCAGAATGAGATTTTAGTGTATGGCTAAACCATTGAGAAGCATGATGCTAAACTGGCAGAAGTCTTAAGAAAGCTATCTCTGCAGAGAAATATCAGTTTCGCACACACTTGGTGACATACTTGGGACACACAATATATCAGTGGTGTACAGCACAAAACAGACTTGGTGAAAGCTATCAGGAAGCACCAGAGCCACACAACAAGGATGCACTTCCTTCATTTTTAGGACTCTGTGAGTATTGATCTAAATTTGTTAGTCAGTTTGCCTCAAAAGATGCTCCATCGCATCTTCTTTTTTAAAAGAATGAAGCACTTAACGGGGATGAATCCTACAAGGCTAGTTTTCAGACTATCAAATTGGCCATTACTGAAAGCCCTGCTCTCACTTCTTTTGACATCAACTTGCACACTGTTGTAACCACTGATGCCTCTGAATATGGTTTGGGTGCAGTCTTGACCCAGCAAAAAGTGGACAGGGAAGTTACAGTTGCCTTTGCTTCCCGAGTGCTTACGTCTTAGAGAAGAAATATTCTGTCACTGAAAAATAAGCTCTAGGGGGCTTCTGGGCAGTGACACACTTCAGGACTTATTTGTAGGGAAGATAATTCACTTTATGAATCTATGATCAGACCTTAAACCTCTTTCTGTTTTATTTATCACTCAGGGATCAAGTCAAGCAACCCCAAGAATTACCAAATGAATCACCAGACATATGGACTTTGATATCCAGGTGGAATATCTTCCAGGCCTTCAAGATACAACTGCAGATTGTTTCTCTGCCAACCTCCTTACAAGCAGAAGTGACCAAAATTGCCCATGAAGATCACCTGGGCATGAGCTTGACTAAAAGGTGAATCAGAGAATGCTTTTGGTGACCAGGTATAGACAAACACATTTAAAATGTAATTGAGCACTGTGTGACTTGTGCTGTATGTGACAAATTGCAAAAGGCTTTGGTCCAGGCTATTTAAGAAAGCATCTCCTTCATCATGAACCCTACCACCTGTTACGATCTTCTAGAGAGGTGCAATTAGGGTTGCCACCCTAATCGTTTGATGGCGACTCAGGACTGGGCTTTCTTTGTGGCTGCCGCAGGGCTTTGGAATATGCTCCCTGCTGAAATAAGTGCATCTCCTTCTCTGCTTGTTTTCAGGAAGACCTTTAAGACGCTCCTGTTCTTGCAAGCTCTTAATCAGAATTTTAATAATTTTAATAATTTGTTTTTTAAACTGTTTTATACTATTGTTTGTATTGTGTCTGGTGTATTTTAATCTGTGTTGACTTTTTAATATTAAATTTTGTACACCGCCATATTCTTCTTCCAGACTTGTTCTTGGGAGGAGCATCACTTTGGTTCATGCACATCCCTATATGTTTCTCCCTGTATTCTCCCTGTATGTTTCTCTTTGTGGGATAAATTTACACACAACCCATTCCTTTGTGCTGCAGTCAGCAACGTGGTGGGCTTGCCAGCAGCCCAGGGACAGACGGTCACCTTCTGCCCACCACCACCACTCGTGCATCTGGGCACAGGTAGGCCAGGCCCTTTGCACCGATGTCAGGTGCATGCCAGTGCAGGGAGGGTGGCCAGCACTGGGCAGGGGGACATGCGGCCCTTCAGACCCTCCTAGCTGGATGGCACTTTATTTGCCGACTGGGTATTCTTTTTCTCGCTCACTCCGAGGAAAACTCAGTGACTTGCTGGGAGCAAGTCAGCAGACGAAGTGGACTGACAAGCCGTGTCCACCTCTCCCAGCCATGAGGGTTTTGTTCACCAGCTGGCTGCTTTGTCTTCCTTTCTGAGAGCAAGGGAGAAAAAGGACACCCAGCCAGTGAATAAAGTGTTTGACAGCTGGCAGTGGCCAAGGGGCCATGCATCTTGTTTCCAACTGCTGAGCACTTTGTTATAAACAAACATTTGACCAATCCACTTGACCCAAACAAAGTTGACACAATCCACTCTCAGATTCAGATCTTGACGAGCGCAATGCTTCAGCTACCAAAAGGTTCTGGAGATACTAAAGTAAATTAAGCAGATCAACAGCATCCGCCCTGTGCTGCTTTTCTAAATATGCAAAAACAAGTCTCGCACTAGGGTTTGGAAACATCTCTGTGGGGGGAAAAGAACACATCACTTGCAAAGGATGGCCATCTTAATAATATTTAGTAATCAATGTCATTAGTTAGTGACCGGCTTTATCATTTTATCTGAGCAGAATATTTCATTGCATCGGTGCAATTAAGATAAGGCCCCTGAGAATCAGTTTAATCACTTTGTTAAGTCTACACTACAAGGAATCAGGCAATCTGATCACAAGGGACACCCAACAGGAAAGAGGTCTAATATATCAGTATGAGAGCCCATATATCACTATGAATATTGCTTTGAGATCAAGAGTGTCATGGTCACTTCTATCATATCATTGCTTTGGGCATGGAGGGCTTCCTACAGATTTCCAGAAAATGTGCCTATTTTATTCCGTCATAATCCATGTTACTTTAAATCATTCTACTTTTCATGAAGACCACAGAACAAAGGTGAGTAAGTGCTGTGTTTAGTAAAGGGATTAACTAGCCTCTCTTGACTCAGCAACCTGGGTGCTGTACATGAGGAAACTGTGGGAAATGACAATGACCAAGTTTCACTGTAAATGTACAGCAGAAAGTTTGCTTTAGAGTAATCAAGCTCCAACATATATGCAATTTATGTATGGAAACAGCTGAGCTATATTGATTGGAGCTGGAAAAGTGCCATTGCCCCAGATCATGCATTTAACCAGGGCAGCTCTGCAATGGCCAAGAAGTGGGCACAGGCCTCCAGTGCTGTTTCATGACATTTTGCTGCCTGGTGCAAAGAACCAAATGGCACCATTCCCTTCCATTTCTCTCTCTATTAAAATCACACACAACCATCAGAGGCGTCGCTAAAACCGAATAACTGAACAAGGGGGAACAGATATACCTGGGCCCTAGAGGAAGTGGGGCCCGTCACAGGATGGCAGCTCGCTCTTCTTTGTTGATGATGTATGAGGTGATGTTTCTTAACCGAGGGGATACATGCATGCAAGGGTGTGTGTGTGTGTGTGTGTGTGTGTGTGTGTGTGTGTGTGTGTGTGTGTGTGTGTGTGAAAATGGGGCTATTCTGACAATCAGCAAAAATTGGGCTAGCCTCCGCTGGTTTGGATATTGCAGCTATTTAGAGAAAACACATGGAGATCCTTGTATGACTAAACACCAAACATTTATTGGTTAAATATACTTAGATAGGAAAGACCTATATCTAATCTAAAGGACTACATAGTGGATAGGTAAGGAGAGAGAGAGATGTTTCCATCTGCTCTCTAGGAGGAAAGTAAGGATTGTGACTCAGCACAGGAAGTGCTGCAGAGTCAGTTCGGGGGTCATAGAGTAGGGACAGATAGGGAGACCCTGACTCACTGTCTCTACTCCCAATGCCCCTAGTGGTCATTAGGACAGTTGGTGCAAAAGGGCAATGCACTGGAAGTTCATCTCCAACATAGCCTTGCTTCATAAGTCTAGAGATACACATATCAGGTGGTTGGTAGGTAGGTAGGTAGATAAGGTGTTCTAGGCCCTGATCATCTTGGTTGCCTTTTTTCTGCACCTTTTCCAATTCTATAATGTCATTTTTGAAATATGGTGACCAGAACTGTACACAGTACTCCAAATGTGGCTGCACCATAGATTTGTATAAGGACATTATAATATAGCACACCTTAAGTGGCACAGTGGGGAAATGCTTGAATAACAAGCAGAAGGTTGCCAGTTCAAATCCCCGCTAGTTTGTTTCCCAAATTATGGGAAACACCTATATACAGAGGTGCTGAAAGGCATCATCTCATACTGCGCTGGAGATGGCAATGGTAAACCCCTCATTTATTCTACCAAAGAAAATCACAGGGCTCTGTAGGTGCCAGCACTCTGTAGGTGCCAGCGGTCCGAACCGGTCCGAATCGAACCACCCCCAGTTCGGTTCGAATTCGAACCTGCAGCCTGAACCTGAGGGCTTGTTCGGTTCCGAACCGCCGAACCGGTTCGCACATCCCTACTCACATGTAGCCTCCCATTCAAATGCAACCAGGGCAGACCCTGCTTAGCAAAGGGGACAATTCATGCTTGCTACTACAAGACCTGCTTTCCTCTTTCCTCACAAGGTTTGCTTGAAATCTAGTAACTATGACAAAGCAGTCTTGCAGAGAAAATATTGGGCCTGATCCTGGGATGTCTAGCAAGCACAAGAATTCCAAAGTATCCATCAGGGGATTGTCACTCAGGAAGGGCTGCCCATCCATTTCAATGGGGGAAAGTGCAATTCTGTTCAAAGAAATGCATACATAGAACCTATACCTCTGGGAATGGAGAACCCCAATTTCAGAATAGTTCCATGTATGCAGAACCATGTATTACAACTAAAAGGACTGTGGTGGCTCCATCAGAAATGTTCTTCCTACTCGTGTAATAAAGTCTAGTTCCATTTACACCCTGTTTAGTTTTCACTACAGCATGTGTTTCCCTGCCCTCAACGGCAGCATAATTCTACACTCCTACCCAGAACGTGAAATTTGCATTGTTGCTTATCTAATTGTTACTTCTCTGAATTACAGGTAAGATTCAATCAATAAATGAATACTATCAATGTATAAAACGTGCAGCAAGAAATGGCCAAGGAAAACCACACAAAAGTGACAGAGTTTGTCCTCCAGGGCTTAGTGGACAGTCCAGTAATGAAGTCACTGTGTTTTATTGTGATATTATTCATGTATTTAGTCACTCTGGTAGGAAATCTGGGAATGATCGTGTTAATCAGAATAGACCCTCAGCTCCGGAAACCCATGTATTTCTTCCTCAGTCACTTATCTTTCTTAGATTTGGGGTATTCCTCAGCAATAGCCCCTAAAATGCTGGAGAATTTCTTAGCACAGAAGACCACCATTTCATACATTGACTGTGCTTCCCAGATGTATTTCTTTGTCTTCTGTGCAAGTACTGAGTGCATCCTTCTGGCTGCAATGGCATACGACCGGTATGTAGCTATCTGCAATCCTCTCATGTATATGGTTTCAATGTCTCCCAAGATGTGTGCCCTGTTGGTGGCTGGATCTTACTTTGTTGGCTTTGTGAATGCAATGACACAAACAATTTCCACTTTTTCATTGTCTTTTTGTGGCTCCAATGTCATCAACCATTTCTTCTGTGATGTTCCCCCTTTGTTAGCTCTTTCCTGCAGTGACACAACCTTAAATGAAATGGTACTCTCTGTGTTTGCCACAGTCCTGAGCATATTTACTTCAGTAGAAATTGTGGTGTCGTACACGTTCATCCTGTCTGCAATCTTGCAGATCCGTTCAGCCAAGGGGAAGCAAAAGGCCTTTTCAACATGTGCCTCCCACCTGATGGCTGTCACCATCTTCTATGGAACAACAGTCTTCATGTACCTGAGACCTAGTTCTACCTATTCTATGGACCAGGACAAATGGGCCTCTGTATGTTACACTGTGGTGATTCCCATGCTGAACCCTCTGATCTACAGTCTGAGGAACAAGGAAGTGAAAAATGCCTTGAGAAGAATTCCAGTGCTGAAGATAGCTTTCTTGAAGTAGCTGTTAGATACTGGGGAAAAGAGTCATTATATGCACACATTTGATCCAATGACTTGTTTAAGGTTTAAGTCACTGAAGAATTGAAATAAATACTACTGCTGCTGCTGCTGCTACTACTACTACTACTACTACTGCTATGTATATTGATATACTACTCTTCTACCAAAGTTCTCAAAGCAGCTTACACAGAAAAATAAATACACAAATAGAGATTAAATGCACTGGCTTAAGTGCTGGTGTGGCCCCAAACATTCAGAAAATGGAATAAATCAGAATCGATACAATATAATAAAGAGCTGAGTCTGTTATGTGTTTGCTGTGACAATACCCATGACATAAAGAACTGGCAGCACTAATGCTACTTGCTCACAGTTCATTTAAAGAGTGCATTTTCCTCATTACTGAATAACCCCAAATGAGCTGCCACATTTGCGGGTAGTGAAGGAGAATTTATTGGGTTTAAGACATTGCCCAACTTGATAAAATACTGTGTCCTTTCTCATTTAAAATCTTGGCCATGTTGAATTAGCACTAAACATAAATATGTCTAGGACTGCTTCCAAGAAGTTATCTTGTATATTACCAATATTAACAAAATGGTGAATTATTGGGAGAATGGGACAAGATGCCCATTTTATAAATCCACAACTGCATTCTCAAGATCAGGCATATCCTCAGGATCCTAACTGGTCAGAACAGTTGGTTTCTGCCATCTTCTGTCACCAGCTCTCCTTTAAAGAGGGTGGGAAGGGTTTGTAGGGTGAAGATAGGTAAGAGTACTCAATGTATTCCTGTGATTGAGAAAGCCACCCAAGTTCAAAACTGTTTCTCCAGAGCTGCTATTAGTCACAGAGGGGAAAACATACAGGTACAATGGGTACCTATATATTCCTCTCTGTGTTGCAAATAACAGCTTGTGCTCATGCCTGCCTGTTCCTCAGTGCACCCCCAGACTGAATCTGGTTTCTAGAAAGAAGAAAGCCTCTGCCTGAGTGCATACCTAGAGATGTATATATCAGGAAGTATATACGATAGATAGATAGATAGATAGATAGATAGATAGATAGATAGATAGATAGATCCTCAAGGACTAGGGAAATGGGACATTCTGCAGGGGGTTTTTAAGTGCCTTCATGTCATTAGTGCAATCATAGGGGACTAGGAAATGCCACTCTGATAGCCACGGCCCCCTTGAGCATGTACAGAAGGGAGTAGAACAGACCAAACATCAAAGTGCTGAGACTGAAATGCTGTTTCTTTCTCTTAGAGAGTGAGCATCCAGATGAGCCAAGGAACCACGGACAGATTCCCTCTCACAGATAAGAATCATTCAGTCAAATGAGCCATGCTGAAAAGCAGCCCTCCTTCCCTCTCCAGGTTGCCTCCCTTAGTAGGACACCTGTTCAGCCTTGTGTTTTACGAGAAATGTCTAGGAGAGCACACAGCCTGCCCATTATTCACACCTTTTGTCTAAGTATCTCCTCATCGACACAGAACAATGGAATCACCCAGTATCGTGCCCTCAGGCTATGTTGAAGTTATAAAATACCCCTTCTTGCCACCCTACATTGGAGGTAGAGTCAGCAGTAGAGGTGACAGACATGATACAGAAGGTTTTAAGGAACAGTACACTGCTTGCTTTGCTGTTCCCACCACCCCAAAGGCATCTCACATTTCTGCCAGTGCACATAGAGATTTATCTCCTGCACATGGGCATTTTCTGGTTTTTTTTGTGTGTGTTCCCCTTCCAGGGAGATCCTTTAAAACCCACCTGGGCAGTCAGAGCTCAGTCCTTGCTAGGCACGCTGCCTTGCTTTGTGACCCAGAGTTTCTCTCACTCGGCCCCCAGTAACAAAGGGTCTCAACCTTCTTCTATGAAGGACACCTACAACTGTAACCCTGGAATCCATGTCCCTGGCCTGGGATAGGTAACTATAGATCAGTGTATCTCCTCTCTCTCTCTCTCTCTCTCTCTCTCTCTCTCTCTCTCTCTCTCTCTCTCTCTCTTCCTCTCCCCATTCCCTGCCAACACTACTCCCACCCCACCCCACCCCCAGTCCATCAGCCTGTAAATGTGTATTGGAGGCCTGTCAGTGCCATTTTCAGAGTATTGATCCCTTAAGGGAAGATCATTACCAGCAATCTTGCTGAGGTGCCAACCATTGCCTTTACTCTTAGCTTTACTCTTCAATAAAATCTAACCTTGCTTCAAGAAATGTGTCTGTAGTTTATGGTACCCTTCTGAGTGCTCGAACACAGGTGTATCCTATCCATGGTCAGCTTTCCCAATACCTCAATATATGATTTGGAGTTAAATTCCTCACATTAATCAAAAACATAGTCGCAAAGGATGGTAACTATGGGAGACTTGGTGTGTGAGCACTGTAAGATATCCCCCTTAGGGGATGGAGCTGCTCTACGAAGAGCAGAAGGCTCTAAGTTCCCTCCCTGGCTTCTCCAAGATAGGGCTGGGGGAGATTCCTGCCTGCAACCTTGGAGAAGCCGCTGCCAGTCTGTGAAGACAATACTGAGCTAAATGGACTTATGGTCTGACTCAGTATATGGCAGCTTCTTACGTTCCTATGTTCCTAAACCCAATAACAGATTAATTGGGGGAGAACGTGTGTAACAGCTAACTGGTAACAGTTATGGGAGGAAAGTCCTAAATCTGTTAATGAGTCATGGGGGATCAATTTGCAAAAACCTTTCCCCTTTGTGTTGCAGTCCTGCTCCAAATTGTTGGAAGTGAAGGATTTTGCACTGTCTCTTGTCTCAAAGACAGTGGAGGACAGACTAGTGAGTCAGAGGGCTAGAGGGTCAAGACATTGGTCATCCCTTCTCTACTGCTCTGACACTATCCCTTTGGAATGTAGATTGCTACTCTCATGGACTAACTTCCTTCCTGCTTTGCACTCTCTCTCTCCCTTCTCTTCCTGTTCCTTCTACCTTGCAACATGCAAGCTCCTCTCCACTGCACCATGTGTGCAGAGATGCAGAATCCATCTGCATCCAGCAAGCTAGATAGATTAGAGATCCTAACTCCTCACTTTCCTATCTAGAATGGAGTTCACTAATAAATACTCCTTATATTGATTTGAAACTATGAACTGGTTCCAAGTTACTTTACTCTCAGCATACACGCATGCCTAAGTAAATTCTGCTGTGTTGTGCCTCTGTGCACTCTGCTATAATGAAAAAGGGTTTCTCCTACCAGCGAGAATTCCCCTCACAAATCAGCCCTCCCCACCAGCTTTTTGGCAAAAATAATAATAAATAAGGTGCTGAAGAGACATTCACACATTCCCAGTTATACATCTAGAGTGGCCTTCAATATCCACCAATATGCTGCTTGTCGCTCCCCCTTGCTACCACTTGGATCCCACCCTAAACTAGACTGCCACAACATATTGAGTGTGCAGAGAACTAAGGAAGTCTAGAATTTGTATTTGAAAGCATTAGAGAGCATGCAACATAGGGAGGCATGCATCTCTGTCTCTCAAACTGCAAATCCTAGACTTTTCTGTCCCCTCTCCCCACACCCCTTCTCATGTAACAGCGAAGCATGGGTTCAACAGACCTACAGTTTGTCTCCAAACACACACCCTGTGTGCTCCCAAATGATCAAAATCCCTGCCTGGGAGCCGGCAACAGTGGCAGGACTGGCTGAGTGAGCTTCCTCAGACCCTGGAAGGACAGCCCACACCAGCCAATAGCATTCCAACCCATGGGAGGAGCTTCATCCCTTAACTCCAGTTAAGAGAGGAATCTCAATCCGGTTGTCACGCTTCTGGGAAAAGACCCTTGCTTGGGTGAATCAAACTCACTACAAACCAAGGGTTCATTCCCCAGTTCGGGGCCATAATCGGAACCATGGTTGGGTCCAGGAAGCATGGTTCTGATAATTCAGAAAACATGGGCGGTGAACCTGAGGTGAGTTAGCCTCCATTTTGGCATTATAGCCAAAGGGGGTCAGCCCACTAATGCAGTCAGGCGAGGCAGTCACCTCAGGCAGCAGATCAGAGAGGCAACTAATTGGCTGCCTTCATCAACCTGCTGCCTCTGGCCACCTCACCTGGTCCACTGCCCCTCACCGATCTCACCTGATAGTGACAACTAGTGTGCACACCATCATCTGCGACCACATTCACCCTCCTCCTACTTATCACTTTCCATTCATCCTGCCCTGGCCCTGCCTTTTCAAAAAGCAGAGTAGCAGCAAGTATATTCAGATCACTTCCTGCCATTCTACACTGCCCTCTACCTTGTGAAAAGACAGGGCAGGATGAGAAACAGGAGTGATGGTGTCCAATTCCCATCATTAGGTAAGGTAAGGGGAGCTGGAAGGGCAGAATCATTGAGTCTTGTGTCAGAAGGAACTGGGATGAGGCAGAATCAGGTGGCCTTGGGAGGAAGGGAATTGGGCTTGGAGAGTTTGCACTTGGTTGAGCCTGGGGGATGGGGGCTTAGGAGGGAGGGAATTAGGCATGGGAGCATGATGTTGGTGCAGCTCGGGTAGGAGGAGATTGAATTTGTGGGTGCAATTCACTGGGCTCGGGCTAGAGCAGAATCAGAAGATCTTGAGAGGGGGGGGATCCAGCCTGGGGTACAAGAGGTGGACCATGTAAAAGAGGGAATTTCTTTGGGGAATAAACAATCAGTGGGGATTGGGGAGAGAAAATCAGGCTTGGGGCACAGAGTCAGTTGGGCTTGGAAGGGAGTGATTTGGGAATGGGGGCACAATCAGTGAGTCTTGGGAAGGTGCAATCAGTGGGGCAGCACACAGAAGTGTACAGACGGGATCAGGAGTGGTGGGTATTGCTGGAGAGGAGATAACTGTGGGGCATGCTCGATATGCCATGGTGCTGGAGGTAGGACCGGCAGTTCATCATAGGGGTGTGTGTTTCGTTTCGGATACAAAACGATTTGTGCCCCAAACAGGCCATTTGGGCTGTTTTGTAGCCAAAACAAAACACTCAGTGCTTAAAACAGAAAATTTTTGTAGGCGAAACAAAATGTCCCTGTTTCCGATACAAAACATTTTGTTGTTTCGGGTGTTTTGGAATTCCATTTTGCAATCACGAAAAGTCTTTCTCCTTCAGTCTCCGTTTTGAGTTTTGACATCGGTTTGAATTTCCAGCTCTTCCAGCCTGCAGATTGGCCAGTGAAAGCATGGGCTGACTGCTGGCAATTGCCTCCTTATTCCTTTTAAGGAAATTTAAGGGTAGAATTTACCCTCATGGGCCAGTGAGGCAGTGTGCATTTCATTGTTTCACACTGTTGTGTGTAGATCATTTGCATTTCTGGGGGTGGAGGATGTTAATGTGCATGACCTTTGCAATCTGCCTGGTTCTTTGCAAAGCTCTGCTATTGTTGATGATGTTATTTGAGGTAGATTTGGGAGAGAAAGGTGGCTTTGGGGGCAGAAGAGTGGGTCAGGTGGTAGTGCCCCAATGGGTGCCTCCTGCCACCCAGATTCCAAAGGGGCTGATTTTTAAAGAATTTCTGAAGTTTACATGTCTTTGGGGCAGATTTGGGGCAGAAAGGGGGTCTGAGGGGCAAAACAGTGGGTTGGGTGGTAGTGCCCCAAGGGGTGCCTGCTACAACCCAGATTCCAAAGGGATAGGGTAAAGGGCTGATTTCTTAGGAATTGTGGAAGTTTACACGTCTTTAAGGTGTCCGCCCCCCCCCAGGGAATAATGGAGGTTTCAGCAGATCCATAACTCCACCTGTGGGGAACGCGGGTGGCTGGGAGCGAGTGGTGATGTAGTACACATAGGGTGCCAACTACCCCCATGGGTTGCTGGGTTATGTTGTCTCTCTTTGAGTGTAGATTCTCTGGTAGCATATGAAATTTTCAACTACAAACCATGAATCCACTCTCAAATGCTACCAGAGAATCTACACTCAAAACATCTCAGAAACAACACAACCCAGTACCCCATGGGTTAGCAACCCATGGGAGTGGTTGGCACCCTATGTGCTCTACACCACCACTTGCTCTGGGCCACCCCGGTGCCCCCAAGTGCAGTTATGGAGCTGCTGAAAACTCCTTCATTCCCTATGGGGAAGAACTTTAAAGAAGCATAAATTCCATTAAATCTTTAAAAATCAGCCCTTTGCCCAATTCCTTTGAAATAACTTTGGAAGCTTCCTTGCCCCCACTGGGCACTACCACCCACCCTACTCTGCTCTGGGCCACCCCTTTCCCCCCGACGTGAAGCTATACTTTTGCTGAAACCTCCATTATTCCCTATTGGAAAAATCTTAAAATTCAAAAATTCAGCAAAAATCAGCCCTTTGCCCAATTCCTCTGAAATTTGGGTGGTAGCTTCCACCCATTGGGCACTACCACCCCACCCACTAGTTATTCCCCAGGCCATTTTTTTAAAAAATCCAAAACATTTTGGATTCGGATTTTGCAATTTCAAACAAAGAACAAAATTGGGGTGTTTCGGATTCAGGCCAAAAACAAAACAGAAAAAAACAAAACGCACAACCCTAGTTCATCACACTACTTCAGGTGCCAAGGGGGCTTGGTCCAGCCTGGTAAACATCCTCAAAAATATTTAAAATGTAGCCTCTTTTCCATGATGGACTTGTGGCTCAGGCTTTCTCCATCCCACCCCCATTGGCCTCCCAGACCCTGGTGAATTGTACATTTCTCCCTTTCCCCATGCTAAGGCCCTGGTTCAAGTTGAGGGTCATCATAGTTTTGTCCACATTCACAGCATATACTGAATCTACATTGCATCACCTTTTTTTCAAATGGATTTCTTTGTAGGGCGACTGAAAAAGATCTCACAAAAATCACTGAACCACTTCTAAAAACTGCTGCTCCCTATCATTCACTGTAGAAGATAAACCAATATATTTTGGTGCACACAAAATGCCTCTCCATGCCACAGTGCCCTTTATGCTCACATTAGAGTCTCATCCCTTCCCCTACAGTCTCATCCTTTCCTCTTTCAATTCAGACCAAAAAGGACATTTGCCACCCATTAGGTTGCAATAATTAGCAAGAAAGATAACTTGATTGACAGGACAGCTAAGTATAGCGACTTGTATTATATCAACGAAAACAGTCCAGCATAAATGTTTCCAATAGGAGTGGCATTTCAGCTTTAATCATTGGGTCTTCAAATCAACTTCATGCTAAGCTTCACAGAAAGAGCTACATTTAAAGTCTCATTAAAATAACTAAGGAAAATGCCTACTAATTGCCTTGCAGGCTGTATTCCTGAGATCGTGTGGCGCCACAGGCTTGAGAGTTGTGTCCCCAAGGGCTTAAAAGGTGCATATATAACCTTTTCTGTGCAGAGCAACACCTAGTGAATTCAGAGAAGGAAAGACACAGAGCCAAAGGTATGTAAAATGAGTTTCCATTTTCAGAGGACTAGAACAATTTCACTTTCCTGCTTAAGGAACAAAAATAGACCACCTTTATAGGAGCAGCAAATATGCATTATCTGACTAATAACTGAGGTCCTCACAGTCACTTTGCGATGTGCATTTTAAATGTCAAATGACATTCAAATGTTTAAGCGGCAACAGAAAAACAGAGGCACTTGTGAGATAGAGGAGTAGCAGCCATCAAGAGAGGCAGAAACAAATATTCTTTTCTCCTTTTTGCAGACTTGTAGAATGAAATGCAATCTTAATGGGTCCAACACATCAAGGCTAGTGCACTGACTGTGTCTCAGCAACATGGGAGAAAAGGGGATTTTATAGCAGAAGACAATTGCGTAATCTTTACTTCCATTCACTCTCAGTTTCTTCTGTAGTCTAAGCCTTAGGAAAGCTCCAGATCTGTTGTCACATTTTGACTAAATACTGTGATCCCCATTCCTCTGCCTACTCATATAACAATTAGCCTACTAGTCATCATTGTTCCATGACAGAATTTTCCACATGTTAGTAGTATAACTGCATTAATTAGATTACCAACCAAACCTTCATTCCTAAACATACGACTTACTTGTGAGTTAACCCTGGTGAACTTAGTGGGACTTCCTTCTGAACATGCATGCATATGATTATGGTAAGTATGACAAAGCAGTCTTGCAGAGAAAATATTGGGCCTGATCCAGGGATTAGGGATGTGCAAAATGTTTCAGGTACAGAACGTTCTGTATCTGAATCAGACCATTTTGGGTGATTTGTCTACAAAATAAATCACCTGATTGCAACTTTTGAAAGTTTTGTTGCCAAAACAAAATACCTGAATTTTGGCTCCGAAATATTTGTTATTTCGGACATCCATTTTTTGGCAATCTCTGAGTATAGTCTCCATTTTGTGTTTGACATCGATTTGAATTTCCTGCCCTTCCAGCCTTCAGATTGGTAAAGGAAAGAATGGACTGATCTGCTGGCAATTGTCTCCTTGTTCTTGGATTGGCCTCTTTGGCACTGCAAAGTGCAAAATGACCCCGCATTGGCCAGGGGTAGGTTGAAGAAGGGGCAGGGGTAGGGGGAGTTCCCGGAGGGAAAGGTATTTAAAGGGGCAGCAGCAACCATTCTTCCTTTCTGCCTTGTGGGGGAAGAGAGAGAGAGAGAGTTGCTTTTTGCTTTGCATTGCTGCCTATTGTTCTGCCTTGCCAACCTGCCTTGCTTGCCACCAGTGCCCTGTGCCATCCTGCCACCAGTGCCCTGTGCCATCCTGGGGTGGATTGATTCTCTCCTGCATTATTGTTATTAATTTATTTTGGGGACGAAAAAGAGAATCCCATCTGTTTCTTTTTTCACCCCTTCTTCCTGCTGCTGAGAGAATCACTGCCTGTCTATCTGTGCACTGCCTGTCTGGCCCAGAGCTCCTGTGGCCACTGGCCACCTGGCCAGCCAGCCACCTCCTCCCCCCCCCCCCAGATTTTCCAGGCTTTTGCCCCATCATCTGAAGACTGGAGAAGAAGAGACTCTCAGAGACTACCAGACCACAGAAATGGAATACTAGACCCAACTTTGGAGAAGCCCTAGACTGAGTGAGTAGTACCCATTTATTTTAACACACACACACACCATACACACACACATATGTCTGGAATTGTGTATTAATTTCTTGGGTGGGGGGTTCCTTATTGGAGGGAGGTTTGGGGTTGCAACTGAATTTAAAAAGTTGTGTCCTATTTAGAAGACGTTTAAATAGGGGTTCTGTTTAAAGTTTAAATAGGGATCCCCGTTAGCTAGCTAGTACCAATAGGTGGCTAGAATAGTGTAGCCTTGTGGTTTAAAAAAATAACTCTCTTTTTTCCCATTTCAACTTTTTTTTTTTTTTTGCATTTTTAAAAAAGAAGCCTGTCCTCCAGTGCCCATAATATATATAATATTATTGATATTCTCTGCCCAGCAGCCTACAGGATCTGCCTCTGAGTGAGCACACGCTCTTTTTGTGTTTTTAAATAACAGAAGCCTACCCTGCTCCATCCAGCCCTCTGTGCCCATATAGACCAGTACTATTAATATTCTCTGCCCATTCTCTGAGTGGGCACATGCTCTAGCCTAGCCTCCTCCCTGCTCCCATTATTACTACCCATCCCACCCCCAACCGAAGCCTTTAAAGAAAGAACAAGGCCTTCACAAGTCCAGCAGCAGCCTATATTGTATCTTGTTCCCTAGTTCCCTATTCTACCTGTTCCCAGTACCTAGTTATAAAGTCTCAGTTATTGTATCTATCTGGTCCCCAGTTATTGACATTCTATCTGCTGTTCCCTACTGCCCAGCCTACAGGTGGGTAACCCACTCTCCAGCCTAATCCTCACTGCGCATTTAGTTTAGCCCCCCACCCACCCCCAACTGCAGCCTTAAAGAAAGCAGCAGCAGCAGCACCACAACCCATTGGCACTGGTGGGGGGCACACGCTGCTGAAGTCCGCCCAGCTCCTGTTCTTGGCCCTTCTCCCAATGAAGTGTCCCCTGCCTTGCGACACTCACCCCACTACACTCACCCTTCTTCTGCCCCCTGCCCCAAATTCTTTTTTAAAAGTTTTTTTTTTAAGTCAGGGTTTTAAAAAGAAGCCCCAAAAGAGATGGCTGGGAGGGGTGGAAGAGTGTCAGGCAGAGGGAGGCCTTTTCTTGCTGGTCGTGGGGGTGGGGGTTAGCAACAGGGGTCTATTCCCTGAATCACCCCGTCCCTGCTTTGGTGCGCAGGCTGGACTTCTCTTGTCTGCCTGGCCCTACGCCAGGGCCTGCATCCAGGCAGCAGTTGGGGGGAAGGGCCTCCCCACCAGGGAAGAAGTTCCTCCTGTGGCAGATGTGGAGGTGCTGCAGTTTGAGCCAGCTGCCAGTCCAGCCAGGTCCACCTTGCCGCCCTCCCACTGGTCCCTGTGGGGGTGGGGGCCCCAAGGTTGCATCTGAGGAGTCCCAGGAGGAATCCCCTGTGTTTCCTATCCCTGGGACTTCCCAGGCCAGCTCTGAGGGCAGTGTTGGTGGTGTGCCCCAGAAGGAACCAGCAGAAGCGCCACCACCCAAGTGGCCCCGTGTCGCAGGAGAGTCCAGCAGTGTGGTGTGGGATCACTTTGAGCTTTGCCCTAGTGATCCCAGCCATGCTGCCTGCATCCACTGCAAGGTACTTGTTAGCAGGGGCAAGGACCCCAAGCACTTCAGCACATCGGCACCCGGGGGTCCAAACCTCTGCTGGCAGTGCTGCTAGGCCAAGTGCCTACACTAGCAGCAAGCATCCAGTGGCTCCTGCTCCGAGGCAGGAAAAGCTGACTGAGCGGTGGGTGCAGCCTCTGGGGAAGCAGTCTGATCACCCAAAACAATGTCTGATTACCCGGGCCATTGGGGAGATGATGGCTTTGGACGATCAGCCTTTTAATATCATGGAGAATGTCGGCTTCTGCCGTCTGCTCCAGCTACTTTCTCCAGAGTACAAAATCCCCTCACGCGCCACCTTCAGTAGGAGGGTGGTGCCCTCCCTGTACCATACGTGGAGGGAGGTTGTGTTAGCCTGGTTGCATGCAGCCAGGCCCAGCACCAGTGTGCACTTCACTGCAGATCTCTAGACAAGACACAGCGGGTTGCACACTGCCTTCATGTCCCTGACAGCCCACTGGTGGAGGCATGGGGGTGAGGGGACATCCAGCTCTGCTACAGCTGTATCTAGCAGCTGGTTTTCTTGAAGGCCAACCTCCCCCTGCTTGGCTACCCCTGGCTGGCCATGGAGGGTGAGTGACCCACATCACCTCCCTATGCAGCGCCTCCCACACCGCGGCAGCTCATCCTGACCAAGATGTGTCACAGCTGCTGACACATCCAGCAGACATGCACACAGGCACCGCCGCACTGCCAGCCCAAGAATGGTGAGATGAGGCACTGCTGCAGTGCTGGCACTCTGGGCTAGGACAAGTAAGTGCTCCCTGCATCAGGGAGGGGTTCTCCCAGATGTTGCTGAGAGAGACTACAACTCCCATTCCCCACTGTTGCAATGGCTGGCCACCATCAAGACTAGTAGGGACAATGGGAGTTGTAGTCACTCTCAGCAGCATACATCTGTGGATCCCTCGCCCGCTTGCCCAGTCCTGAGGGCCAGCGGAAGGCAGAAGTGGCACACCATCCATCACAGAGGCAGCCTGCTCCGTGTGCAGGCACAGGAATGTTTCTGGGATGCTATGTCTCACACATGCCTTACATTGAACACACTCATGAGAGCAAACTGTCACAGAGGGTTTGCTTTGTTTCCCTTTAATAGAGTTTGTTTGAATTGTTTCAACCATGCATGACACCACGAGGCCCATGACGGAGGTGGGTGGCATGTCCTGGCCTGGCACCACTATGGCCCAGCAGCACCATCACCACCCATCCACAGAGGCTGTGGTTGGTGGGGGGTGGAGGCAGGAGGGAGAGTGGAAGATGCATGCTGATATGAAAGAATTGCTTTCCTTGACTATTTTGAATTGATGCTGAAATGAAAATGATGAATGTCAATGTGATAAAAATATGACGCTTGCATGCTGATGATGTGGTGATGACGATGAGTTGTTGTTCATGCATTTCTGTTTTGTGATGTGGCTTTCACTTGTCTATTTAATGTTTCTTGTCTGAAATTTTGCTTTCCTTTTTTCCACCCATAGGACTGTGACTGAAGCAGCAGCACATACATACATGCACCCACCTATCCCTACCCCCACCCCCCAACAGCCGGAGCCAAGGATGAGCTTGCTGCTGTTGCCCTCACAAATGTCTGTCACACAGACTTAGAAAGCACATAGCATTCTGAGGCCATGGCCAAAATTTTAACCCTAAATCCACTAACTCTTTCGCAGAGCACGCACACAGAGGTATACTATGTTCCCGCCCCCCACATAGTCTCAAGTCTAGAAGTATATATATATTATGCAATTCAAATGCCTTGGATGGTTGTTGTGCCTGTATTCTAGGGATCTCATGGAAGGCCACAGAAGAGGTTCATTCTCTCTCTCTCTCTCTCTCTCTCTCTCTCTCTCTCTCTCTCTCTCTCTCTCTGGACTTCTTTGCAATGAAGATTGGGTCATATTGTGACTTCTAGCATCATCAGTGTTTTTATTCAAACTAGATTGCTTGCATCTACAGTAGGTTGTGCTGGTGCCACAGGCTCCGATCTGTTCCAGAAATGTAAAAAACAAAACAAAAAAAACAAAAAAAAAAAAAACAAAAAAATTGTGTGCCGTCTTCATCACTCTTCTACTTGCATTGGGGGGGGGGGACCTCACTGTTCTAGTGGCAGAATGTTGTTTTGCATCCTTGCTGAACCCACTTTTATGGCCAGGTGCTACAGATGTAGCTGTGTCTGTTGCTTGTGGATGAAAAATGCTTGGGGGGGGGGGAGGGCAGGGCACATTTGATGCTGTTGTTGGCCCTCATCTGCTGCCCTAGTCTGCTGCATCTGTGATATCACACTTACTTGTGCTTTCTTGTTGCTGGCTGCTACTGTTACCCTGCATTGGGAGGGGGCATGTGGGGCAGTGCATTTCATTGTTGTTGATCTACACACTGTTGTGTGTAGATCAATTGCATTTCTGGGGAAAAGATGGTGGGACACAGTGGATGTGGTGAGTGACACAGTGGATGTCCATGAACTTTGGAAACCTTGCTCACTGCAAAGCTCTGCTGTTGATGATGATGATGATGATGATGTGTGCTGCTGCTGCATCCACCCTATGGGAAAATGAGGACAGACAGTGCCCATTTCTGCCTGTGGGTGCCTCCTAGGAGTGCCACAGTTGGTTGGGCTACCACCCAGATTTGAAAGGAATTGAGCAAAGGGTTGCTTTTTAATGAATTCCTGAAGTTTGCACGTCTTTGGGGCAGATTCAGGGCAGAAAAGGGGCTTCAAGGGCAGAAGAGTGGGTCAGGTGGTAGTGCCCCAATGGGTGCCTGCTACCATCCAGGTTGGGAAAAGGGCTAATTTTTAAAGAATTCCTGAAGTTAGTGTGTCTTTAAGCTTTTTCCCAGAGGGAATAATGGAGGTTTCAGCAGCCCCATAACTGCCCTTGGGGAGCACTGGGGTGGCCCAGAGCGAGTGGTGGTGTAGTGCAACTAGGGTGCCAACCACTCCCATACCCACAAGCCCATGCGGTACTGGGTTTTATTGTTTCTGATGTGTTCTGAGTATAGATTCTCTGGTAGCAAATGAGAGTGGTTTCACCGTTTGTCATTGAAAATGAATCCACTCTCATTTGCCACCACCAGCAGCTAGTTATTAGATAGATAAGAGAGACAGATAGATATGAATGGTTTCAGTTCAGAACTTCTGAGCTCTGTGGGTACAAAGCTTTGAACTGAAGCCATTGTTTCTTATCTACCTTGCATTTTCTTTACATTTCAGATCAAATTTCAACAGCAAAAAGAATTTCATCAATGAATAACAAACGCAGCAAGAAAATGGCTAAAGAAAACCACACAAAGGTGACAGAGTTTGTCCTCCAGGGCTTAGTGGACAGTCCAGAAATGAAACAACTGTGCTTTGCTGTGGTATTACTCATATATGTAGTATCCCTGATTGGGAATCTGGGAATGATCATGTTAATCAAGATGGACCCTCAACTCCAGAAACCCATGTATTTCTTCCTCAGTCACTTATCTTTCTTAGATTTTGGCTATTCCTCAGCTGTTGCCCCTAAAATGCTGGGAGGTTTTTTAACACAGAAGACCACCATTTCATACATAGGCTGTGCTTCCCAGATGTATTTCTTTGTCTTCTGTACAAGTACTGAGTGCATCCTTCTGGCTGCAATGGCATATGACCGGTATGTAGCTATCTGCAATCCTCTCATGTATATGGTTTCAATGTCTCCCAAGATGTGTGCCCTGTTGGTGGCTGGATCTTACTTTGTTGGCTTTGTGAATGCAATGACACAAACAATTTCCACTTTTTCATTGTCTTTTTGTGGCTCCAATATCATCAATCATTTTTTCTGTGATGTTCCTCCTTTGTTCATTCTTTCCTGCACTGACACAACCCTAAATGAAATGGTGCTCTTTATATTTGCTATGATTCAGAGCGTATGTACTGTGGTAGCAATTGTGGTGTCATATATGTTCATCCTGTCTGCAATCCTGCAGATCCGTTCAGCCGAGGGGAAACAACAGGCCTTTTCAACATGTGCCTCCCACCTGATGGCTGTCACCATCTTCTACGGAACCACAGCCTTCATGTACCTGCGGCCTCGCTCTAGTTACTCCATGAACCAGGACAAATGGGCCTCTGTGTTTTACACTGTGGTGGTCCCCATGCTGAACCCCCTCGTCTACAGCCTGAGGAACAAGGAAGTGAAAAATGCCTTGAGAAGAATTCCAACACTGAATATAACTTTTTTGAAGGGCATGCAGAGTTAATAAATACTGAAAAAGTTGCCATTTTATGTATGGGTGTGACCCAATAAACTCTTAATGGCCTTTAATCCTGTGGGGAATTGAGTAATAGGGATTTAAGTTTGCAATGTTGGAGTTAAGCATTTAAGCCCCATTCATTTCAGTTCCCCAGTGACTTAAACACCCTTGTGTATTTGCTCACAACTGTCGATAAAATGGCTCCTTCTTTAATATTTCATTATTTCATATCTTAATGCTGAAGAATGTTATTTTTAATATTGTTTTAATATTTTTTGTTTCATGCACATTTTATCCAAATAATATGTAGATTATTGAAACAGGACAAGGTTGGGGATGGCAACGGAAATGCTACTGGAACAATTAGGAAGCACAAAGACTTTAACAAACAAGGCCTTGCACTGCAGTTCCTCCACCTCTGTCTTGCTTGCTTAACCATTAGGAATATTCTTCCCATTGTAAACTGCTTTCCCATCTGTTTCCTTGCTTTTTACTCTATAGGTTTTGCGTTTACCAAAGGGCAGATGGACTCAATTATCCCATCTCCACCTTGCCATGATGAGGCAACTGCCTCAGTTTGCCTCATCATGGGGACACTCTTGGAAGCATCTATGAGGCATACACATATTACACAGGCAAGAGAGCTCAATGGATTCCTGTGGTTTGTGAGGCCATCCTTGACTGCTAACCCATAATGTGGCCAGTTCATGTACATTGTGTGTTCCACATGTGCATATAAAAGACTACAAGGGGGGGGTCATCATTTGCTGTGATGCAATACACAGAGCAAGCTGCTAATCCAGCTTCTTGACACCATCCATGTTATAAGTGTTCATTAAATGCAGAACTTCTCGCCTATTTGACTAAAGCTTGCATTTAACCACAACCTGAACCTCTAACAAATATTCAGTAGGGGTAATACAAGCGCATATATGGAGAGCATGATTCTGATGTCATACTCCACTTCAACCTAAATTCAGTGGCCCACCTTTCGTGCGGCAGTAGGTGGGCAGAAGAAGGGCTGTCCATCCCCAGGAAAAACTAAAGTGTACCGTCGAGTCAGTGCTAACTCCTGGAGACCAGCGAACCCTGTGGTTTTTCTTTCGTAGAAAACAGGAGGGGCTTACCATTGCCATCTCCCTCACAGTATGAGATGATGCCTTTCAGAACCTTCCTATATCACTGCCGACCAGTACAGGAGTTCCCCATAGTCTGTAATGACCTGCCTTGGCCGACTGCCCAGCAGCTATGAAAACCATGCTTTTCAGAGGGGAAGGGAGAGCCGACAGACAGGAATGGAGATTAGTCCCAAACATTGCCAGAAGTCAACACCAGGAATTCCACAAGATCAGGAGTAAATGGGAATCAACAGCAACAACAAACAACAACAAACAGGTCCAGATTTCTAGGTCAAGGTTGCTCACGGTAGGAATGGTCACCATGAACATTGTTTCCAGCACAGACCCAGCTTTCAGGCTGCTCTCAATAGGCAGTGTTCTGAGAACCCCACCCATCACTGCAGCTGGGCTTTGTCAGGGAGATACAGCTGGGCCAGAGCTGGGAGCAGAGGTGTATCTAGGGGAAATAGCGCCTAGGGCAAGCACTGAAATTGCACCCCCTGTCCAAACATCTGACACCCATCTTTCAGATAACTTTACCATAGTATTAGCTCAAAAATACAAGTCAAACCCGTTAATCTTTTAATATTTCAAAAACTATTTAGCAGTGGACGTAGCCAGACCAAAAAATTATAGAAAACTACAAATTTCAGTATGCTGGGGCTCATGAAATACCCAAATACTATGTGGAGGTGTCTTTGGAAAACTAAACAGAAGTACCTGTCTAATTCTCTACTATGCATTGTAGCATCACTATTACGTAAGTTTTAAAAATAAATGGAGAATTTGACTTTTCCCAGATACTCTGAAAATAATTAAAGGATATGCAGAGTAAACTGTGTCACTGCTTGGAATATATTCTAGTATTTCAGAAAGACAGTTAAAATGAGAGAAAGAGAGCAAAGAACTACCAGTGGGTATTAATACTAAGGATTTCACACTGGTTCAAAGACAAACTCACCATTAATAGCTATATTATTAAGACATCACATTTAACTCACTTATCACAAGAAGCTAATAAGAGCAAATGAATAAAATCCTAGCTCATAAGCTTCAGCTCAGTATTCACAAGCCCTGATTCTCTGTACATAGTGCCAATCTGAATATGTGTACAGTGACTTATAGTATTTTTAAAAAATTTTAATTTTTTTTAACCTGTAGCCCCTTCAGGGGGCTTCCTAAAGGCCATGAGGAAGTTCCTGCAAAGGTTGCCCCTCCCCCCACTGGCCTCTAGGGCCTCACAGGGACCATTTGAGCATGTGCAGTGGCCATTTCTAAAAATAGTTGTGTGTTTTTTAAAAAAGGCCACTGAAGGCACATGTTCAAATGGCCTCTGCAAGGCCTGGCAAGGCCCAGGGCCTCACAGAGGCCATTTGAGCATGCACAGTGGCCATTTTGTTTTCGGTGGCCATTTTTTATTTTTATTTTTTATTTTAAAAAATGGCGCGCCCCCCCCCCACTTCAAGTGGTGCCCCGGGCACGTGCCCTGCCTGCCCCACCCTAGATACGCCCCTGGCTGGGAGGGACACCTGTTCCTTCTGGCCAGCCTCTCTGACCTATGGCATTCTTCCCTCTGAGACTGTACTCTGGCCAAACATCGTTGTCGGGGATCTTGGGCAGGCACCTCGACTACTGTGGCCTCAGAGGCTTCATCAGGAGGAAGGAGGGAAGGAGGCAGAGGGGCCTGCAGGCCTGTCAGCTCTGGCTCTGCTGAGTCACCCGGAGTTTCAGCCTGCCTCCCCCTGCTCTGGCTCTTCATCTGAGGAATCCTCCTCCACGACTCCCATGGGAGTCATCACATAGTCTGGGAAACATACCAGCAGGGATTTGAAACCACGTAGCTTTGAGAATCCCTGTGGCAAAAGCTTTTTGCACAGCTCATAAGGGGGAAGGGGAGCCATGTGGAATTACACCATGTGGAATTTTTGTTGGAGATGGGCATTCCATCTTCCCCATCTTGATTTGGGCCTCTAAGACAAGGAAAAATGTGAATGCAGGGAGGGCAAGTTGTAAGCGAGCACAATTGCTCACATTCCACAACATCATTACTGACCGTGTAATCTGCCTTCGTTTCCCATTTCCCAGATTTGTGGAGCTTGAGCCAAAATGAGGAAGCCTGAACTCTTAACCAGCAGGGTTTAAAAAAAAAAATATTTAAGAATTGAATACATCAGGCTGGATACTATATAATAGAGAGTTCAGTATGTCATGATTTTGCCTTTAAAGTACCCATGACATAAAGAACTGACAAAACTCATGCTGCTAGCTCGGAGTTCATATAAAGCGTGCCTTTTCCTCATTATGAATAACCCCAATTAACTGCCACATATTGAATTAGTGAAAGAGAATTTACTGAACTGAGGACATAGCTCTCAGATTGAGGCCCAACTGAATGAAATACTGTTATTTCTAACTTAAAATCTTAGCCATTTTGCATTAGCACTAAACATGAATATGTCTAGGATTGTTTCTCTGCCAACCTCCTTACAAGCAGAAGTGACCAAAATTGCCCATGAAGATCACCTGGGCATGAGCTTGACTAAAAGGTGAATCAGAGAATGCTTTTGGTGACCAGGTATAGACAAACACATTTAAAATGTAATTGAGCACTGTGTGACTTGTGCTGTATGTGACAAATTGCAAAAGGCTTCAGTCCAGGCTATTTAAGAAAGCATCTCCTTCATCATGAACCCTACCACCTGTTACGATCTTCTAGAGAGGTGCAATTAGGGTTGCCACCCTAATCGTTTGATGGCGAATCAGGACTGGGCTTTCTCTGTGGCTGCCCCAGGGCTTTGGAATATGCTCCCTGCTGAAATAAGTGCATCTCCTTCTCTGCTTGTTTTCAGAAAGACCTTTAAGACGCTCCTGTTCTTGCAAGCTCTTAATTAGAATTTTAATAATTTTAATAATTTTTTTAACTGTTTTATACTATTGTTTGTATTGTGTCTGGTGTATTTTAATCTGTGTTGACTTTTTAATATTAAATTTTGTACACCGCCATATTCTTCTTCCAGACTTGTTCTTGGGAGGAGCATCACTTTGGTTCATGCACATCCCTATATGTTTCTCCCTGTATTCTCCCTGTATGCTTCTCTTTGTGGGATAAATTTACACACAACCCATTCCTTTGTGCTGCAGTCAGCAACGTGGTGGGCTTGCCAGCAACCCAGGGACAGACGGTCACCTTCTGCCCACCACCACCACTCGTGCATCTGGGCACAGGTAGGCCACGCCCTTTGCACCGATGTCAGGTGCATGCCAGTGCAGGGAGGGTGGCCAGCACTGGGCAGGGGGACATGCGGCCCTTCAGACCCTCCTAGCTGGATGGCACTTTATTTGCCGACTGGGTATTCTTCTTCTCGCTCGCTCCGAGGAAAACTCAGTGACTTGCTGGGAGCAAGTCAGCAGACGAAGTGGACTAACAAGCCGTGTCCACCTCTCCCAGCCATGAGGGTTTTGTTCACCAGCTGGCTGCTTTGTCTTCCTTTCTGAGAGCAAGGGAGAAAAAGAACACCCAGCCAGTGAATAAAGTGTTTGACAGCTGGCAGTGGCCAAGGGGCCATGCATCTTGTTTCCAACTGCTGAGCACTTTGTTATAAACAAACATTTTAAAGCTGAACTTGACTTCCAGATGCAGATCCTGATTAGCGCGATGCTTCAGCTACCAAAAGGTTCTGGAGATACTAAAGTAAATTAAGCAGATCATCACCATCCACCCGGTGCTGCTTTTGTAACTTAGCATATGCAAAACAAGTCTTGCACTAGGGTTTGTAAACATCTCTGTGGAAATAAAAGACAGCCTTGCAGAACACATCTCTTGCAAAGGATGGCCATCTTAATAATATTTAGTAATCAATGTCATTAGTTAGTGACCGGCTTTATCATTTTATCTGAGCAAAATATTTCATTGCATTGGTGCAATTAACATTAGGCCTCCGAGAATCAATTTAATCACTTTGTTAAGTCTACACTACAAGGAATCAGGCAATCTGATCACAAGGGACATCCAACAGGAAAGAGGTCTCTCAGAGCCAATATATCAGTATGAATACTGTTTTGAGATCAAAGAGTGTCATGGTCACTTCTATCATATCATTGCTTTGGGCATGGAGGGCTTCCTACAGATTTCCAGAAAATTTGCCTATTTTATTCTGTCATAATCCATGTTTCTTTAAATCATTCTACTTTTCGTGAAGACCACAGAACAAAGGTGAGTAAGTGTTGTGTTTAGTAAAGGGATTAACTAGCCTCTCTTGACTCAGCAACCTGGGTGCTGTACATGAGGAAACTGTGGGAAATGACAATGACCAAGTTTCACTGTAAATGTACAGCAGAAAGTTTGCTTTAGAGTAATCAAGCTCCAACATATATGCAATTTATGTATGGAAACAGCTGAGCTATATTGATTGGAGCTGGAAAAGTGCCATTGCCCCAGATCATGCATTTAACCAGGGCAGCTCTGCAATGGCCAAGAAGTGGGCACAGGCCTCCAGTGCTGTTTCATGACATTTTGCTGCCTGGTGCAAAGAACCAAATGGCACCATTCCCTTCCATTTCTCTCTCTATTAAAATCACACACAACCATCAGAGGCGTCGCTAAAACCGAATAACTGAACAAGGGGGAACCGATATACCTGGGCCCTAGAGGAAGTGGGGCCCGTCACAGGATGGCAGCTCGCTCTTCTTTGTTGATGATGTATGAGGTGATGTTTCTGAACCGAGGGGATACATGCATGCAAGGGTGTGTGTGTGTGTGTGTGTGTGTGTGTGTGTTTGAAAGTATCTGCATGTGTCGGGTAAGAGTGTGCACAAACCATGGTCCAAGCACTGGAATGGCAACAAACTGGTTCAGACAAGGTCCGATCCGGTTTGGCAACCCAGGGAGAGGAGTGGGGAGTAAAATCTTTGAGAAAGAGGAGACCAGGTCCTTACCTGCTCTTTGCTGCCCCATGCAGCTTCCTGCAGGGGTGGCATTCAACCCAAGTTCCCCCGTGTGCTGCCAACATACACTCAGCATCCTCACATGTGTGGGGACCTTTTGTGTGGTCAGCAACCCCACTGAAGCCATGTGCATGCTGATGTCATGAGGAGGTCCTTGGGACAAGCACCAGCCCAGCAGGAAGCTGCATGGAGTGGCAGAGAGCAGGTAAGGATCTGCTCAGAGCTCTCCTCCTTCTTAAAGCTCCCATCCCTGCTCCCCTCCCTGCAACATCGAAACTAGGGTTGTGCATTTTTCCCTGTTTTGTTTTTTGCCCAAATCCAAAACACCCCAATTTTGTTCTTTGTTCGAAATCAGCCAATCAGAAACACCCCAATTTTGTTCTTTGTTCGAAATTGCAAAATCCAAATCCGAAATGGTTTAGATTTTAAAAAATGGCCCCAGGAAAAAACTAATGGGTGGGGGTGGTAGTTCCAAATGGGTGGAAACTACCACCCAAATTTCAGAGGAACTGGGCAAAGGGCTGATTTTTGGTGAATTTTTGAAGTATAGGATTTTTCCCATAGGGAAGAATGGAGGTTTCAGCAAAAGTATAGCTTCATGTTGGGGGGAAAGGGGTGGCCCAGAGCAGAGTAGGATGGGTAGTAGTGCTCAGTGGGGGCAAGGAAGCTGCCAGAATTATTTCAAAGGAATTGGGCAGAGGGCTGATTTTTAAAGATGTAATGGAGTTTGCGTGTCTGTAAAGTTCTTCCCCATAGGGAATGATGGACCTCCATAATTCCTGCCCCATAACTGCACTTGGGGGGCACCAGGGTGGCCCAGAGCAAGTGGTGGTGTAGAGCACATAGGGTGCCAACCACCCCCATGGGTTGCTAACCCATGGGGTACTGGGTTCTGTTGTTTCTGAGATGTTTTGAGTGTAGATTCAGATTTTCTGGTAGCATATGAGAGTGGATTCATGGTTTGTTGTTGAAAATCTCATATGCTACCAGAGAATCTACAGTCAGAACACCTCAGAAACAACAGAACCCAGCACCCCATGGGTTAGCAACCCATGGGGGTGGTTGGCACCCTATGTACACTACACCACCACTCATTCCCAGCCAGCCCAGTGCCCCCCAGCTGGAGTTATGGGTCTGCTGAAACCTCCATTATTCCCTGGGGGGGGGACCTTAAAGAAGCGTATACTTCCACAATTCCTAAGAAATCAGCCCTTTGCCCTATTCCTTTGGAATCTGGGTTGTGGCAGGCACCCCTTGGGGCACTGCCACCCAACCCACTGTTTTGCCCCTCAGGTCCCCTTTCTGCCCTGAATCTTCAACTTCAGAAATCCTTCAAAAATCACCCCTTTTCCCAATTCCTTTGGAATCTGGGTGGCAGCAGGCACCCATTGGGGCACTACCACCTGAAGCACTCTTCTGCCCCCAAAGCCCCCTTTCTGCCCCAAATCCACCCCAACTAACATCAACATCACACATCAACAACAGCAGAGCTTTGGGAAAAATCAGGCAGATTTCCAAAGGCCATGCACATCCACGTCCCCCCCTCCCCGCCGTCTGAAATGCAATTGATCTACACACAACAGTGTGAAAAAACAACAATGAAATGCACACTGCCCCACTGGCCAATGAGGGTAAAATTTACTCTTAAATTTGCTTAAAAGTGTATTTGTTTGATATTTTTCTTTTTAAACCACCCTGAGACATTTTTGGAAGGGCGGTATAGAAATCAAATTAATAATAATAATAATAATAATAATAATAATAATAATAATAATAATAATAGGAATAAGGAGGCAATTGCCATCAGATCAGCCCATGCTTTCGCTGGCCAATCTGCGGGCTGGAAGGGCTGGAAATTCAAACACATGTCAAAACTCAAAATGGAAACTGAAGGAGAAAGGGTGATTTTTGTGATTGCAAAATGGAGTTCTAAAACAGCCGAAACAACAAAACATTTTGTATCTGAAACAGGGACGTTTTGTTTTGGCTACAAAATTTTCTGTTTTGAGCATTGAGTGTTTTGTTTTGGCTACAAAACAGCCGAAATGGCCTGTTTTGTGCACAAAACGTTTTGTATCTGAAACGAAACACACATCTCTAATCGAAACAGTACTTGAACTACAGTTCATGCAAACCTTTAAGGTGGGGAGTGTGTGATATTATTTGCATAGGAACAAGAAAATGTGTTGTTTTTCACCTTGTCCTTACAGTTCTTCTGCAGCAAAGACATGGGGATGGGGTGGGAGAAGAAGAAGCCCATCTTTGCTTCTTGTCCCACTCCTCCCTACTATGCCCCTGCCCCCAATTCCTTGATTCTTTCAGATCTCCCCTCTCCCCCACCACTTCCTATTAGAACAGGAAGGAAGATGATCAGAAAAAAAATATGTGGTGTCATTTTGCCTTCTTTCTTCTTCAGGCTATCTATGAGAGTTTTTGGTCGGCCTGCCCCTGAGAACTGGGTAACAATTTGCTGCCAGAAGCATGTCATTTCGTCGTGCTTCATGGTAGAGCCAGCCATGCTAGTCTCTCCTTCTACCATGAAGATAGCCTGAAGTGTGATCCAGCTGTCCATGTGAACACCCGACTATGAAGGTCTGGCTCCTGAAATTTGTTTCCACCTCAAAACAAGTGAGTGAAAATCATAGAAACCTCTCTGCACGATCACCTGGTTCATTCAAGATGTCTCCTATAAGAACATAAGAACAGCCCTGCTGGATCAGGCCCAAGGCTCATCTACTCCAGCATCTTGTTTCACACAGTGGCCTACCAGATGCCTCTGGAAAGCCCACAGGCAAGAGCTGAGGGCATGCGCGCTCTGCTGCTTACTCCCCTGCAACTGGCGTTTATTGTTTGTTTGTTCACTGCATTTTTATACCACCTCCTCCACTTCCTTCTCCAATGCTGCCACTGCCAAAGCCACCCCCGAGGCCCTCGCCACTGAGCCCAGCCCGCAGCATGCCTCTGAGCCCAGACGCTCGCGCTACGCCAGGCCACAGGTTCTCAGCCTGTGTGCCTGTTGGCTGGGCCACTCCAGGCACCTCCAGCTGCTGCTGGCCTTGGTAGCCCTGGCCACGCACATCCCGATAGGGCCTCTGATGTCACTCCATGTCCGCCGCTGATTGATTTAGCTCCGTGAGTGCGGAGCTTACCACGTACCACCAAAACATTTTATATAGAGAGATAGATGTTTAAGCAAGCAAGAGAGGGATGGAGAAACTGTAGTGCACAGCCTTGCTTGTCTTTGTGCCTCCCAGTTGCTCCAGTAGAGTCTTTGTGCCTCCCAGTTGCTCCAGTAGAGTTTCCACTGCCACCACCAACCATTTCAAGGCAGGTTGGATGCCTGAAAGGAAGAAAATAAGAATAGCCCTGCTGGATCAGGCCCAAGGCCCTTCTAGTCCAGCATCCTGTTTCACACAGTGGCCCACCAGACACCTTTGGAAAGCCCACAGGCAAGAGGTGAGGGCATGCCATCTCTCCTGCTGTTGCTCCCCTGCAACTGGCATTCAGAGGCATCCTGCCTCTGAGCCTGGAGGTAGTCTATAGGCATCAAGACTAGTAGCCTTTGATAGACCTGTCCATAAACTTTTCAAAGTCTCTTTTAAAGCTGTCCACACTATTGGCCATCACCAGATTCCATAGCAGAGCATCCCATACATTAATTATGCACTGTACAAAAAAGTACTTCATTTTGTTGGTGCTAGGTTTCCTGGCTTCCAGTTTCATGGGAAGGCCCTGCAGGGGGGGAGAGGGAGAGGGGGGGAGAGAGAGAGAGAGAGAGAGAGAGAGAGAGAGAGAGAGAGAGAGAGAGAGAATAAGTTGCCTCTCTCCACTCTCTCCACACCATGCTTATTTTTATTTTTTTAATAACTTTTTATTCAATTTTTCACAACATAAGATACACACACACACACACACACAAAGAAAAAAGAGGAAAAAAGAAAGAAATAAAAACACAAACAAAACAAACAAACAAGCAAAAAACAAGAGGACTTCCATCTCATCATTAGAACAAGTATCAGTTACCCAAGTCTTGCCTGTAATTTGATCGTTCTCCCCCCACCCCCGATAAATCGTACGAAAGTCAGCTCTAGGGCATTTTAAAAACATTTTTGTTACCACTCAAAAGCCTGATAGAAATCCATTTTATAATATGTTTTTAGGTAAATAAGAAGAGGGTCCCACTCCCTTTTAAATGCTTCAAATTTATTTCTTTAGCTTTGCCATTTCTGCCAACTCTAACACTTTGAGTATCCAATCCTCTTTACTTGGGCAATGGATGCCTTTCCATTTGTATGCAAATGTCAATCTTGCTGCTGCTGTCAGATACATAAAGAGGATCCAGTATTTCCTAGGCAATGAGCTGTTATCAATGCCTAATAGTATTGTTTCTGGGCTCTTAGGGAAAGTCATTTTAAACACCTTCTTAAGCTCATTGTACATTAAATCCCAATAGCCTTTAGACTTATTACAAGTCCACCATAAATGTATATAGGAACCCTCCTCTTTTTTACACTTCCAACATTTGTTTGACATGTTCTTGTACATTAAAGCCAACTTCTTCGGAGTTAGATGCCATCTGTACATCATCTTAAGATTATTTTCCTTTAAATTCAAACAGGCAGTGTATTTCATGTCTTCTATCCATAGTTTTTCCAATTTCTCCAAGTCTACATTGTAACCAAAATCCTGAGCCCATTTAATCATTGAAGTTTTCACTACTTCTGTTCTTGTATCTTCCAATAATAACAGATCGTACATCCTAGAAACTAGTTTTTCTTCCTTGTCACACAACTGTTGTTCAAATTCTGACTGATTGATTAAGACCCTTTTTTCAATCTTGCTTGGATAAGGCGCTAATCTGGTGATACTGAAACCAAGAAATATTCCAATCCTGCATAAGATCTAGTTTTTTAAGTTTGTATTTTGCACTTTGGGGAACAAGCAGTTGTCGATACATAGGCCATGTCTGTTGCATATTTTTTCTGTTTTCTAGATATAACTTCCAGTGGAGATACCCAAAGTGGAATTTTTGGTTCTAACACAAGTTTGTTTTTCATCCATACCATATATAAGCTTTTTCTAACATAGTGATTTAAGAAGTCTTTATTTACTTTCACCTTATCATAAAATAGATATGCATGCCAACCATATCTTATATCAAATCCTTCCAAATCTAACAGTCTTGGATTTTTTAATGTAATCCATTCTTTCATCCAGCTTAGGCATGTTGCTTCAAAGTATAACTTAAAATTTGGTAACACAAACCCTCCTCTCTTCCTGTCGTCCGTTAGGTTTTTAAAATTTATTCTTGGTTTTTTGCCCTGCCAAATAAAGTTCTTTATGTCTTTATGCCATTGATCAAAAATTGGCATTGTATTTATTATTGGTATTGTCTGGAAGAAATCTAGCATTTTAGGAAGAACATTCATTTTGATAACAGAAATTCT